>NC_083897.1:51555766-51881984 GCF_032452875.1 Bos javanicus
GTTCCTAATCACCAAAGCTGGAAAAATGCAAGAAACTAAATAATGATATAATTTGATTATAAGTCAGAATATAACAAAGTTATTCACGACTCAATATTGACATAAAGAATTTGATTACTTATTTGGTTTGGTAATTAGAAATGCATTCTGTAAAATTTTGTAATTTGAAAATTTATAAAAATATGAGGGAGAAAAGACAGCTCTACAGAATTCCAACGAACAAATATGGTAGGAATAAGGAAACAGAAAGTCACCTTTTAGTCATATTTGTTGTAGGCCAAATCAACAGATGAATTTTAAAAGCAGTGAATAAAAGTCTGAGAAGAATCCTATCCCTCTTTTTGGCTCCGAGCAAGAATTCCCCTAGCCCAAGAGCAGCCTTATCATAGGAACCGGCGACAGGGTCTGCTTGCCCCTATCAGGTTTTGGTTCCCCACCAGTCCACAGAAGTATTCAAACAAGCTAATCACATCCTTCCTTGAGAACCAAGGGTCACCACCATCTCTTGTTACCACAGGTAACCTCCCACAGCCCTGCTTGTTCATTCTCTTCCGGAGCCATGACTCCCCTGAGGCTCGACCTAGCCAGTAGTATCCTCTTCCCTCAGGCAGTGAGTGAACAGTACTGAGAAGCTGCTGTGGGTAGCACCTGTCCAGTGTCAGGTGTGTATGTTCAGCAGCCACCCCCAGATCCCTATGGTAGAAATCACTCCATCACCATTAGAACGAAGGAGAGGAAATAAAACAGGTATTATTGCCAAAAATGTGTAACTTTCATCTAATCCTAAGAAAACACCAGACAAACCCAAACTGACAGACATTGTATAAAATACCTGAGCAGTATCTCCAAAACTGTCACCGTTGGGAAAGACCCAGAAAGCTTGAGGAATTCTCAGCGTGGGGGAGACTAAAGAGAAATGATGGCCAAATGTGGTATCCGGAATGGGATGCTGGGACAGAAAAAGGAGATTACCGGGATAAATGATAGAATTCAAATAAAGTATGTAAATTAGTTAATAGTACTGCATCAATATTAATTTTCAATTTTCATAATTTTTATATGCCTATGGAAGATGTTAACATTAGGGAAATCTGGATGAAGGTTTTCTATACTGTTTTTTGCAAACTTCTGTTAGGTCTAAAGTTACTTCAAAAAAACATTTTTTGAAAGATTCACTCACTGCTAAAAGGAAACATAACGGTATCTGTGTGATAAATTGCTTCAGTATGGTCCGACTCTTTGCCACCCTATGGACTGTAAGCTACCAGGTTCTTCTGTCCACTGGATTCTCCAGGGAAGAATGCTGGAGTGGGTTTCCATGTCCTCCTCCACGGGATCTTCCTGACCCAGGGATCAAACCCAAGTCTCTTAGGTTTCCTGCGCTGGCAGGTGGGGCCTTTACCAGCTGAGCCACAGGGGAAGCCCCACGGTTATACTATAAATCTTACCTTTTAGTAATAGTTCAACCAATTGAAATACGGTCAGGAGGATGGATATAAAGATGGATAAATGTCCGTGCCTCGTGATCCATTAAAAAACTATTTCAAAGTGGTTTGAAAGTGAGAGTGTTAGTTTCTCAGTCATGTCTGACTCTTTGTGCTTCCATGGACTGTAGCCTGCCAGGCTCCTCTGTCCATGGGATTCTCCCAGCAAGAATACTGGAGTGGATTGTCATGTCCTGTCTAGAGGGCCCATTAATATAAAGGAAAGTGCAACCATTTCCAAGGTGTAGATGAATATTTATCTGCTCCTGGTGGCTCAGACGGTAAAGAATCGGCCTACAATCAAGGAGACCTGGGTTCGATTTCTGGGCATTATCAATACGAACCACAAAAATAATTAGATGCAAACAAATACGATTTTTGTAGAGGAGCGCAACACGATCGAGGGATTTTATTTCATTTTATTGGATCGAGGGATTTTAAAGAGAGCAAGAAATGATTAACCACAAAATTGAAGCTAATCACAGGTGAGGAAAGAGGGTTACTCAGAGGGTGGACAGGAGAGTTGGCCGGCGAGCAATTCAATCCATTGCCTTTCTTTTTAATCCTGAAACTTTGGTCCTAGGTAATTTCATTTATATCAGTAGAGACAGAGTTTGTAGAAAGAATACCGTTGAGATACCTGACTGGAAGAAGAGTCGGAAAACAGTCGAGACGTCCAAGACCCGAGCAGTGGCAGCGCGTCCCTCCCTCTCCACAGGCCGCTGCCAACAAGCCGCAGCGCTGGAGGCTACTGGCGTCCTAACGGGTCCTCGCCAGAAGAGCACTTGGATTGGTGTAGCTCAGGTCACATGCCACCCACTCACTCAATCAGCTAGGTACCGGGAGGCGGGGCCAAGTTCTAGACCCGCCCACATAGCAGAGAGGCTTATGGGTGAGAAGGTTCCCCTCAGGCGCCAGCGCCTCAGCTCTAGAACCCCTTGGGTGGAAAGCTGGGCACAAGGTCTCTCTGTGTGGCCTAGATACCGCCTGGTCAGGGTTTCTGCCAGGCCAGGACTCAAACTCAGAGAACTGATGTCCACATCGATGGGCTTTGCAACAGAGACTGAACTTAAAAACAATTGGCCCCTTAACGAAAAAGAGGCTTCTCGGGTGGCGCTAGTGGTAAAGAACCCGCCTGCCAGTGCAGGAGATGTCAGGGTCCAGGTTCGATCCCTGGGTCAGGACGATCCCCTCGAGGAGGTCACGGCAACCCACTCCAGTATCCTTTTTTTGTTGTTTGTTTTTCAGTCCAGCATTCTTGCCTGGAGAATCCCATGGACGAGGGGCCTGGTGGGCGACTTAGCACTTGATGAAAAAAGCCATCAAACTTTAGTGTCCACAGGGCTCTCCTACGGTAAATAAGGTGTTGAGTCCACACCAGATAGGGAAGAAAGTATCCTGGCCTCTGTGCAGTAAAGCCAGCAAAGCAGTGACATTGACATTTGACAAAAGCAGCATAAAGGAGAAAACTGCATGCATTCTAAGTTGCTTCAGTCTTGTCCGACTCTTTGTGACCCCATGAACTGTGAAGCCCATCAGGTCCCTCTGTCCAGGGGATTCTCCAGGCAAGACAGCTGGAGTGAGAGGCCATGCCCTTCTCTGGGGAAGGAGAAAACTGCCGCCCCTTTAATAGCAAGGGGCATTCAGGGTATTTGTGTCCAACCTTCTCAGCCTGCAATGTGGGAGACCTTGGTTCGATTCCTGGGTTGGGAAGATCCACTGGAGAAGGGATAGGCTACCCACTCCAGTATTCTTGGGCTTTCCTTGTGGCTCAGCCGCTAAAGAATCTGCCCAACAATGTGGGAGACCTGGGTTCGATCCCTGGGTTAAGAAGATCCCCTGGAGAAGGGAAAGGCTGCCCACTCCAGCATTCTGGCCTGGAGAATTCCATGGACTGTATAGTCCATGGGGTCACGGAGAGTCGCACACAACTGAGCAACTTTCACTTTCACTTTCTCCCTGAAATCCTGATTCCACTGTTGGTTTCTTATTCTCTTCCCAATTGTTTAAAACTTTTCAGAATACAATACATTTTATTTATATGCTCTTTTTCTAATTTGGCCATCTCCTTCTGGTGGAAAAATATAAATTCCTGGAGGGCGGGAATCTTTGTTTATTTGTTCATTAACATATCCTTATAGTAATGCTTGGTATAATGTACACTTCAACATTTGTTCAATGAATTGTTCTCCAGCCATACTAGCCTATTTTTTGTGCCTCTGACCCTAACTCTAACTCAGCAAGCATGTTTTCACACCATTATGTATTTTCCTGTAACAACTTGCCCACAGATGTTCCTATAACCACCATCCTTACTAGGTTCACTTCTCTGCTCACCTCATTAGCCAAGGCTTACTTTTCTTCATGACACCTAGCATTTGATCCTAGTTTTTCTGAGTATGTTTCGTTTCTCTGATTTGTTGCTGTTTCTACTTTGCTTTAGTTTAGGTTTGCTGTTTTTCTGTTTTCTTTTCTCAACATTTCTTTCTTATACTCTTTTAATTGCCGCTAAAGAAGTAAACCATCCATGACTGCTTTAATTTTTGCCATATAATGCCATCTTTCAGTAGATGGGGGTAATGGCATTAAATATCTTAAACTGGATCCCTGGTTTCATGACTTTACCACTTCACATCAGATCAGTCGCTCAGTCGTGTCCGACTCTTTGCGACCCCGTGAATCCCAGCACGCCAGGCCTCCCTGTCCATCACCAGCGCCCGGAGTTCACCGAGACTCACGTCCACCGAGTCAGTGATGCCATCCAGCCATCTCATCCTCTGTCGTCCCCTTCTCCTCCTGCCCCCAATCCCTCCCAGCATCAGGGTCTTTTCCAATGACTCAACTCTTCACATGTGGTGGGCAAAGTACTGGAGTTTCAGCTTTAGCATCATTCTTTCCAAAGAACACCAGGGCTGATCTCCTTCAGATTGGACTGGTTGGCTCTCCTTCCAGTCCTAGGAACTCTCAAGAGTCTTCTCCAACACCACAGTTCGAAAGCATCAATCTTTGGCGCTCAGCCTTCTTCACAGTCCAACTCTCACATCCATACATGACCACAGGAAAAAACATAGCCTTGACTAGATGAACCTTTGTTGGCAAAGTAATGTCTCTGCTGTTGAATATGCTATCTAGGTTGGTCATAACTTTGCTTCTGAGGAGTAAACGTCTTTTAATTTCATGGCTGCAATCACCATCTGTAGTGATTTTGGAGCCCAGAAAAATAAACTCTGACACTGTTTCCAGTGTTTCCCCATCTATTTCCCATGAAGTGGTGGGACCGGATGCCATGATCTTTGTTTTCTGAAAATTGAGCTTTAAGCCAACTTTTTCACTCTCCACTTTCACTTTCATCAAAAGGCTTTTGAGTTCCTCTTCACTTTCTGCCATAAGGGTGGTGTCATCTGCATATCTGAGGTTATTGATATTTCTCCTGGCAATCTTGATTCCAGTTTGTGTTTCTTCCAGTCCAGCGTTTCTCATGATATACTCTGCATATATGTTAAATAAACAGGGTGACAATATACAGCCTTGATGAACTCCTTTTCCTATTTGTAACTAGTCTGTTGTTCCATGTCCAGTTCTTACTGTTGCTTCCTGACCTGCATACACATTTCTCAAGAGGCAGATCAGGTGGTCTGGTATTTCCATCTCTTGAAGAATTTTCCACAGTTGATTGTGATCCACACAGTCAAAGGCTTTGGCATACTCAATTTAGCAGAAATAGATGTTTTTCTGGAACTCTCTTGCTTTTTCTATGATCCAGCGGATGTTGGCAATTTGATCTCTGGTTTCTCTGCCTTTTCTAAAACCAGCTTGAACATCAGGAAGTTCACGGTTCACGTATTGCTGAAGCCTGGCTTGGAGAATTTTGAGCATAGTGGTACCATAAGCTCCAAGACCTTGGCCTGGCAAATTAACACTTCCAAGATTTCATTATCCATCTTCAAAAGGATAATGGCAATTGATATATTTCTTGACTGTTGATAGGCTTCCATTTAGATAATGCATATATAGGGCTTAGCAGAACACTTGACAGTGATGATAAATGGATGATTATTGTCATGATCATTGACTGTAGGCTATCAGAATTGGGTTTCAAGAGATCTAGGCTTCTTCCTAGTCTCTGTTGCTTAAAAATGTTTTGCAGTTTCCATGAAGTTACCTTTAAGCACACTGTGCTTTAGATTCTGCTTCAGTCCAAAAGAATAATAATGCCTGTCAATATTGTTTCTCATTAGTAGTTTAAGGAAAGTCTAAGTTTTTAACTCATCTCAAACCTAGTCACTTTTTTAATGGATAATGGTTGGTTGAAGTGCTTCCAGTGTCCAGACAAATTTCTAAGGAACCCCAGGCAAGGATAATGAAAAATCATGTTCTCTATTGCTCAGAGGAACAGACATTAGCCCAGCCTAATGTCAGTTTCTGCCCAAAGAATCCTGAGCAGAAAACAACTTAGAGGAACCAATTCAGGTACCACATGTACAGACAGTAACTAGGCAGATTGCAATGAAAATGCATTTAATGTCTTCCTCTAGATGGACCCACTCTTGGGTGAAGATAAGAACAACAGAAACTTTTGAAAAGGAGAATTTTAAGGTAACTATTTTCCTCTCATATCCCCTATAAGAATTTTGAAAACTGGCTTCTCATATTTTTAATTTGCAAAGGATGTAGTTTCTAGAATATTGTAGATATATCAGATAAATGTGTTTTACATATCCTTTTTCTAAATCTTTGTACTACAAGTGTAGTTCACTCAGTTCATGAAAAATGTTCAGCATATGACTGAACAATTGGAAATCTAGTTCTCACTGAAAATTTTCAATTATTAATAGCATTATAGTTTATAAGTAAAAGTCTGACTTCATTTTTCAATTTCAGTAAATGTGTGAATTACACTCTATAGTATCTTCCTTCTGAATTCCAAATCTACTATTGCTCAATGGACAATAAAATAGAAAGCAAGGTAGAAGAAGCCCACTTTTAAGTCTAAAATCTATCTCCCAGGTTTCAGTAAGAAATGCACTGTTGTTGTGTTCTATAATTTCCACTTGTTTCTTTCTCTTCCACTTCTTTGCTGAGATTTTCAATTTTTCATTTGTTTAAAGAGAATTTGTAACTACTTGATAATTACTTTTATGATGGTCACTTCAAACTTCTTGTCATTATTTCATCATTATTCACATCAGTGTTGGCATCTGTAGAATGTCTTTTATTATTCAAGCTGTGATTTTCATAATTCTGGGTACTGTGATCTCTATCATATCCTGGGCATTTTGAATACCACATTCTAAGACTCTGGACCCTATTCATCTGTACTTTTGTACGATTCTTGGGTGCAACACGCAGTGATGTAGGCTGTACCTTCAGGTTCCTGCTCTGATTCCACCCTAGCAAAAGTGGATTGCTGACTCATGCTGCCTCAGTGGTAGCAACCACCCACCTCAGCCCTGGATACCATCCCAATCAATGAGAGGCACCAATTCACAGTCCTTCTGTAGCCTCATAAAAGGAGTATAAGTTCAGTTCCCCTCTAGGCAAGGCAGACCCCAGGGAAGGGGGAAGGGAATGGCAGACTGAATAATTTGTGAAGAAAATAATCAGGATTACATTAATGGAGGCAGAAGTAGTATTTGACAAAATCCAACAGCCATTCATAATAAAATCTCTCTCAACACACTGGGAATAGGGGATAATTACCCCCAACTTAACAGACTCAAGGGTAGGTGCAGAGATCAGCAATGTTTGTAAGAGTCAATGATGAATGTAGGCACTCACCAGAGGTAACAACTTGGAGAAACAATCCCAGATAGCACAGTCAAAAACCAAAAATAGAAAGAAGTGATTGACAGCTCAGGGTTGTGAAGCCTCTCGCCCTCAGTCTCTCCATCTTCCCTGTCCTTTCTCCCCTGGGTAGCTCCCTCCCAGGCTGTCCAAACTCCCTTCTCTTGTGCCACAAGGACCAGCACTTCAAATCCAATCTGCAGGCCTTCCTCCCCTCACTGCTTTTGTTCCTCCAGTACCCAGTGAAGGCTGTGGAGAGAAGAGGGAGTGGGGGGATGGAAGGCCAAGGCTTTTCTACCTCACTGGAGGTCCAGCACTCTGTCAAGTCAAGACAGACCTCAGGGGATGGCCCAGGAGGCTGTGAGAGGGAGGTGAGTTGTGGTGGGGCTCAGGAAGGAGGGAGGAAGATGAAGACAGAAAGAGTGGAGGGAGGAGAGGAGAGATGAGACATAGGGGTGTAGAGACAAGGGAGAGAGAGAGAGGGAAGGGAAGGGAAGGGAAGAGAAGGAAGCTCTACCATGGCAAAAGTCAGAGGAGAAGGGAGAAGAAAGGGGAAGCAGTGCCCCTGCTGTAGCCCTTTCCTTCCCCTTCCCCAGAACTGAACTTCCCCAGCCCAGGCACTGTTCCTCCAACTATGCACATGTTGGACTAGGGGTCACTGGATGCTGGTTGAAGCTTTGTCACCTGTGTGAGCTCACTCAGACTTGGCCATGGGAAACAGAAGAGCCATAGGGATAGATCATCCCCAAAAGGAATAAAGGGACTGGTCCTGGCTCAGTGTGGGGCTGAGGGTCTTTGGCCTGCCCTTATGATTACCACTTTCTCTCCTGATGGGCCCTGTGCCTGTCTGAGTTGGATATTTCTCTGAGGAATCACACCTGTCTCAGGCTACCTGGGGTTCCTCTGGAGGACAGGCAGGATGATGTGATGAGTGCAGGGAGGGATGGGCAGTGTCCCCCGAGAGGCCTGTCCTGCAATCTCCTCTAACACCTCTGCCAAGTTGGAGAAAGGAAAAGAATGAAAATGTTAAATGTCTGGCCATCTATTCTGCTTGCTGACATGTTGCAGTCATACTGAGGGGGCCCATGTGGACATCACTCATTGCTGTGTGTCCATCTCGCTCCTGGTGGGATGAAAGATGTATATCAAAACTGTTCTGAACAAGTCCCATGCTTCTCTGAGTAAACACGCTGGGGTTTGCTCTTCTTGGAAACAAAATACCTTGATCATTGTAATCTGATTTGGGAACAATACATAAATGCTCCAAAGGCCAGAACAAAGTCCTAGGAAAATATCATACATAATGAAGTAGAATCACTGATTTTTATTTTTTTCTTTTTTATTTATTTTAATTGGAGACTAATTACTTTACAATATTGTGGTGGTTTTTGCCATACATTTACATGAATCAGCCATGGGTGTTCATGTGTTCCCCATCCTGACCCTCCCTCCCACCTCCCTCCCCATCCCATCCCTCAGGGTTGTCCCAGTGCACCAGCCCTGAGCACCCTGTCTCATGCATCAAACCTGGACTGGCGATCTATTTCACATATGATAATACACATGTTTCAATGCTATTCTCTCAAATCATCCCACTCTCGCCTTCTCCCACAGAGTCCAAAAGTCTGTTCTTTACATCTGTGTCTCTTTTCTGACTTTTAAAAGCTAAAATGAAGTATTGTACAGTTCTAAAAATGTTGGAAGACCTCACTACAGTTTATTTTCTAGGATATGAGAGATTGGGAGGATCCATAGCCCAGGAGAAAGCAAGTACAGTGGGAAGGACTTGGGCTGAGGGTCTGATCTATGTTAGTTTGAGCTCTGCCTTTGTCATGCTGGGTCACCTGAGAACATTCACTTAACACCTCTAACCCTTCAGTTCAGTTCAGTTCAGTTCAGTTCAGTCGCTCAGCTGTGTCCGACTCTTTGCGACCCCATGAATTGCAGCACGCCAGGCCTCCCTGTCCATCACCAACTCCCGGAGTTTACTCAAACTCATGTCCATCAAGTCGGTGATGCCATCCAGCCATCTAATCCTCTGTCATCCCCTTCTCCTCCTGCCCCCAATCCCTCCCAGCATCAGGGTCTTTTCCAATGAGTCAACTCTTCGCATGAGGTGGCCAAAGTATTGGAGCTTCAGCTTTAGCGTCAGTCCTTCCAATGAACACCCAGGGCTGATCTCCTTTAGGATGGACTGGTTGGATCTCCTTGCAGTCCAAGGGACTCTCAAGAGTCTTCTCCAACACCACAGTTCAAAAGCATCAATTCTTCGGCACTCAGCTTTCTTCACAGTCCAACCCTCACATCCATACATGATCACTGGAAAAACCATAGCCTTGACTAGACGGACCTTTGTTGGCAAAGTAATGTCTCTGCTTTTCAACATGCTATCTAGGTTGGTCATAGCTTTCCTTCCAAGGAGTAAGCGTCTTTTAATTTAATGGCTGCAGTCACAATCTGCAGTGATTTTGGAGCCCCTAAAAATAAAGTCTGACGCTGTTTCCACTGTTTCCCCATCTATTTCCCATGAAGTGGTGGGACCAGATGCCATGATCTTCGTTTTCTGAATGTTGAGCTTTAAGCCAACTTTTTCACTCTCCTCTTTCACTTTCATCAAGAGGCTTTTGAGTTCCTCTTCACTTTCTGCCATAAGGGTGGTGTCATCTGCATATCTGAGGTTATTAATATTTCTCCTGGCAATCTTGATTCCAGCTTGTGCTTTTTCCAGCCCAACATTTCTCATGATGTACTCTGCATATAAGTTAAATAAGCAGGGTGACAATATACAGCCTTGCTGTACTCCTTTTCCTATTTGGAAACAGTCTGTTGTTACATGTCCAGTTCTAACTGTTGCTTCCTGACCTGCACACAGGTTTCTTAAGAGTCAGGTCAGGTGGTGTGGTATTTCCATCTCTTCAAGAATTTTCCACAGTTGATTGTGATCCACACAGTCAAAGGCTTTGGCATAGTCAATAAAGCAGAAATAGATATTTTTCTGGAACTCTCTTGCCTTTTCCACGATCCAGCAGATGTTGGCAATTTGGTCTCTGGTTCCTCTGCCTTTTCTAAAACCAGCTTGAACATCTGGAAGTTCACAGTTCACGTATTGCTGAAGCCTGGCTTGGAGAATTTTGAGCATTAATTTACTAGCCTGTGAGATGAGTGCAATTGTGCAGTAGTTTGAGCATTCTTTCTCATTGCCTTTCTTTGGGATTGGAATGAAAACTGACCTTTTCCAGTCCTGTGGCCACTGCTGAGTTTTCCAAATTTGCTGGCATATTGAGTGCAGCACTTTCACAACATCACCTTTCAGGATTTGAAATAGCTCAACTGCAATTCCATCACCTCCACCAACTTTGTTCATAGTGATGCTTTCCAAGGCCCACTTAACTTCACATTCCAGAATGTCTGGCTCTAGGTGAGTGATCACACCATCGTGATTATCTGGGTCATGAAGATCTTTTTTGTACAGTTCTTCTGTGTATTCTTGCCACCTCTTCTTAATATCTTCTGCTTCTGTTAGGTCCATACCATTTCTGTCCTTTATCGAGCCCATCTTTGCATGAAATGTCCCCTTGGTATCTCTAATTTTCTTGAAGAGATCTCTAGACTTTCCCATTCTGTTGTTTTCCTCTATTTCTTTGCATTAATCGCTGCGGAAGGCTTTCTTATCTCTCCTTACTATTCTTTGGAACTCTGCATTCAGATGCTTAAAACTTTCCTTTTCTCCTTTGCTTTTTGCTTCTCTTCTTTTCACAGCTATTTGTAAGGCCTCCCCAGACAGCCATTTTGCTTTTTTGCATTTCTTTTCCATGAGGATGGTCTTGATCCCTGTCTCCTGTACAATGTCATGAACCTCTGCCCATAGTTCATCAGGCACTCTATCTATCAGATCTAGTCCCTTAAATCTATTTCTCACTTCCACTGTACAGTCATAAGGGATTTGATTTAGGTCATACCTGAATGATCTAGTGGTTTTCCCTACTTTCTTCAATTTCAGTCTGAATTTGGCAATAAGGAGTTCATGATCTGAGCCAGAGTGAGCTCCTGGTCTTGTTTTTGCTGACTGTATAGAGCTTCTTTATCTTTGGCTGCAAAGAATATAATCAAGCTGATTTCGGTGTTGACCATCTGGTGATGTCCATGTGTAGAATCTTCTCTTGTGTTGTTGGAAGAGGGTGTTTGCTATGACCAGTGCCTTCTTTTGGCAAAACTCTATTAGTCTTTGCCCTGCTTCATTCCGTATTCCAAGGCCAAATTTGCCTGTTCCTCCAGGTGTTTCTTGACTTCCTACTTTTGCATTCCAGTCCCCTATAATGAAAAGGACATCTTTTTTGGGTGTTAGTTCTAAAAGGTCTTGTAGGTCTTCATAGAACCGTTCAACTTCAGCTTCTTCAGTGTTACTGGTTGGGGCATAGGCTTGGATTACTGTGATATTGAATGGTTTGCCTTGGAAACGAACAGAGATCATTCTGGCTTTTTTGAGATTGCATTCAAGTACTGCATTTCGGACTCTTTTGTTGACCATGATGGCTACTCCATTTCTTCTAAGGGATTCCTGCCCACAGTGGTAGATATAATGGTCATCTGAGTTAAATTCACCCATTCCAGTCCATTTAATATTCTAGAGGCATAATAAAATATACCCTGAATATTTTGTGCTGTGGTTCAAAGCTCAAAGATAATTTTCCTACTTGAAAGAAGAATTAGAAAAATGAAATATAGGTCTAAAGAAACTGTACAGAATGTAACCTGGAGAGACATAATGATAGAAAGTACCAAAAGAGAGTAGATGAGAGTTAAAGGAGAGGTGAATAAATCTAATACACATTTCATTGGAGTTCAAGAAAGAGAAGAATAGAGAAGTATTTGAAAAGATCATGATTGAGAAATATACAAAAGTAATAAAAGATATCAAATTGTTATAACCACATCAATGAGAGAAATAGTTTAAGGAAACTATACTGTAGAAAAGAAACATTTCATAATTATAAAAGGTTTGATTTGATAAGAATGTATTAATAAAGCAATTCAAATTTATGCACTTCTTATCATAGGAGTCAAAATACATGCGGCAAAAATTGACAGAAGTAAATGGTGAAATAAACAAATACACAGTCACAGTGAGGTATTTTAACAGCTCACTGAATTACAAGTAAAACAGACCAAAAAAAAAAAAATCAGTTAGATGGAGAAGTTTTGAACAACATGAGTGATAAAATTAATTCAGAGTAGAACACTACATATAACAACTGGGGCTGGAACATTCCAGAATATGCTTGGTCATAAATCAAGTGTCAAGAAACTTCAATGAGAGTAATACAGTCCACCCTGAATAGTTCATGTGAGGATTCAAAGGTAAGGGTGGTTTCTCTGCCCTTCCCTCATCCAATTATGAATCTCAAGATTTCCAACATTCTCCACGCCAGTTACTTCCCCTCTCTCCAAATATTTATCCTGAGAGGTATCAAAGGCAAACAAGGCAAAGCACTAGTTGCAAAGAGTTGGACACGATTGAGCAACTGAACAACAGCATATAGGAAGGAAGCCCACTGTGAATTGAACTTGTAAACTGTCCAGTGTGAACTGAACTTGAATCCCAGAAAAGAAGACTGGAGACATTTTTACAGATGGGTGAATGCTAAGGGAAAGTCACTGAGGGGTGTTTGAATGTGGGTGGAGTAGGGGGTTAGTTCCTATGATGCAGCTACTTGGATTTGCTAATTAGCACTTATGTGGGGCTTCCCTGGTGGCTCAGATGGTAAAGAATCTACTTGCAATGTGGGGGGCCTGAGTTCGATCTCTGGGTTGGGAAGATCCCCTGGAGAACAGAATGACTACACAGTCCAGTATTCTTGCCTGGAGAAATCCATGGACGGAGAAACCTGGCAGGCTACAGTCCATGAGGTTGCAAAGAGTTGTACCTGACTATAAGAGTAACACTTTCACTCTTTCACTTCTCTGGAAGAGAAATAGTCTTCTCTTGTATTCATGACCGGAAGCAGTGGTGTAAATTGAAACAATGTCCTCACTGAAGTTAGGCCCTTATCCTTTCATAGGGACTGGGAACAACAGGGAGGGTTATCTCCCTGAATGTTTGCACTTCACAGAGATGATTCTCAGGTCCTTGAGGCAATGTTTTTATCCCAAATTGAAGAGAAAGGATTATAACTGTAAGATATCTAATTGCTCAAAGAGTGAGTACTGGGGAATATCTGTCTACTACCAAGTTTTAGATGGAACAAACAGCAAATTCTATTGTTAGCACTGAGCTTTTTCAAGGATATAATTAAAGCTGAGGAGGCGGGGCTGGGATTATCTCTAGGACATAGCCTTAAACTGCTAGAAGCCATGCTTGAGTTTAGTCAGGTCTTTTAGTGCAGAGATTTTGAAGGAGTAGTTAGGAACCTAGAGTTCTGCAAGACTCAAGGAATCACATGATTAGAGCCTTTCCCCTTCAGCAGAGGGAGGATTCTACATCAGCCATGACTTAGCCACAAGAGGAGAGGTTCCTCACATGTAATCATGGCATGTGTCTTAGGGCTCATTCAACCCACATCCTTAGAAGAGCGGAAAACAATCCATCTGAGCCGTTGTACCACCATCGTCTGTGTGAAGGGGAGTCCACTGGGTGTCCTGTGGGTTGGGGTGGGGAGGATCCCTCAATCCCACCTACCATATAGGGTCCTAAAGTCAAGACCTCATGGTGACTGACTCACCCAGTTTGGCTTGTGGGCAGTGACCATGTCTTCACAGAGTGTGAGGAGAGTTTGAGGGATAGGCAAACAGTCAAGGAAACCAAGAGTAGCCCCCACATCACCTTGTCAGGGCCACACAAGAAAGATGAGTCCTCAAAAGAAGTTCCTTTTCCAAGGAGAGAGAGGAGAGCCCTAGGGGCCAGAGGAAACTGAGCTCCCAGTTCTTACTGCCCTCCCCCCACCCTCACTTTGCTACCAGTGTAACACTGAGAGAACCCTTAGAAACCGAGCCACCCATGCAGAAGCAATTAGCTAGAATCAGGAGGCCTGGGGCCCAGTTACTTGGATCTACAAATCCAGGGAACCCTGAGGGCCTGCTGCATGCCAGGCCCTGTGCCTCCTGCTTCATATTCTCCTCCTTCTCGTGTTCTGATCAGGACTCTGATATGTAGAATCGCCAGGTCCTGGCCCTCTCTGAGGCTGCTGAAGCTTAATGAAATATAAGAGTTTGTCAGGAGTCATTCAGATGCTGCACGGAGATGCAGACACTGGGACTGAGCTCTACTGAATGAACATGATATCACCATGGATAGTTTTTAATAAACTCCCGCTGTCATATTATGGGATTTTTCTGAAGGATGATCAAAGTTGCAAAAAGAACTGAAAGTAGCTGCATGACAGTTCAGCCCATTCCAGGGAGGGCATACCAGGGACAGAAATAGAAAGCATAAAGGACATAGGAAGCAGAGCTTAGTGGTCACTGAAATAATAGTAGGGGGAAAAGTCATGCTGCTTCCTTTTGAAAAATGTGGACAATGTGGATGGATGTTCCCTGTTTGTCAGGGACAGAATTGGAACTCTGGAAGTCTCAGACCAGCTTACTTAACAAGGGAGAGGGAGTGAAGACAGGGCATCAGGCAGAACTTTCTGGAGTTTTCTGTATCCTAACAGCAAATTCTTCTTGAGTCTCTGTGACTTAAGAGAAGAAATTCATCTCCTGAATGAGCTAAAGAGAAATCTGCACAGGAGTTGTGAACATTTTGGATGATGGAAGTATAAGACAAAAATTACACACACACTGAATTAAACCTTCAAGAAAACCTAAAAATACATGTGAATGTTTGGTCAATTTATTATTATATATTTTCTAGTGTTTCACTCAACAGATTTTGCTAATTACAAAATATTAAACACTCTAAATGTGTATTTAGAAAATAAAGTCATTCTGCATCTTCCATCTATATGATTCCATCACCGTGACTCTTAGGTATCCAGTATTTACTAGGTTGGTGCAAACTTTCCAAATGTATTTGTCCTTGGCTCTTCCCTGGTGGCTCAGACAGTAAAGCGTCTGGCTACAATGTGGGAGACCTGGGTTCGATCCCTGGGCTGGGAAGATCCCCTGGAGAAGGAAATGGCAACCCACTCCAGGACTATTGCCTGGAAAATCCCATGGACAGAGGAGCCTGGTAGGCTACAACCCATGGGGTCGCAAAGAGTCGGACACGACTGAGCGACTTCACTCACTCACTCAATGTGCTTACCTACCTAAAATACTTTAAAGTATTTAGGATGTCTGTATATTATTTTTAAAAGTTACTATCACATAAAATTTTCTTCAAACTGACTTTCTCACTTATTATATCTCCTAATTTTCTTTTTTAAGCTAATGTGATTTGGCATCTGTCTAGAGGTTTATTGTAGGGGTATTTTCCTTTTTAGGTGTATTATTTGTTGATCTCTTGTCTACTTTGTCACATTTATGTCATGGCATATTTAGTCACTCAGCCATGTCGGACTCTTTTGGACCCCATGGGCAGTAGCCCTGCCAGGCTCTGTTGTCCATGGGATTTCCCAGGCAATACTGGAGTGGGTTGCCATTTCCTTCTCCAGGGCCTCTTCCCAGTGGAAGGAAGGCTCTAACCCGGGTCTTCTGCACTGCAGGCTGATTCTTTACCACTTAGTCATCAGGTTCCCTAAGAGGGAAGCCTCCTCCCCCTATCAGGGAAGCACACCCCCCCTCCAGCCTGGGAAGTCCCCAGTTAGTAGTTGAAAAAACAGTGGGGAGAGGGCCACAGAGGAGTGGGGAAAGCCTGACTAGGCCAATAGCAGGGCGGGGACCACCTTCAGATTGGCGCCACATGCACCACGGGAAGTGCAAGATGTTCCCCATGCTGGACATCCCAGAGGGGCACACCCAAAGACTGCTTGAAGCACGTGGAAGCTGCCGAGGGGGGCCGATCACAGAGGCCACAGCCAGGGCCTCTATGTAACTGTCTTCCTATCTTCTCTCTCGTGGGCAGCATTCCCAGGCATCTTCCACAAAGGCAGGGGCCACCATGTCTGCACTTAGTGGGATGGAGGGCCTGGAGGCCCTGAGAGGACACCCCCAGCAGAGCAACACTGGGGTAGCAGGGTGCGCAGGCCTTTGATTAGCAAGCCACACTCAGATAAGCCTAGCAGCTGGAGGAACCCCAGGGCCACAACCCCAGGGCAAAGGAAGTGTGAATGATCACTGCATCCTGTAATTCACATTAATTCTCACACCATTCTTCATAGATGCTGGAGCAGAGTGATCCACTGCGAAGAGTCCTACCAATTTGGTTTTTATTTCAGCCCCTCTCCCATCCCAAGAGAGACCCGCCCCTGGTGAGGCACATTCACCCAGGAGGATGCCCAGGAAGGAAACAGCAAACCTGATGGTCTGGAAATTTCCAGATGGGGCACCAGGCAGGGACCAGCAGGGGCAGCCTCTGACACTGCATTGGCGCTGGGGTCGGGGTGGGGGGCGGGGGGGGGTGCGGAGGGGTTTCCCTCCTCCCTCCAGGACGAGGGTCACAAGCAAGGGAACAAGAGGCTGTGGCCAAGCCAACAGCCTCCGGTAGCCCCCTCCCGACTGCTTCAGCCGCGGTGACCGTGACGAGGGGGCGCCACGGCCCTTTGGGGCGGTGGAATCTGGGGAAGAGACCCGTCTCCTGACTACCCGTGGGCCCGACCCCAAGGCGGACGGGCGGCCTCTCCAGGAGTCTTTAAACTTCCGCCCCAGGACAGGCTTGGTGACTGCAAAAGGCGAGGCAGACAAAGCAGGGGCGGAGCGCCCCACAGCCGCCACCCCGACTTGGACCACCAGGCTCCAGCTACAGACCGCCCGGGGCACGCAGGCTTAGGCGCTATGGGCCCGTGACTAGGGATCGCTGAGCGCTAGTCGACCGCCGCCCAAAGACGACCCCGGTCCCCTGGAAAGCAGGCAGAAACCCCTGGCTTCCCGATCGCCCCTTCTCTTTCCCAAACCCCGGGACCCTCCCCACGTCTCAGGCACCCTCCCAGCCACCAAGGGCGGAAGGGGAGGAGAGAGCAGGGCCACACGCGGGGAGGGCGAGAAATTGCCTAACGGACGGAGGAGAGGCCTGAGGCGCAGAGGGCGGGGAGAGGCGCTGGGCTACAGGCAGGCAAGCCACCCCTTCAGGGGAGCAGCCTGAGCCACGCCGCGTAGCCCTGAGGCTCTGCGCCAGATGCCCAGGAGGCTACGCGCTACGCGCTGGTCGGTCACAACCAGGGTGGGGGTGGGGAGGAGGTGTCGTAACTGGCCACAGAGACGAAGGAGCATGGAGGTGCTCGGCCCCACGGAACCCTCGGACCTAACTTCGAAGGACGTGACAGGGAGGTTGGATGGGAGAGACACGCCAGAGACGACGTCGCGCAACGCGGGGCGGGCGTTGCCTGGAACGGCCAGACGGGGTTCACGGTGTCCAGGGAGTAGGCGCATGGAGACGGGCGAGGGGGAAGCGAGGAGCTGCCTTCCAACCCGATTGCTTCACGACACCCCTTCTCACTGTCTTCCCTTTCAGAAGGCCACCAACTCTACTGCCGGCAGCCCAGGCACCCGGTCTCCTCAAGCGCGCGGACCGCCTACAGACGCCTCCTTCCCGTCACGCATGAGGGCAGGCATCTACCTCAAAGGCGTGGGCCACTATGTCTATACTTAGGGGGAAGGAGGGCCTGGAGCCCCTGCGAGGGCATCCCCATCAGCGCAAACCTGGTCGGGGCGGGGGTTGGGGGGGCATGCATGTAGTGTAAAGTGGCGGGGGTCTTGGATCAGCAAGCCACACTCAGATAGGCCTAGCAGCTGGAGGAGGCCCAGGACCACAAGTGCAACAGAAGTATGAATGATCACTGCATCCTGCAATTCACATTAATTCTCACAGCATTCTTCATGGATGCTGGAGCAGAGTGATCCACTTCTAAGAGTCCTACCAGTTTGGTTTTTATTTCAGGCCCCCTCCCACTCCAAGGAGAGACCCCCTGCTGGTGAGGTACATTCGCCCAGGAGGGTTCCTCTGGCAGGCCAAGCCAGAGGGAAACAGCAGACCTGATGATCTGGAAAGTTTCCAGATGGGACATCAGGCACCAACCATCAGGGGCTGTCTAGGACACTCCATCCTAAAGGAGGTCAGTCCTGAGTGTTCATTGAAAGGACTGATGCTAAAGCTGAAACTCCAATACTTTGGCCACCTTATGTGAAGAGTTGACTCATTAGAAAAGACCCTGATGCTGGGAGGGATTGAGGGCAGGAGGAGAAGGGGACAACAGAGGATGAGATGGCTGGAGGGCATACCGACTTGATGGACATCAGTTTGAGTGAACTCCAGGAGTTGGTGATGGACAGGGAGGCCTGGCATGCTGTGATTCATGGGGTCACAAAGAGTAGGACTGAACTGAACTGAACTGAAGGACACTCCATAGGCGCTGGGAGGGTGGGGGGAGTACGGAGGCAGATTTCCGCCTCCGTCCAGGGAGGCCGGTCGCACCAGCGGAACAAGCGGCCTCAGCCAAGCGAACTGCCACCGGGTAGCTCCCACCCGACTGCCTCAGCCGGCGCCATGGCCCCTTGGGGCGGGGGGAATCCGGGGAAGAAGAGACCAGTCTCCTGACTACCCACGGGCCCGACCCCAAGGAGGACGGGAGACCTCCCCAGGAGTTTTTAAACCTCCACCCTAGGACAGGCTAGGTACCTGCGAAAAGCGAGGCAGCAAAGCGGGGGCAGAGCGCCCCACGGCTGCCGCCGGGCTTGGACCACCATACTCCATTTGCGACCGCCTGGGGCACGCAGGCTTCAGGCTTCGGTGCTATGGGCCCGTGACTCGGGATCGCTGGGTGCTGTTCGACTGCCGCCCGACAACCCCAGTCCCCTGGAAAGCAGGCAGAACACCCTGGCTCCCCGATCGCCCCTTCTCTTTCCTAAACCCCGGGGCCCTCCCTGCACCCAGGTCTCAGGCACCCTCCCAGCCACCGAGGACGGAAGGGAAACTCCAATGGGCAGCGGGGCACAAGCTAGAAGGGCCACCCAGGAAGGCGAGAAAGAGCTGGACCGACGGAGGGGAGGCCCGAGATGCAGAGGGCGGGGAGAGGCGCTGGGCGACGTGCAAGCAAGCAGAACGCACAGGGGAGCCGTCTCCACCCCGCCGCATAGCCAGAAACACGCCAGAGGCTCCACACTGGTCGGTAGCGACGGGTGTGGGGGGAACGGGGTGTTGTAACTGGCCCCAGAGACGAAGGCGCGTGGGGGGGGCGGTGCTCGACCCCACGGAACTCTCGAACATAACCTCGAGGGACCTGGCAGGGAGGTCAGGCAGGAAAGACACGCCAGAGACGACTTCGCGGGATGCGGGGCGGGCCTCGCCTCGGCCCTCCAGACAGGGTTTGGGGTGTCCCGGGTGTAGGCACGAGAGGAAGACGGGCGGGGGGAAGGCGAGGAGCTGCCTTCCCACCTAATCACTTCATGCCACCTCTTCTGTCGTCCCTATCAGAAGATCACGGCCCGACTGCCAGCCGCCCAGGCGCCGGGTCCTTGCAAACGCGCGGACCGGCCTCCGGTCGCCTCCGTGTCCCCTTCCCGTTCCTCATGGGGGCAGGCTGGAGAGCTGCCTGGAGAGGCCTCCAGGCTCTCAGAACCGCGTTAATGATCCTCCTGCAGGTTCAGCTATGTAGATAGTCAAGTTCCACTGTCTTAATGCTCAGCCAGGGCTTTGGGCAAACCCTGGCGGAGCCGATTCCAGTGCCTCACTAAACCCCCCATCCAGTTAGTAGTAGCAAGGGAGCAGTAGCAACCACTTCTCTACTGATTAGTAAAGCTCTTCTTTGATCAAGCATAGTAGCATAAAGTCTATAATATTTACTTTTAACACATTTCATTTTTTTGGTAGTACAGAAACTGTTTAAATCTATTCATTGATTATTTGTGGGTGGGTGCGTGGGGACCACGCAGTTTGCACTGCAGGATCTTAGTTCCTCAACCAGAGAGTGAACCCAACCTAGGGAAGGGAAAGCACTGAGTCCTAACCACTGGAGAACCAGTGGAGTTCTCATTGATTTTTTAAATGCAAAAATTATACAACTTGTGAATAACTGAATGCTTATTTGGCTTAAAGAAGACACCATAGAAAATGCCTCTGACTTAGTTCTATTTGTGGGATTTCCCTGGCCGTTCAGTGGTTGGTTAGGACTCTGCACTTCCAGTGCAGCAGGTCTTAGGGTGGATTCCCTTAGTTCTTGGGGAACTAAGATCCCGCATGTTGCAGCATACGTCCAATAAATAAATAAATTAATTAAAAGACACTAATTTCTTAATTCTGTTCTTGTTAAGTCCCTTCTCTCCTCAGAGGTCACGCCTTTCCAGTGCTTCTTCCTGGACCTCACACACTACCATTTTTTACAGCTCTATATCCAGGTCTGCAGCAGGATTTCATCTTCCTCATCTTCTTCAGCACCAAGTAGGTAGGTTGTGTACATTGGAGGCATGGTATAGATATCATCAAAGGAATTAAAAAATAGCTATATGACTGAAAAAGCTTTCAACTATGCTACAAATTTATTTTAAAAAATTAAAATGAAGTTAAGTAGATCTTGTCTATCCATGCAAAAAGTCTCTGATAAAGAATGGTGAATTATTTTTAAAAAAATATTAAGGACATGTTTTATAAGCAAATTTTCAGCATATAAATGAAAAAGGGTGTTAGATTCCCAAAAGCCTACATGCAGGAAACAAATTGATAAAAAGTACTCAGCTACAAACATGTAGTATCATTCAAGAAAAATGGAAGGATGATTCTGAGTACAGAATCTTTGATGTGAAGTATAGACCTTCAGGCACAAAGGCCAGAATCTCCAGAAACAGAAGATGATTTCCAGGCCTTGTAGCCTGGTGGAGTTTACCTGGTTGGATTTCAAGATTGCTTGGAATCAATAACTCTTTTCTTCATTTTCTCCCATTTGGAGTGGGAATGTCTGTAACTATTATCCTATACCTACCCCACTACTGTAATTTGGGAAGAGGTAACTTTTTTACTAGTTCACAGACCCACTGATGGAAAAAATTTTTGCCACAGGGAGAATCATACCCAGTTTCTCACATATCTGGTTAAATGATTTACAGGTGAGATTCTGGACTTTATATGTAATAAGTTGAGACTTTGGGGGATATTGGGATGAGATGAATGTGTTTTGCATGATGGATGGATTTGAATCTTTGCAGGGGTCAGAAGACAGACTGTTGTCTGCTGAACAATGACCTCTAAGGATATCCACGCCCTAGTGCCTGAAATCTGTGAATGTTATCTGATTTGGCAAAAGGGACTTTGCATATGTGATTAAGTTAAGGATCTTGAGATGGGGAGACTATCTTGAAAGCAAAAAGTGAAAGTGTTACTCGCTCAGTCGTGTCCAACTCTTTGTGACCCCATGAGTATAGCCCGCCAGGCTCCTCTGCTCACGAAATTCTCCAGGCAAGAATACTGGAGTGGGTAGCCAATCCCTTCTCCAGGGGATCTTCCTGACCCAAGGATCGAACCCACGTCTCCCGCATTGTAGGTAGATTCTTCACCATCTGAGCCACCAGGAGACTAGCTTGGTGATCCCTATATGTAATAGTCCTTATAAAGAGGAAAGGAGAAGGACATTTGACACAGAAGAAGGAGGGCAGTGTTATGACTGGCAAGATACTATGCTGTTGGCTTGGATGATGGATGAATGGGTCACAAGGCAAGGACTATAATACTGCAGCTCTAGATGTTAAAAAGGCAACTTAAGAAATTCTCCCCTAGAGAAAGCCTGCCAAAGGGACAGTGGCCTTGCTAAAAAACCTTGGTTTGCACCTAGTAAAGCCGATTTTGTATTTGACCTCTGGGGCTAGAAGAGAATAAATGTGTGTTATTTTAAGCCACCAGGTTCATGGTAATTTTTACAGCCACTGTAAGAAAATAACCCAGGAACCTTTCAAGATAATCTAGTCCAGTGGCTTCAAACAATCCTCAAAAGGACTTCTTTAACCCCTGCTTCACCTCAACTTAAATAAAAAGTCCAGAAATGTGCAAAGATGTCCCCTTAACTTACTCAACCAGAGAAGATAAACAAAAAGCAAAACAGGTTCTAACTCCCATTAGAACTTCTTGTGCCACACTGCCCTGTGCATATGTGCTCAGTTGTGTCCAACTCTTTGTGACCCCATGGACTATAACCCACCAGGCTCCTCTATCCATGGAATTTTCTAGGCAAGCATCCTGCACTAGAGCTGGAAACATAGACTGGAAATAAACAATGGAGGAATAAATAAAACCATATATGAACAAAGCTAGTGGAGGTGATGGAATTCCAGTTGACCTATTCCAAATCCTGAAAGACAATGCTGTGAAAGTGCTGCACTCAATATGCCAGCAAATTTGGAAAACTCAGCAGTGGCCACAGGACTGGAAAAGGTCAGTTTTCATTCCAATCCCAAAGAAAGGCAATGCCACAGAATGTTCAAACTACCACAGAATTGCACTCATCTCACACGCTAGTAAAGTAATGCTCAAAATTCTCCAAGCCAGGCTTCAGCAGTATGTGAACCGTGAACTTCCTGATGTTCAAGCTGGTTTTAGAAAAGGCAGAGGAACCAGAGATCAAATTGCCAACATCCGCTGGATCATCGAAAAAGCAAGAGAGTTCCAGGAAAACATCTATTTCTGCTTTATTGACTATGCCAAAGCCTTTGACTGTGTGGATCACAATCAACTGTGGAAAATTCTTCAAGAGATGGGAATACCAGACCACCTGATCTGCCTCTTGAGAAATTTGTATGCAGATCAGGAAGCAACAGTTAGAACTGGACATGGAACAACAGACTGGTTCCAAATAGGAAAAGGAGTTCATCAAGGCTGTATATTGTCACCCTGTTTATTTAACTTATATGCAGAGTACATCATGAGAAATGCTGGACTGGAAGAAGCACAAGCTGGAATCAAGATTTCTGGGAGAAATATCAATAACAGATATGCAGATGACACCACCCTTATGGCAGAAAGTGAAGAGGAACTCAAAAGCCTCTTGATGAAAGTGAAAGTGGAGAGTGAAAAAGTTGGCTTAAAGCTCAACATTCAGAAAACGAAGATCATGGCATGGTCCCACCACTTCATGGGAAATAGATGGGGAAACAGTGGAGACAGAGTCAGAGTTTATTTTTCTGGGCTCCAAAATCACTACAGATGGTGACTGCAGCCATGAAATTAAAAGACACTTACTCCTTGGAAGGAGAGTTATGACCAACCTAGATAGCATATTCAAAAGCAGAGACATTGCTTTGCCAACAAAGGTTCATCTAGTCAAGGCTATGGTTTTTCCTGTGGTCATGTATGGATGTGAGAGTTGGACTGTGAAGAAGGCTGAGAGCCGAAGAATTGATGCTTTTGAACTGTGGTGTTGGAGAAGACTCTTGAGAGTCCCTTGGACTGCAAGGAGATCCAACCAGTCCATTCTGAAGGAGATCAGCCCTGGGATTTCTTTGGAAGGACTGATGGTAAAGCTGAAACTCCAGTACTTTGGCCACCTCATGCGAAGAGTTGACTCATTGCAAAAGACCCTGATGCTGGGAGGGATTGGGGGCAGGAGGAGAAGGGGATGACAGAGGATGAGATGGCTGGATGGCATCACTGACTCGATGGACGTGAGTCTGAGTGAACTCTGGGAGTTGGTGATGGATAGGGAGGCCTGGCGTGCTGGGATTCATGGGGTCGCAAAGAGTCGGACACGACTGAGCGACTGATCTGATCTGATCTGATACGTAGAAAGTTTAAAAGAGTGCCTGGCCTGTATGTAATCATAACATTATAATGTGCACTTGCATTTGCAGAGAATATCTCTGGAAGGATACACAAAATTGTAAAAATGGGGGTTTCTTCTAGGTTGAATGAAACACAAGCATGCCACAGAAACTGGCTTTTATTTAATTAATTTTTAGTAAATTTAATTTAATTTTAGTAAATTTAATTAATTTTAAGTAAATATTTAATCGTGTGCACATACTGTCAATCCAGGTGGATCACTGGTAAAGTATCCGCCTGTGAATACAGGTCCCATCCTACAGCTGAACCAATCTTTTTGTCACATTTTGAGGATGCGAACACTTCATTTTTCTTGAGAGAAATGACATGAGTATTCAAGGGTCAGACACCATGTTTCTGTTTTTTGTTTGTTTACTCTGGTTAAGTGAGTTAAAGGAACATCTTTGCACATTTCTGGGCTTTTTCTTTAGCTTGAGTTGAAGAAAAGCTGAAACACATACACACATACTCACCTCTGGACTTGTTTGAATTGGACAGAAGAAAATAAAAATTCACTTGTGGGATATTATAACTGGATGGGGGAAAATGTCCTCACCATTTCAGGGTGTGTATATATTATATATTTTCCCCTTAAATGGTGAGCAGGATTGAATGGAGCCATCTTTCCCTGTTTAAGATTTCTCTCTCCTCCATGTGGAGATATAAAACTAATTCAGAATCTCAAAGAAGTCAATTATACCAAATTTCAATTGTAAAGTATAAAGCAAAATTTCATTTCAGTCTAATGTCTGTATCCACCAACACTCCTGCCACCAACAGTCATTTCCACAGGGATCCCTTCAGAGTACATTTTTATATAAAACAATCAGGACTCCAAAATGAAGATTTTTAAAATGTATTTAATAATGGCAAATCAGATTAGAAAATCCAGCCAGAAAAAATTCACAGCCTGTTTATAAAATACACATTAACCAGCCATTGTCTCTTTCCTAAAACTAAGTCACAAGACTAGAACCCTTGAATGATCCATTCCCCAGCTTCCCTCTGTACCTTGCTCAGTCACTCAGTCATGCCTGACTCTTTGTGACCCCATGGACTATAGCCTGCCAGGCTCCTTCCTCTGTGTGCCTTATATTCTGTCAATAAAGATATCACTCTATTCAAGTAGCTATAGCAACCACCTGGGATCCATTTTCTAGAAAAATTACCCTGGGACTAATGGAACCCAGATCCCATCTGTTATTATTATTGGATTAAGTAAATTATACTCAGCTCTTCCCATTCCCTGAAATGGTGAGGACATTTTCCCCCCATCCAGTTATAATATCCCACAAGTGAATTTTTTTTTCTCCTGTCCATTTCAAAAAAGTCCAAAGGTGAGCTAATTTTCCCCCTACATTCCTAGATTGCTGGTGGTCTGTTGTAGTTGGCCTGTAAATGATAGGGTCACTTCAGTTCATTTCAGTCACTCAGCCGTGTCCTACTCTTTGCAACCCCATGGACTGGAGCACGCCAGGACTCCCTGTCCATCACCAAATCCCGGAGTTTACTCAAACTAATGTCCATGAGTCGGTGATGCCATCCAACCGTATCATCCTCTGTCATCCCCTTCTCCTTCTGCCTTAGATCTTTCCCAGCATCAGGGTCTCTTCAAAGGAGTCAGTTCTTCGCATCAGGTGACCAAAATATTAGAGTTTCAGCTTCAGCATCAGTCCTTCTAAAGAACAACCAGGATTGATCTCCTTTAGAATGGACTGGTTGAATCTCCTTGCAGTCCAAGGGACTCTCAATAGTCTTCTCCAACACCACAGTTCAAAAGCATCAATTCTTCAGTGCTCAGCTTTCTTTATAATCCAGCTCTCACATCCATACATGACTACTGGAAAAACCACAGCTTTGACTAGATGGACCTTTGTTGACAAAGTAATATCTCTGCTTTTTAATATGCTGTCTAGGTTGGTCATAACTTCTCTTCCAAGGAGCAAGTGTCTTTTAATTTCATGGCTACAGCCACCATCTGCAGTGACTTTGGAGCCCCCCAAAATAAAGTCTGTCACTGTTTCCACTGTTTCCCCATCTATTTTCTGTGAAGCAATGGGACCAGATGCCATGATCTTAGTTTTCTGAATGTTGAGTTTTAAGCCAACTTTTTCACTCTCTTCTTTCACTTTCATCAAGAGGCTCTTTAGTTCTTCGCTTTCTGCCATAAGTGAGGTGTCAACTGCATATGTGAGGTTATTGATATTCCTCCCAGCAATCTTGATTCCAGCTTGTGCTTCATCCATTCCAGCATTTCTCATGTTGTACTCTGCATATAAGTTTAATAAGCAGGGTGACAATATACAGCTTTGACGTACTCCTTTAATGATTTGGAACCAGTCAGTTGTTCCATGTGTGGTTCTAACTCTTGCTTCTTGACCTGCATACAGATTTCTCAGGAGGAAGGTCAGGTGGTCTGTTATTCCCCTCTCTTTAAGAATTTTAAACTGTTTGTTGTGATCCACACAGTCAAAGTTCAAATGATAGGGTGAATATCTACAATTGAAGAAAACAAGCCTAGATATTTGTGAATCTAGGACATCTGTCATTTGTGATGCCAAATGAGTTGACAATCACAATCTGGGAATTAGAGGCTTAGACTGCAAGTGGGCAGAAACACGGTGGTTGTCCCACTCTTGAGTACCCAGGTCATTTATCTCAAGAAGATAAAAGTGTTCTAAGCCTAGAAATGTGACAGTAGAAGATTTAGCTACAGAATGGAACCAGAGATGAACTTGAAACAAGTGTCTGTGACCTAAGTGCTTGCATTTGGAATTGGTTTGAGACAGTCTAAAACTTACCCCCAAGATCACTAAAGAGAGAAAGAGAGAGAGCGTGTGCCCATTGAGGCTGAGAACTATCCTCAAATGAATGCTTGTTGGCAGCCAATATTGACTTTCATCCAGTCCTCAATTTTGCATACTGCTTCACGCCCCCCAAGCCAGAACAGGATGTGGGGGCTCTTACTATTACTGCAGTTTTAAAATTATAGGGAGAAAAAATAAATAAATAAAAAATAAAATAAAATTATAGGGAGAATGTGATACTGGAAATAGGATTCTATGTCTTCCCCTGATTTGTAACTCAGCGTATTCCCAACCTCTAGAAGCCTTTATACTTCCAGAACTCATACTTTGAAAAAATTCCACAGAAAATTTTCACAGCCCTCAAGGAAATGATTTTCCATTGGAGGAAACAATGCTAGCAGCCGATGCCCTGATGCCTGCTCAAGCCAGCATCCTGAAGAATGATCAGCCAGTGAAGGAGAACTGAGGGATCACTGGTTCTCAGATAATAGGGGATAAGGGCACAAAACCTGGGTTCAGTTGCAACACAGAAGGAACTGAGGTTTTCTTGCAGCACAGAAGTTTATTATGAAGGGGGCTGGGCCAGTTTGTATTTACATGCTGGAACCCTGCAGCCCTGAGTCCAGGTTGAAGTGAGGAAGAGGCTACTCTGCGGGGCACAGGTGATGTCATCCCAGGAATATACTTAGCCCTCTCTCCTGGGTCCCTGTTGCCAGACTGTGGTCTGGAACTATCAGATAGACTCCACTTCTGTTTCTTGTGCCTGAGCTGGAGGGATTATATCTAAGGATTTCATCATAATAGGGGCTAAATACCTGCTGATTGTGACACATCAGACTGAAAAGCTTCCAACCTAGTTTTGTCAACTCCCCCTTGATGAGAATAAGGACAGCAGAGAGGTCTAGCAGAGATTCTGCATCCCGAGAACCAAACAACCTATGAGAAACAAGTGGATCCACTGATCTGCTAGCAAGAAAAGAGTTGGAAAGATCAAACAGTTTTCAGAAGAAATTCACAATGCCTTGGCACTCTCTGTTAGCCAACATTTAAATTAACTGAGATTTTCACTGACCTACCCACTCATTTAGGTAAACCATATTAATGAGATTTCTTTCTTTTCTTTTGGAAGAAGGAATGCTATCAAGCTCCCAAAGACAATGCATTATTCAAAGATGTCCAGCCAATAAGTTTCTGGGTATTTATAATGTTAATGTGGTGCTAAGTGAGCTCCAGGTGTGCAAGACCTAACTAGAGGATCCTAGACATTGTACTTGAAATTCTAAAGACACACATTGTAGCCAGTGTACCAAGTCTGGGTCTACAGAGCCAAATCAGACTATGTCAAGGTAGAAAAATTAGAAGCAAGGCGGTCAAGTTCACTGCTTCCATTCTAGCATGGAATATATCCTGTGGCCTAAATTAGCATCAGTTCCTTAGAGGGAAGTAGGGACGATCATGGTAACTTAAAGCATGGGATAGAGAAAGTGTTTCCCATCACAGGCCTTGGGTTATAGTTAGAGAATGACCAAGAATCACTCAGTACTAGCACCTGCAAGTTACACATCCTAGCTGACCTTAAAACCATATGTTCACTTTTCAAACTGAAAGAAATTTACTTCAATTATGTGCATTATACATAAGGAAACTAAAGCCAAAAGACTTTCCCAATGATCATTCCAGCTTTGAATGGCTTCACAACTGACTTCCAATCTTCTCACCTTCCACATTCTTGCCACCCTTCCCCATCACCACCACCATATAACTCTTAACAATAATGTTACAAACTGTTCTCTTTCCTGGCAATGATCTGAAGTTAGCCTATAAAAAAATCTTTCTTTTCACTACTCAGGGCAGTTAGGCCCATGTCTTTGAGGTATTTGTGGATTTTCTGAGACATTTGTTCACTCACACTCACCATAGCCTATTTAGGCCTAGATAATGAAGGACAGAAAGCAGAGGGGCCTTGGTGTAGGAGCAAAGCCCAGAGAGTCCAACACCAGAAGCCAGGTCCACTCACAAAAGAATTCCAGTTCTGCACCACTAACAGAGGACGCAGTGTTTGAAATCATTTTATTGTTACCCTCAAGGTGTCAACTAATTCATACATATTAACTAATTCATACTATTCTCCACTTCAATTGAAACAAATCAGACAAGGGTTCAGTTCCATTCTTGGATCTACTCAGTGTTCTTTAGTCCCATAAACTTTATTCAAATTCTGTTTTAAGATTTCTTAGGCATTTTCTGTGGTTATTTTCCCTAGTTCACCACTTGAATTGTAAATATATTGAGATCGGAAGCTCCAGTTCTTCTTTGTACATTAGCTGAAGTGCCCTGCATGAAGCAAATTATGGATACATATTATTGACCAAGTGATCAACTTCTGGTTATACATACACAAATCCAGTGTCACATATTTAAGTACATAATAACTCATTTTAAGCAAACACAGTACTGAATCATTCATAGCAAACTAGTTTCCACACTCACCTCCTTGGAAATAGGTTTTGTTTCCATCACAAACTTTAATACAATTTATCAAAAGACACCAACGACCTTTGCAGATGATGGCCAAGGTCTTTTGTGGGGTTTATGATAAAAAATAAGGCAGTAATATATTAACTGCCTAAGTTCCAAACCCCACATATTATTTTCAACTCAGAGAAAGATCTAGGTAGTTTTTTGTTCATGTTATTTAGTCGCTAAGTCGTGTCTGACTCTTGCAATCCTATGGACTGTAGCCCACCAGGCTCCTCAATCCACGGGATTCTCCAGGCAAGAGTACTGGAGTGGGTTGCCATTTCCTACTCCAGGAGATCTTCCCAACTCAAGGATCAAATCTGAGTCTCCTGCATTGGCAGGCAGATTCTTTACCACTGAGCCACCGGGGATGCCTCTATGAAGTTTACCTGGAGTTAAATTCGTCTGTCAGGGCCTTGGTTATGTGTTTCAGTTTATTCACAAATTCAGTCGAGCTGAATAAAACATGTCCAGAGAAACTTCCAGCCACTAGCAAGACTGAGGCCAGAATGGTTAACTGCTTCAATTGGGACTCCATGTCCTGCAGCCAGATTCTATTCATCAGCAGACTCTGGTGAGGCAGGGAAAAGCAAGCTGTCAGAAGAGTGTTCTAGTAAAGGTATTGAATACAAAACAAAAAGGAAATATTCTAACGTACGTTCCTACCTCGGGAAACTCTTTACTGTCAAGATCCCAGAGAAGAAGGTTCAGGTATCCCTGGCATAGCACCATTGTGGAAATGGGAAGTTGGGGGTTGTCCACTGCCCAATTTGGAGATGAATGGGCCATGCTGGAGGAGCTGGGAGAGTCAGGAGAACTTGAATTTTGTTAGCCATTTTGTGGTACAATCAAGGAGATCTATGACATAGAAAGGATAAGTAAATATCTTGAAACACCAAGGCTTGAAAACTAAGGCTTGAGGATATATTCTTCCTCAATAAATGAATTCTTTTGTACATCTTTTGTCTTGGAGAAATGTTCCTTCTTCCTATCCCATGTCCTAGCCACCTGCCCAATAGGGAGAAACTATTTAAAAACATAGAAAATACCCTATCACTGTAAGAAATCATACCCAAAGTCAAATCTCCCCCTCTTCTGTCTTTAAATTTTGACCATACTGGGTTGCTTGTTGAGGAGTTTCTGGAATTTAGTTCATTCATAAATGATAGAATGTTCCTTCAGGTAGGGTCAGAGGCTCTGAATAATATAGTTCACCATGTCCATTTTCATCATGTCCAGAACATGAAAGATGCCCCTGTCAAGGGAGGAAAAAATCAAATGTTTACACTCTGAAAGGAAATCCAGTGGGATGAGTGGAACTCAAGCTAAGAGTCCTAAAATCACAGTATCTTAGAGTTTAAAATGGCCTTAAAAACCACAGTCCTAGTTCAATTTACAAATACAGACATTGTACCAGGGACCCAAGGCCACAGAATGAGTTGTTATCAGAGCTAAGAACAGATACATCTTCTGACCTTTTAGTTAGAAGGGTCTTTCCACTGTAGGTACTCCATCTCAGAAAAACAACCAAAATTCTAACTCTCTATGGGTACTTGGGATAATGGTGGTTGAATTTCTAACTCATGTGACTTATCACTTTACCTCTGGGCCTTGGTTCTTCTATCTGTAAAACAGGGATCATCCTCATTCCTGTCCCCCCACAGGGTTTGAATCTGCAAAGGGGCTGTTTGAAATCTCCCAAAGAACCAGTAACTCTACTTTAGTGTCTAGACAAGAATATTGGAGTGGCTTGCCATTTCTTTCTCCAGGGGATCCTCCCAACCCAGGCATCTAACTCTCTTCTCTTGCATCTCCTACATTGGCAGGGGGATTCTTTACCACTAGTGTCACTTGGGAAGCCAGTGTCTTAACAGCATCATTTCTTAGAAAGTGTCCAAATGATCTGAAGATCATCAAAAGGGTTCTGAGAATCTGTCCTTTGAAAATAAAAGGCAATAAACCAGAGAGGAGCAATAGAAGTATTAATCTATTCTGCAGTATAGAAGGGCTAGACAAGCCAGGGGCTATAACCCAGTATCTGGCCCAGAGTTTTCTGGTGCAGTGTCTAAGACTGAGTTCAGGAACAGTACATCTAGTTTCTCAGCTTAGTAACTGCACAGGATCTGTTATGCTCTCTCGTTTTAGCACTGCTTCATCTTCTACTTGGAGAAGGTGATGGCACCCCACTCCAGTACTCTTGCCTGGAAAATCCCATGGATTGAGGAGCCTGGTAGGCTGCAGTCCATGGGGTGGCAAAGAGTCCCTCCCTCCCCACAGCACAACTGAACAAGTGAGCCTAAAAAAAGTGTCCACCACCGCCCCCTTGTGTCAGGGTGGAAAATAGACACTGAAGAGACCAGCAAACAGAAGCTAAAACAGAGGGAACCTCCTTGGAAGTGACAGGTGCAGTAGATTAAAACCCTGTAGTTAGTACCGACTACATATAGGAAGGGGCCTATAGATCTTGAGAAATATAAGCAGGATCAAGGAACTATCTGAAAATGAACTGACCCCATACTGCCCACAACACCAGAGAAAGTCCTAGATATATTTTTACTATTTTTACTATCATTCTTTAATTTTTAAAAAATTTTAAGTCCTCTATTACTCCTTTAGTTTTTCATTTTTATAACCTACTATTACTTTGCAAAAAAAAAGAGACCCTATTTTTTAAAGCAAACTTCATATATATATATTTTATAATTTTTGTGACTTTGTTTTTTTTTTTCTTTTTCTTTAATATTGTATTTTTGAAAATCCAACCTCTACTCTAGATTTTTAATCTTTGCTTTTTGGTATTTGTTATCAATTTTGTGCCTTTAAGAACCAAATCTTCAGTACCCATTTTTACTTGGGAGCGAGATTACTGGCTTGACTGCTCTCTCTGGCTTTGGACTCTCCTTTTTCTCCACCAGGTCGCCTCTATCTCCTCCCTCCTCCTTCTCTTCTCTACCCAACTCTGTGAATCTCTTTGGGTGTTCCGGACAGTGGAGAACACTTGGGGAACTGATTACTGGCTGGATCTGTCTCTCTCCTTTTGATTCCCCCCTTTATCCTCCTGGCCATGTCTGTCTCCTTCCTCCCTCTTCTCTTCTCTGTATAACTCCGTGAACATCTCTGAGCGGTCCAGACTGTGGAGCACACACATAAGAAAGTTATTACTGGCTAGCTTGCTCTCTCCTCTTTTGATTCCCCTTCGTCTCATCCCGGTCACCTCTATCACCTTCCTCCCTCTTCTCTTCTCCATGTAACTCTGTGACCCTCTCTGGGTGTCACTCACTGTGCAGAAACTTTTCATCTTTAATCTATATGTTTTATCAATGGTGCTGTATAGATGGAGAAGTCTTGAGGCTACTGTAAAAATAAGACTGAAAACCAGAAGCAGGAGGCTTAAGTCCAAATCCTGAGAAAACCAGAGAACTCCTGACTCCAGGGAACATTAACTGACAGGAGCTCATCAAACGCCTCCATACCTACAATCTCATCTCTTAGGCTGTTCTGGTGTGGTAATAGCAATGATAGCAAGATCTGCCCAGAAAAGAAAATCAGCAGAGCCAAATTGTTTAGAACCCCAAATGCTCTCCAATGAGCAATCTCCTTAAGGCAAAGGCATGCCAACATATGTCTGCTGCAGCTCCAGAAACTAGGTATCCAAACTGTATATAGAGAATATTATTTTTATCTGTCTAGGAGCCAATCACAATTTAAGGCTTCATTGGGATTAGTAGTAACAATAGTGCCATATTATTTTCTGGGCAGAATGAGATAAAGATAGGAAGAAAAATAACAATGTGACAAAAACAAATGCAAGATATAAAAAAATATAAAATACATACCATCACAAGGTAATGGGATATTCTTTTCTTAAAACTTTTTAGTTTCTATCTGGGTAGCCGATTAACAATATGATAGTTTCAGATGAACAATGAAGGGACTCAGCCATACATATACATGCATCCATTCTTCCCCTAACTCTCCTCCCATTCAGGTGGCCATATAATATTGAGCAGATGTTCATGTGCCATACAGTAGGTTCTTGGTTATCCATTTTAAATATAGCCTTGTGGTGGTGAGATATTCTTAATAAGGGATAAGGCCATTATTAGATTGTTTGACTGCAAAGGGAAAAGATTAGATAGGCAGTATCTTTAAGTATCACTAGAAATATCATCTTCACTCAAAAGTATAAGTTTCTTATTGGCAAGGACTCTCTTATGTATCTATATGCTTCTGAAACACAGAAAACCTAATGGGAGTTAGATGAAAATCTGTTTAGTTGAATGATATACTGTACTATTACAGCAAGATCTCAACCTTCAAGCTTCATCTCATACAAATGAAATCGAAGTTCCTCCACATCATCTATTTAAGTAATGGGACATATGTAGAAGGGAAGCTTGTGTGTGCCTGCGTGCATGCTAAGTTGTATCCAATTCTTTGCCACCCTATGGACTGCAGCCACCAGGCTCCTCTGTCCATGGGATTCTCCAGGCAAGAATACTGGAGTGGGTTGCCATGCCCTCCTCCAGGACATCTTCCCCACCAAGGGATCAAACTCAGGTCTCTGACTTCTCCTGCACTGGCAGGTGGGCTCTTTAACGCCACTCACAAAACCTCAGAATAATTGTTAGTCATCTACAGGGGGCACAGGATTGGAAAAGGTCAGTGTTCATTCCAATCCCAAAGAAAGGCAATGCCAAAGAATGCTCAATCTATCACACAATTGCACTCATCTCACATGCTAGTAAAGTAATGGTCAAAATTCTCCAAGCCAGGCTTCAGCAATATGTGAACCGTGAACGTCCAGATGTTCAAGCTGGTTTTAGAAAAGGCAGAGGAACCAGAGATCAAATTTCCAACATCCGCTGGATCATGGAAAAAGCAAGAGAGTTCCAGAAAAAACACCTATTTCTGCTTTATTGACTATCCCGAAGCCTTTGACTGTGTGGATCACAATAAAGTGTGGAAAATTATGAAAGAGACGGGAATAACAAACCAATTGACCTGCCTCCTGAGAAATCTGTATACAGGTCAGGAAGCAACAGTTCGAACTGGACATGGAACAACAGACTGGTTCCAAATAGGAAAAGGAGTACGTCAAGGCTGTATATTGTCAGCCTGCTTATTTAACTTATATGCAGAGTATATCATGAGAAACGCTGGGCTGGAGGAAGCACAAGCTGGAATCAAGATTGCTGGGAGAAATATCAATAACCTCAGATATGCAGATGACACCACCCTTATGGCAGAAAGTGAAGAAGAACTAAAGAGCCTCTTGATGAAAGTGAAAGAGGAGAGTGAAAAAGTTGGCTTAAAACTCAACATTCAGAAAACGAAGATCATGACATCTGGTTCCATCACTTCATGGCAAATTGATGGGGAAACTGGAAACAAAGGCTGACTTTATTTTTCTGGGCTCCAAAATCACTGCAGATGGTGATTGTAGCCATGAAATTAAAAAATGCTTACTCCTTGGAAGGAAAGTTATGACCAACCTAGATAGCATATTACTTTGCCAACAAAGGTCCATCTAGTCAAGGCTATGGTTTTTCCTGTGGTCCTGTATGGACGTGAGAGTTGGACTATAAAGAAAGCTGAGCGTAGAAGAATTGATGCTTTTGAACTGTGGTGTTGGAGAAGACTCTTGAGACTCCCTTGGACTTCAAGGAGGCCCAACCAGTCCATCCTAAAGGAGATCAGTCCTGGGTGTTCATTGGAACGACTGATGTTGAAGCTGAAACTCCAATATTTTGGCCACCTTATGCGAAGAGCTGACTCATTTGAAAAGACCCTGATGTTGGAAAGATTGAGGGCAGGAGGAGAAGGGGACGACAGAGGATGAGATGGTTGGATGGCATCACCGACTCAATGGACATGGGTTTAGGTGGACTCTGGGAGTTGGTTATGGACAGGGAGGCCTGGCATGCTTTGGTTCACGGGGTCACAAAGAGTCGGACACGACTGAGCAACTGAACTGAACAATTAAAAGGTCTGGGATGAAAAAATCAGAGGACTTCCTTGTGATCCAGTGGTTAAGAATTCACCTTGCAATGTAGGGTACATGGGTTTGATCCCTGCTCAGTGGAACTAAGATCCCACATGCTGCAAGGCAACTAAGCCCACGAGCTGCAGCATGGACTTAGAAGCCCATGCATCACAACTAAAGAAAAGCCCGTGCACCACAATGAAAGATCCCCCCATGCCACAACTGAGACTTAATATCCACAAATGGAAAGTTGGTTACTCATCTGCATAATTTTTTTAAGCGTTCAAGAGCACACGTGAAGTCAGCCAGAGTACTTGAAAGCTGGACTTTCAGATGGTCCCAAAACGCCTTGTACATTGTCTCCTTAATCCTGCCTTCCAGACTATAAGACGGTTAAGTGAGCAACTTGCTCTTTACCCAGAGAGTTGATATAGGTTCTTAATCTAAATCTCAAACATCATTTAAGATCATGAAAGATCATTATGTTGACAGGGCAGAAGCTATGTTTGGACTTCAGCAGAGTTGAATAAACTGAGTTTAGTCTCAGATGCAAAGGCACTGGCCAATTTCTCTCAGAAGGATTCCTCATGGTTCCAGAAAAGCTCTCCCTCTTCTTCTTACTGAGAAGAACCAAGAACTTGGAGTAGAGGTCCTGAGTACTAGCCTGATTCTTCATCTAATTTAAATGTGTGCCTTGGTTTTTAGATCCATATACTTTGAACTAGATGATCTTTTCCCTTAAGCCTTAAAATCCAGGAAAGGACTTTCTTTTTTGATAACACTTGAAAATCTTATGTGCACCTTCAACTCATTATCTTCTCCTCTCAAACCTGTGTTTTATTCAAACAAATCATAAAGTTTACAATTTTCTCATTAAAAAATAGAATAGTAATGCATGCTTTGGTTGAAAATTTTACAAGCAATACAGAGATAAATGAAAAAAGTCAAAGCTCCTTCCCCAACACACCAATCCCATTTGTGAAATGTCACCAACTGTTATTTATCTAATGCATAATAATTACTTCTCTTCATCCTTTTAATGTACTTGATCCCCAACTTACAGAGATTTTGATTCCTATATGTGTCTGGAATCCATCCCCTTATGCCATCATTTCCTGTAGACTGTTGCAATATTCTAGTAAATGGTACTCCTGCCCCCAATCAAAGTCTTAGTCCAACAATGCCACATATTCTTGCTAAGACCAATGGCCTTTCTAAGAAAAAAATCTGATCATAATGACATGATCATTTAAAGTTCTCTAGAACCTTCCCATCACTCCATCAACAAGAAGCAAGATTTTCTTGTTGCTGCTGTTTAGTCAATAAGTTGTGTCTGACTTCTTTGTGACCCCAGGGATCATAGCCCTCCAGGTCCCCTCTATCCATGGGACTTTCCAGGCAAGAACACTGGAGTGGGTTGCCATTTTCTCCTCCAGGGGGTCCTCTTGACTCAGGGATTGAACCTGGGTCTTCTGGATTAGCAGGCAGATTCTTTACCACTGAGCCACCAGAGAAGCCCCAAAGCTGTTTAGCTGCTAAGTCATGTCCGCATCTTTTTTGTGACCCCATGGACTGTAGCATACAAGGCTCCTCTGACCTCCACTATCTCCTGGAGTTTCTTCATTAAGTTGGTGTTACTATCTAACCGGTGTAACTATCTAAGATGGTTACTATCTAACCATCTCATCCTCTGCTGCTCCCTTCTCTTTTTGCCTTCAATCTTTCCCCAAATCAGTGTCTCTTCAATGAGTAGGCTCTTAGCATCAGGTAGCCAAAGTATTGGAATGTCAGTCCTTCTAATGAATATTCAGGGTCAATTTCCAACAGGATTGACAGATTTTATCTCCTTCCAGTCCAAGGGACTCTCAAGAGTATTCTCCAGAACCACAATTCGTAAGCATCAATTCCTTGGTGCTCAGCCTTCTCACATCCGTGCATGACTACTGGAAAAACCATAGCGTTGACTGTATGGCACTTTGTTGGCAGAGTGATGTCTATGCTTTTTAATCTGCTGTCTAGCTTTGTCATAGCTTTCCTTCCAAGGAGCAAGCATCTTTTACTTTCACGGCTTCAGTCACAGTCCGCAGTGATTTTGGAACCCTAAAAATTAAATCTGTCACTGCTTCCACTTTTTCCCCTTCTATTTGCCATAAGGTGATGGGACTTGGTGCCATGATCTTGGTTTTTTTGAATATTGAGTTTCAAGCCAGCTTTTTCACTCTCCTCTTTCAACTTCATCAAGAATCTCTTTAGTTCCTCTTCACTTTTCTGCATTAGAGTGGTAGGATCTGTATATCTGGAGTTGTTGATATTTCTCCCAGCAATCTTGATTCTAGCTTGTGATTCATCCAGCACAGCATTTCTCATGATGTGCTCTACATATAAGTTAAATAAACAGAGTGACGATATACAGCCTTGATATACTCCTTTCCCAATTTGGAACCAGTCAGTTATTTGATGTCCAGTTCTAACCTTGTCAGCATGGGAAATAGGTGCTTGGTAGTTTGAACATTCTTTAGCAATTCCCTTCTGTGGGACTGAAATGAAAACTGACCTTTTCCAGTCCTGTGGCCATTGCTGAGTTTTCCAAATTGGCTAGCATATTGAATGCAACACTTTAACAGCACCATATTTTAGGATTTGAAATAGCTCAGCTGAAATTCCATCACCTCCAATAGTTTTGTTCATAGTAGTGCTTCCTAAGGCCCACTTGACTTCACAACCCAGAATATTTGGCTCTAAGTGAGTGACCACATCACTGTGGTTATCCAGGTCATTAAGACTTTTTTTTGTATAATATTTCTGTATATTCTTGCCACCTCTTCTTAATCTCCTCTGCTTATGTTAGACTGGTATTCTTCCCACAGAGGAAGGTAAAACTGCAGTGAGCAACTGAATGACCCAGTATTGCTAGACATTGCCCAAGAATCACACTTCTTTCTCACCTAAGCCCAGAACCCAGAGGCAATGAGCAAGGCTGGATAGTCATGGGATAGCAAGGAGCTGGACTTAACCAGATCGTCAACACTGAAACCAGGTTGATTATATTCTTTGCAGCCAAAGATGGAGAAGCTCTATAAAGTCAGCAAAAACAAGATCGGAAGCTGACTGTGGCTCAGATATTCAGCTCCTTATTGCAAAATTCAGACTTAAATTGAAGAAAGTAGGGAAAACCACTAGGCCATTCAGGTATGATTTAAATCAAATCCCTTATGATTATCCAGTGGAAGTGACAAATAGATTTAAGGGATTAGATCTGAGAGACAGAGTGCCTGAAGAACTATGGACAGAGATTCCTAACATTGTACAGAAAGTGATGATCAAAGCCATCCCCATGGAAGAGACATGCAAAAAGGCAAAATGGTTGTTTGAGGAGCCCTTACACATAGTTAGGAAAAGAAGAGAAGCAGAAGCCAAAGGAGAAAAGAAAATATATATCCATCTGAATGCAGAATTCCAAAGAATAGCAAGGACAGATAAGAAAGCCTTCTTAAATGAACAATGCAAAGAAATAGAGAAAAGCTATAGAATGAGAAAGAGTAGAAATCTCTTCAAGAAAATTAGAGACAACAAGGGAATATTTCATGAAAAGATGGTAACAATAAAGGACAGAAACACTATGGACCTAACAGAAGCAGAAAATATTAAGAAGAGGCAGCAAGAATACACACAAAAACTCAGCACAGGCCACAGGACAGGAAATGGGCAGTTTTCACTCCAATCCCAAAGAAGGGGAATGCCAGAGAATGTTCAAACTACTGCACAATTGCACTCGTTTTCAAAGCTAGAAGAGTAATGCTCAAAATTCTCCAAGCCAGGCTTCAGCAGTACATAAACTGAAAACTTCTTAATGTACAAGATGGACTTAGAAAAGGCAGAGGAACCAGAAATCAAATTGCCAACATATGTTGGATTATAGAAAAAGCAAGAAAATTCCAGAAAAACATCTATTTCTTTTTCATTGACTACACTAAAGGATTTGAGTGTGTGCATCCCAACAAACTGTGGAAAATTCTTAAAGAGATGGACATACAACACCACCTTACCTGCCTCCTAAGAAACCTGCATGCGGGTCAAGAAGCAATAGTTAGAACCAGACATGGAGCAATGAACTGGTTCCAAACTGGGAAAGGAGTACGTCAAGGCTGTGTATTTTCATCCTGCTTATTTAAATTATATGCAGAGTACATCATGCGAAATACCGGGCTGGATGAAGCTCAAGCTGGATTCAAGACTGACGGGAGAAATATCAATAATCTCAGATATGCAGATGACACCACCCTAATGGCACAAAGCAAAGAGGAACTAAAGAGCCTCTTAATGAAGGCAAAAGAGGAGAGTGAAAAAGCTGGCTTAAAAATCAACATTCAAAAAACGAAAATCATGGCATACAGTCCCATTACTTCATGGCAAATAGACGGGGAAACAATGGAAACAGTGACACATTTTTTTCCCCCCCTGGGGCTCCAAACAACCACATACAGTGACTGCAGCCATGAAATTAAAAGACTTTTGTTCCTTGTAAGCAAAGCTATGAGAAATCTAGACAGCATGTTAAAAAGCAGAGATACAAGGCTGCTAACAAAAGTCCCTATATTCAAAACTATAGTTTTGCCAGTAGTCAAGTAGAAATGTGAGTGTTACACCATAAAGAAGGCTGAGCACCAAAAAGTTGATGCTTTTGAACTGTGGTGCTAGAGAAGACTCTTGAGAGTCCCTTGGACAGCAAAGAGATCAACCCAGTTGATTCTAAAGGAAATCAACACTGCATATTCATTGGAAGGACTGATGCTGCACCTGAAGCTCCAGCACTCTGGCCAGCTGATAGGAAGAGTTGACTCATTGGAAAAGACCCTCATGTTGGGAAAGATTGAGGTCAGGAGGAGAAGGGGACCACAGAGGATGAGATGGTTTGATGGTGTCGACTCTGGCCATGAGTTTGAGCAAACTCTTGTAGACTGTGAAGGACAGGAGAGCCTCGCATGTTGCAGTCGTGGGGTCGCAAAAAGTCAGACACGACTGAACAACAACAACAAACAATGAGCTGGGGTAAGAGTGACAGTAAATTGGGCACTAATTCAACAAAGCTCTGCTGTTCCTACTAACTGCCTCATGGACTGTCCCTTACAAATTTCACAGGACCCATCACCGAAAGTAGCCCCAATATGCCTACAAGCACCCTCAGCACTCCATGTGACCTTCTTCTTCAGAACTGGCCTTCCATTGGCACCCCTGCTGAAGGTGTACTGAAGCCTCTACAGATCATGCACAGGCATATAAAAAGACCTGGCACCTCTCTGCTGGATGGGATGAACGGTTTTACCTTAAACACTTCAGGGTACTGAGATAGGGAAAATAAATAGGAGGCTGTCAGCATGTGTCCTGGGTTTGTGCAACTGACAGAAAGCCTATATCATAATAACACTTCCTTCACAAAATAGAACAAGAAGGGTTGGTCAGGTGAATACATAGAAGAAGCCTCAGAGACCCCTAGTACCCCTTAGTTGGCTGACTGGTACATGTGTTTATCTCCTGAAATAAGTCACTGAAGACTGGTGGAGGAGATTGATTCCTCAAATATGAAGACACCAGCATGAGATTTCCAGCAATGGCAAAAATCAGGAAGCCCAACACCCCACTAATGAAACAAGATAATTTCCCAGTAACTGACTCCATTAGAAATGTAGATCTATGTAGTGCCTGACAAACAATTCAGAAATGATTACTTTAAAGATGTTCAGACAGCTACAAGAAAACTCAGTGAAATCAGGAAAGCAAAACTTGAACAAAATGGGAAAGTCAACAAGGAGATAGAAATCATAAAATGGAGCCAAAAAGAAATTCTGGAGCTGAAGAATACAATGGATGGGGTTAGAAATATTATAGAGACCTTCAACAGCAGACTGCATCAAGCAGAAGAAAGAATTTATGAACTCAGAAAGGGATAATTTGAAGTTACCTAATCAGACATGAAAAAATGAAAAAGTTGGGGGGGAGGATCTATGAGATTTTTTGAACACCATTATATGGACCCACATATGCATGATGGGGGACCTTAGGTAAGGAGGCAAAGAAAGAAGAGGAGGCGACAGAAAGAGAGAAAATGGAAATTATTATTTATGGAAATAATGGCTGAAAACTATTCAATTTATGGGAGCAACATGGACATTCAACATCACAAGCTCACAATTTCCTGAACAATATCATCTCATAGAAGGTTATATGAAGACATGCTTTAATAAAAATATCAAAAGTCAAAGACAGGAAAAGAAATGTTTTTTGTCTAACTGTCTTGATATTTTACTTATTTATTTTGAATTCTTACAATCTAGAATTTCATATCAACTTTTTTAATATCAATTTTTATTGGAGTACAGTTGTTTTACAATATTGTGTTAGTTTCTGCTATCCAGGAAACTAAATCAGCTACACATCTACATATATACCCTCTTTTTTGCATTTCCTGCCTATTTATGTCACCACATAGCACTGAGTAGAGTTTCCTGTGCTATACAGTAGGTTCTCATTAGTTATCTATTTTAGACCTAGTAGGGTATGTGTGTCAAGCCCAATTTCCCAATTCATCACATACCCTTCCCTGCCCCCAGTATCCATACGTCCATTCTCTATGTCTGTCTCTATTTCTGCTTTACAAATAAGCTCATCTGTATCATTTTTCTAGATTCCACTGTTATTACTAGATGATATTTCTTTTTCTCTTTTTCAATTACTTCATGCTGTATGACAGTATCTAGGTCATTCCTTTCAATGTCTGAGTAATATTCCATTGTATATGTGTACCACATCTTCTTTATCCATTCTTCTGTGATGGAAATTTATGTTACTCCTATGTCCTGGGTGTTGCAAATAGTGCTGCAATGAACATTGGGGTCATGTGTCTTTTTCAATTCTGGTTCTGGTTTTCTCTGGGTATATGCCCAGGAATGAGAATGCTGGGTTATATGATAATTCTCTGTTTAGATTTTTAAAGGAACCTTCATACTGTTCTCCATAGTGGCAGTATCAATTTACTTATCACTGATACTGTAAGATGGTCCCCTTTCAAGGAGAGAAATTTTAAGTTTGTGAGAGAAATGCAACTTGTCACATAAAAGGGAACAGCATAAGGCTATCAGGAGATTCTCAAAAGAAACCTTGCAATCCTGGAGAAAGTGGGATGATATATTTAAAGTGCTGAAAGAAAACAACTGACAACCAAGAATACTCTATTCAGAAAAGTTGTTCTTCACAAATGAAAGATAATGACATTCCCAGAGAAACCAAAGCTGAGGGAGTTTTTCACCACTAGACCTGCCTCACACAAAATGCTCAAAAGAGCTCTTCAAGAGGAAACTAAAAGACACCAATTTAAGCCTAAGAAAGCATGTAACTCACAGGTAAAGCAAATAGTCAAATACAGAACACTTTAAACTTTTGTATAAAAGTGAAAAGAAAAAAGTATTAAAAATAGAGTTGCAATAATTTGTTAGTGCATACAATATCAAAAGATGTAAACTAGGACATCAGTAACACAAAATGAGGTGGGAAGAAGTAAAAATATGGAGTTTTTGCATACAATCAAATTGAAGCTGCTATTATTAATATCTTAAATCTGAGTGGTATAACTAAAGATGTCTCATGTAGGCAAGGTGGTAACCACCAAGGTTAATTAATTAAGATTTTTTGGTAAGTCTTTGAAATAGAGTATTATTTCAATATAGAAGCAGGATGAACAATTTATTAAATAATTTTCATGTTTTTTCTTTTAATTGAAGTATAGTTGATTCGGGCTTCCCTGGTGGCTCAGCAGCAAAGAATCTGCTTGCCAGTGAAGAATATGTGGGTTCAGTCCCTGGGTCAGGAAGATGCCCTGGAGAGGGAAATGGCAAATCACTCCAGTATCTTTGCCTGGGAAATCCCATGGACAGAGGAGCCTGGTAGTAAAGGATTAATACATAGGGTCATAAAGACTAGACACGACTTAGCAACTAAACAGCAACAACAATAGTTGATTTACAATATTATATTAGTCTTCAGTGTATGGCAGTGATTCAGTATTTTTCCAGGTCATACCCCACTATTAGTTATTATATGATGATGCCTATAATTCATTGTGCTATAGAGTATATGATTGTTGCTTACCTATTTTATACTTAGTAGTTGTATCTCTTAATTCCATATCCCTAATTTGTCCCACCTACTTCCCCTCACCCATGTGTAACCAAAATTTTGTTTTCTTTATATGTGAGCCTACCATTTTGCATATGCTTTCATTGGTATGCACCACTTATTGAAGAGGCTGTCTTATCTCCATAGTATATTCTTGCCTCCTTTGTCAAAGGTAAGATGCCCATAGGTGCTTGGGTTTATTTCTTGATTGACACAGGGGCTACCTACACTGTCCTAACCTCCTGATCCAGAGCCTTCTCCCCCTAAACCTGTACCATTTTGGGTGCTACAGGGAAAAAAATTAACAAAAAGATTCACCTGAGCACTTCTTTGTTGCAGGAATAGACAAATATTTTCCCACCAGTTTCTGGTGGTCCCTGAGTATCCTACTCCCTTATTGGGAAGAGATCTATTCCTGGCTTTGAAATCTTGCAGCTACTTCAGTCCTAATAGAGGGTGCTTTAAAACTCTCTCATGGGGGCAAACTATTTTTACCAGCCACCAAGTGAAACAACTCCTGAATGGGAGAGGCCATTTATGGATGTCTGATCAAAGAATCCTCAGGTATCAAGTAGTGATGATGGAAAATCCAGGCCTGACTTAGCCCCTCGTGAGGTTCTTAATCCTGCCACCCTCCTGCCTACCTCCGAGAGCTCTCTCCCCTTTCAGTGTTGCCTAGAAACTTTGGACCACTGGACAAAATCCCAAGAGGGATTGTCAGAAGATCCTCTGACCAATCCTGAGGAAATCTGGTACACTGATGAAAGCAGCTTTGTCCTGGATGGAAAAAGAAGAGCCAGATATGCAGTAGTCTCCCATTTTGAGACCATACAGGCTAAAACTTTGCCACCAGGTACTTCAGTCCAATTAGCTGAGCTCATAGCCTTGATTCGAGCTTTAGAGCTGGGAAAAAGAAAAAGAGCCATTTATGATGACTCCAAGTATGCCTTTCTGGTACTACATGCCCATGCTGTTATTTGGAAAGAAAGAGGCCAGTTGGCCACTCGAGGGTTCCCAATCAAATATTGTGATCAAATCCTTAGGCTCTTGGAGGCAGTCCATCTGCCTGCTGAGGTTTCAGTCTCCCACTGTAAAGGATACCAAAAAGGGAGCAGAGAAGTGGAACGAGGGAACCAAACAGCCAATCAGGCAGCTAAGAGAGCAGCATTACAGAACAATGACATAATAGGGGTTGCCACCTTAGTTCCACAGACTAATTTGCCAGAAACACCTTCATATACTGAAGGTGAGACTCTTAAAGCTAAGAGTGAGGGCTTTCAAGAAGATCATATAGGGTGGTTCCAAAAGGAGGGAGTCCTTTTTCTGCCTGAGAACCTCCAGTGGAAGTTGGTTAACTCCTTACATGCCACCACTCATTTAGGGGAGAAGGCCCTCCAAAGATTACTAGAAAGGTCCTTCAGAGGAACAGATCTCCAAATGACTATAAGGCAAGTGGTCTCCTATTGTCCCACTTGCCAATTAAACAACCCCCAAGGAGCTTGAAGACCCCAGCTGGCCCAGCCCATCCAATGATGTGGGACTTACCCAAGAGAGGACTGGCAGATGGACTTCACCCAGATGCCAGTTTTTCAAGGGTATAAATACCTATTAGTCATGACAGATACATTCACAGGATGGATTGAAGGCTTTCCCACCTAGACTGAGAAGGCTGAGGCAATGGTAAAGAAAACTGCTCCATGAGATCATTCCAAGGTTTGGTCTGCCTGGGTCATTACAGAGTGACAATGGGACATCATTTATTCCTAAGGTCACCCAAGGGGTCTCTAAAGCATTGGGCATTACTTATTGTCTCCATTGTGCCTGGAGTCTTCCGGAAAACTAGAAAGAGACAACCAATTCTTAAAATCAGCAATAAAAAAGATAACCCAGGAGACCTCCCTGGGATGGAAGGAGGCTCTACCAATAGCTCTCCTCCACACCCATATTTCCCCTAAGGAACAGGTTGGTCTTAGTCCTTATGAGATGTTATATGGGAGACCTTTTGTTTATGTCAATGACCTCTTCCTTGATCCAGAGGCTCAGTCCATCTGGCCTTATACCATGGCCATTGGACAATTCCAACAGGATATATACACTTGTGGGGTGTCAATCAAGGCTCAAAAGATTCTAAAGAGTCACCACTATATGCTCCAGGGACTCAAATCCTAATTAAAGTCTGGAAAGATGGATCCCCAAAGGCTCAACTTCAGCCCACATGGAAGGGCCCCTACCCTGTAATACTTTCTACTCCCACAGCAGTCAAGATACCGGGACACAACTCCTGGATTCACTACTCATGTGTCAAACCATGGAAGAAAACAGAAGAGGACACATAATACATGTGTGAGCCTCTGGGAGATCTCAGATACCTATTCAGGACTACAAATGAATGCCGTCCTAATGAACACCCCCAAAATTAAGTTTATGGGGATAAGATTTCTCAGGATAGCTCTAAAGAGCCAACACAGTTTGGCAGGAGTTGTACTCCAAAATAGATGGGAAATAGATCTTCTGATCCCTGAACAAGGAGAGACTTGACCCATCTTAAATGAGATGTGTTGTTTCCAGGTAAATACCTCCAGGTAAGTTAAAGAAAGTCTTGAAGTCCTCAAGAAAAACATTCAGATCCTACAGGATCTCAAAGAATGAGCTGGAGAGTTCTTGGGGTGGCTACAATCTCTCTTTGGGGGATCCTTCTCCTGGTAAGGGGGAGTTTGGAGTTGGCTAATGCCCCTACTAATCCCTGTTATCACCATATTGATGCTGCTTATGATTGCTCCATGTATTATCAATTATCTAACCCGTTTTGTTCCTGCCCAGGTCAACAAGCTACAACACGTACTGCCAGTTCAACAAGGATATATACAACTATAGCCGACCATGGAAAATATCACTCACCCTTAGATGGACACCGCTATAAGGACTCTGAGGCTTGAGACTAGCAAAAGGGGGAGGTCCAATGCCCCTCACTGTCCCAGTTCAGCAGGAAGTAGTCAGAGATACCTTGATGCCCCTATTCCCAAAGAATTGGGCCTCCCATCTCTTGAGGGGAGAATGTTAGGTAGTTAGAATAGGAAAAAGGAGTCCAAAATGGCGGTGGCTAAAAGACAAAGAAGGGAAAAGCTCATGAAAATAGAACAAAGGAAGGTCCCAGGACTGGAGTGAGGACCTCAGGTAAAACAAACAGCCTTCCTGGCTAGCCCAATTGACATAGGGCAGGCTCAGGAGGGAGGAAACAAATGTATAAAAGGAGGAAGCCTAGAAGGATTGAGGCCTCTCTTCTCTTGTCTTTTGGGTCAACCCACCCTCACTCCTCAAGGGTATACTATCCTTTGCTTTTCCTAATAAAACTGAGCTATAACACCGATTCGTCCATTGCTTCAAATTTTTGCTGCAGCAAGACAGAACCGAGGAAATTACACACTCCCCCAACACCAAGGTCCACTTGACTTCACACTCCAGGATGTATGGCTCTAGGTGAGTGATCACTCCATAGTAATTATCCAGGCCAATAAGATCTTTTTGTATAGTTCTTCTGTGCATTCTTGCCACCTCTTCTTAATATTTTCTGCTTTTGAAACGTTGTTGCTGAACCACCAAAGATGCCAGGATTCTTGGCCTCCAGAGGAGAGGAATTCAATCCAGGGCCAGTGACAAGGTTTGATCGCTCAGAGCTTTTGTGTAATAAAGTTTTATTAAAGTATAAAAGAGATAGAGAAAGCTTCTGACATAGACATCAGAAGAGGGTAGAAAGAGTGCCCCCCTGCTAGTCTTTAGCCAGATGTTATATAGCTACTAGCAGTCTCCTAATTAGAGAAAAGAAATGTCTTAAAACTCAGAGACTGGTACCCTCACCCATAACACACATTTTGAGATAACATTGGCACAACGTGATTTGTCCAGGGCCATAAAATGATTGACTTGAATCTTGAAGAAAGGTAGGTTTCCAAGCAAATACAGTCTCATTAACATAGCTTAAGAGAACATTTGCATGAGTAAAACATACTGGTTTGTCAAGTTGGTTTTGAGTTTTAAGGGGAACTGACTTGAAAACAGAGTCTAGGGTAAATATATAGTTCATTAACATAGCTTAAGACAAACATTTTATACCTGTGCCAGATTCATGTTGATATATGGCAAAACCAATACAATATTGTAAAGTTAAAAATAAAATAAAATACTTAAAAAAAGAACGCATTGGTTAGCTTAAGGTTTGAGAAAAATTAAGTTCAGGTGGAGCCAGGTGTCATCATGGCAATACAGAATTTTAAAAGAAACCTCTTTTTAAATTTGTATAGAGAAGGGGGGGAAAAAACTAACAGTTGTTTGTTTCCTCCTGCAGCTTAAGAGAGAGAGAAAAAATGTCTGATACTTGCAGCCTATTTTCTCCATTTGGAGACCTCTGGCCTTCCTGACTGTTACCCTCTCATTACCCGCCTTTCTTTTAGGAGAATTATGTTGCCTAGGGAAAGGGGCATTGTTCTTGTTCTGTAACTGCTTCCGAGCTGATAAGGGGCATTGTCCCTAAAATGGTGACGCAACATATTCTCCTAACCCTCATATTGAGAGTCTCTGATCCAGGGACCCCAAGTAGTAGTTGGAGGAAGCTGCCACAGTCTCAGGAGTTTGAGCAGCCATTTGTAACTTAAAATCCTTCATGCAGCTAGAAGCAAATCCAGTTACACAGTTACAGATGCAGGGAGCAAACAGCAAAAACAGAACAATCAGCAAAGCTAAAAGTCACATTATCTCCATAGTTAAGGTGCAAAGTGTTGCCAACAGTCCATTTTAGGATTGTTAGATGTCATCAGCGGAGAAGGCAATGGCACCCCACTCCAGTACTCTTGCTTGGAAAATCCCATGGACAGAGGAGCCTTTTAGGCTGCAGTCCGTGGGGTCGCTAAGAGTCGGACACGACTGAGCGACTTCATTTTCACTTTTCACTTTCATGTATTGGAGAAGGAAATGGCAGCCCACTCCAGTGTTCTTGCCTGGAGAATCCCAGGGATGGGGGAGCCTGGTGGGCTGCCGTCTATGGGGTCGCACAGAGTCGGACACAACTGAAGTGACTTATTATAGCATATCATAGATGTCATCAGATTAATAACAGTCATCACATATGATTGTTGTTATTGAAGGTAGTCACAGACTTGGAGAAAGTCCTTTCCTTGAAGTGGAGATGCCCACCATGGGAAGCACTTCCACTGATGAAGAGGGGAATGCTCCACAGACCCAGCAGTTAGACCGATTGTGGAATGCAGCATAGGAGTGAGCCCAGGACAGGAAGGCATTGTCTTGAGGATCAAACTGCAGACTCAGCATTTTTGGAGTCAGCAGAAGCAGGCTCACATAGATTATCAGGCCTGTCTGAAAAGTACTAAGTCGGAGCATAGAAAGACATAAAATGACGTCACTTAGTTCTGGCCAGGGTGTCACCTCTTAACTCGAGTGTGACACACTCACGAATCAATTCCTGGCACTTTGACAGCTGTGGGAGAAGAAAGAATAACCTGATAAGGGCCTTCCCAGAGGGGCTCAAGGGATTGGCCCCCAGATCCCAATGTTTTTATCAGGACCTCAGCTCCTGGCTCAAATAGAGGATTGCTTGACTCAGAGGCTGGGTCAGGAGTCATATCTCAGAGTTCTGTTAATGCCTGTTGAAAAGCTGAGAGCCGAGTTACATAATTAGTTAATTCCAAGGCTTTAGGAAAAATTTCCATTGAGCATTTTTAGGAATTATTAATTGTCCATCTTCAGACTGTAACCATCCTTTATCATTAATCTTTGCTCCTCTTTTCTCATATCTTTCTAATTCTTCCTCAGTATATTATGGTTTTTCCTGTTCCACAGGACCTGTCCAGATCAAAGGTGTCTGCTGTGAAGGGGTTTTGTAAAGTGCTGCTTTTCTGGCTTGACAGTCAGCCAGAGATTACCTTTGGCTACTTTATTCCCGTCCCTGCTGTGCCCTTCGCAATGCATAACAGCTACTTCTTTAGGACAATATATAGCAGTTAAAAGTCTCTCAATCTCTCTGAAATGCTTAATAGGTTCTCCTGTTGCTGTTTTAAACTGTCTTTCTTTCCAAATTGCAGCATGAACATGTAAAGTCAAATAAGCATACTTAGAATTAGTGTAGATATTTACTCACTGAACGTTGCTTAACTCTAGAGCAGTTTGAAGAGCCTTAAAACCATTTGAATATCTGGAGACCAAACCAGCTTGTCAGTTTGGGCCTGCTAAGTCTTAGTTATAAGTCTATATAAAGGCCTGGCAAGTGTCCCATAACCTGGAATCCAAATGTGTCAGTAGCCTGTGATTCCAAAAAATCCTCTCAATTGTCTTAAATTCATAGGTAAAGGATGATTTAATACAGGTTTAAATCAGAAAGCAAACTTCAAATCAATGACTGAAAAATATTTGGCTCGTTCAGGAATTTCAGACAATAGAGTATAAGGATTAGGCACCACGGGGTATAAAGGAACTACAGCCTCATTTATTATTTATAAATCTTGAACTAGTCTCCATTTATCACTTGATTCCCTATACCCAAAATAGGAGTGTTTCATGGACTGTTACAGGGAATTAATAGCCCCTGCTCCTTTAAATTCTCAATGATGGGTTTCAACCCTTCCTTAATCTCAGGTTTCAGTGGATATTGCTTTTTATGTGGAAATGAATGTGGGTCTTTGAGCTTGACAACTACAGGAATAGCATTTTGTGCTCGATCCACAGATTTTTCCTCAGCCCACACTCTAGGATTTCCATTTTAGTCAATTAAAGGGAGACAAAGGGAGGGCCCCATATTCATGAAAACAGAGGCATGGACCTTGCTTAGTATATCCATCCCCAAAAGAGGCGAGGGAGACTCTGGCACGATCAGAAATTCATGTGAAAATAGCACAGAGTCCCATTTGTATCTTAAAGGATGACTGAAATAATAACGTTTGGCTTGTCCAGACAGTCCCTTTATGGAAGTGGATCGGGAAGAAAGTGGGCCAGGGGCTTCAGTAAGCACAGAGTAAGTTGTCCCAATGTCTAAAAGGAAATTGGCAGATTGGCCGCCTGCAGTTATTAATACCTGGGGTTCCTCAGATGTAATTAAGATGGGAGCTTGAGTGGGGACCGCCAGGCACCTTCAGTCCTGATTGTCTTGAGAGTCTGACCCCTGAAACCTATGCCTCTGGGGGCAGTCTCTCCTCCACTGTGGTCCCTTGCAGACCGGACATGGAGCTGGGGGCAGCTTAGACGCCTGAGGGCAATCCTGCTGGCAGTGCCCCTCCTTCCCACAGTAATAGCAAGCCCATCCCTTTTCACCTGGGTCCCTCTGGGCATTTTTCTCAGGCTGTTTAAGAATAGTTCTGATAGCCACTACAAGGGCTTCCACCTGTTCCTTTGTCTTTCTCTGCCTTTATTTCTTTTTCCTCATATTCCCTACCATAACAGACTGTCTGAGCTAGTTGCAACAGATTATCTAAAGACTGATTTGGTCCCATACACCTGTTTTAATAGCTTATACACCTGTTTTAATAGCTTATGGCATATATCTGGAGCTGATTGAGATAGAGGATATCTCTAGCCAAGTGAGAAATCTCTCTCTTAAGATTACTCTTCCCTCTTCACTTTCAGGATCAGTCTCAGTGAATCTGTGAAGGGCTTCTCTCAGTCTATCTAGGAACTTACCAGGAGCTTCCTTCTCCTCCTGTTCAATGTTTGCCAATTTGCCATAGTTTAAGGCTTAGCACACACTTGCCTGAATCCTTCAAGAACACGTCTGACAAAGTGACTCTGATCCCATCTTCCTTTAGCCATGTTATAGTCCCAATCTTGTTCTGTAGTTGGGACCGCCTGATTCCCAGTGGGGAAGGTGGCTATCTTGTCTTCCCTCTTCCCTACTGATTCATTACCAAGCCATTCATCTCCATAGGCAACCGCTTTCCCCAAAACTCGAGTTTTTGAGTCACGAGTCAGCATTTGTCCCAAGATATACATCATATCTTTCCAAGTAATGTCATAAAGCAGAGTAACACCTTTAAAAGCTCTAATATATTTTTCTGGGTCCTCTAAATAATCTCCTAGATCCTCCTTGATTCTTTGTATTTCTTGATAAGAAAAGGGCTTATTAACTCACATAGATTGATTATTTCTCCTGGTGGGTGCTTCATGAAGAGGCAACAGCTTGTATGGCTGTTCCTCAGCCTCTCTAGCTGCTTGGCGCATATGATCCCAGGGATAGATTGGAGAAACCTATTTTTCTTTATCTCTTTGTCTCCTGTCCTCAATCTTATCCTGTATTTCACCCTTAATTTTTTTTTTTTTTTTTTTGGTCTGAGCTTCTCTTACTTCAATTGTCTGAGTTTCTATTGAAACCAGAGTAGTCTCAGGTAGTACTGAGACAGGGGTTGTTTGGACCTCTACTTGGGCAATTTGAATCTCAGTTTGAGTTTCTGCCGAGACCAAGGCAACCCTTCGGGGTGGGGGGGTGTTCCCTGACTTTCAGTTTGGTCAGTTTGGAGCCCTGGATACAGGGGCAAAGTAGGAGGACAGGAGGGAGCTGAAGATTTCATACCCAAATCTATACCCTTAGGACATAAGTCTGGCATGTCTCGCAGAAAAATAAAGGGCAACACATATGCTACTTCTATCCATTTCCCTTGTTTTATACAGAACTGGTCTAATTGTAAAACAGTATTATAATTAAGAGACCCTCCAACTGGCCATGGTTTGCCATCCTCCAATGGATACCGTGGCCATGCAGTATCACATAGGAAGATCAGGTGCATCTTCTTTAAGCTCTGGGGATCAAATATATCCCAGTTTTTCAGGATACAGTTCAAAGTAGTGAGGCTGGAATTGTTAGCTCCCATCTGTAAGAGAGAAAAAAAGCAACCATCTTTCTACTGGAGATGTCCCTCCCTGCTCTAGATGAGGGTGTAGATAGACTTTACACCGAAGCTTTCCTTCCCTGGTCAGATTTAGTCTGTCCCTTACTGACACAGGTGCCATACTTGTCCTTCCCGGTTCTACCACCAAGGCGGGGTGGAGATGCACCAGGGGTAGACCTGATAGCATCTCACACTAGTGTCCAGTTCCTCACCATTAAAACCTTGCTTGCCTCTGATGCCACCCGGGTGCAATCAGAGTAACCTTCTGGAATGCTTCCTAGGCTAAAACTTCTGGGGGAAGCATTTGTCTCCTGAGTGCCTGTGCATGACCCTAAGTATATTCTTGAGCACAATAAGACCAGTACAGACAAAAAACCAATATGTTCCTTCCGAGCATCACCACACAAGTATAAACAATAGCAAAAGAGATGGTGAAAGACTGGTCAGTGAGGAAAAAGTGATTTTTGTCCTCGAGTTATTTGGGACTGTCCTTCCAGTTCATTCCCACAGATTTCACAGTAAGAATATCTGAGGAATTGGGACAAAAGCCACTGGCGAACCTCCTCTGCTCCACTAAGAGCTAGTGTTACCAAAGGAAGAAGACTGCTGTGCTTCCTATCTGAGTAACCTTTAGCCTGAGAGATGCTCTTGAGGCTAGAGCTCCATCTAGCTCCTGAACTTTCGATTCCTAGTGAGGCTAGGCACTTCCTGACTACCAATCCAAGTTTGGGACCTAAGTAACAGTACACAGTAACAGCATAGATCACAAGTCCCTTGAAAGTCTATGATCCAACAGATTAAGTTAGTAGTTCTAATTCCCAGGAAGTTATGAAATAGTCAAAAAGACTAGAAAGTTTCACTGAGAAAGGAGAGTTTGGTCCACACGGTTAGCCCATTTCTGGCCACTCCCCTCAAAGAGAGCATGGGTGACTCTTGGCATTGGCAGATCAGTATAATCCCCTGACAGAATTTCTGCCATAAGCCGTATGAGGTCACTGTGAAATCTCAGAGCAGGGCTCCTCACTTCCTTCTTGCAGGGCATGTCATTCACTCACACAAGCACACCGTAGAGTTAGTAAAGTACAGCAGAAAATGTGTTTGGTAAGTGAACAAAGAACTAGAGCTCCAAGCATCCTTACCTTGTCCTGAAGGATCCCAGATGAGCCTCCAAGATGAAAAGCTGTTGCTGAACCACGAAAGATGCCGGGATTCTTGGCCCCCAGAGGAGAGGAATTCAATCTGGGACCAGTGACGAGGCTTGATCGCTCAGAGCTTTTGTGTAATAAAGTTTTATTAAAGTATAAAAGAGACAGAAAACGCTTCTAACACTTCTGTTAGGTCTATAACTTTTCTGTCCTTTATTGTGCCCATCTTTGCATGAAATGTTCCCTTGGTATCTCTAATTTTCTTGAAGCAATCTATAGTCTTTCCCAATCTATTGGTTTCCTCTCTTTCTTTGCATTGTTCACTTAAGAAGGCTTTCATATCTCTCCTTGTTACTCTTTGGAACTTTGCATTCAGATGGGTATATCTTTCCTTTTCTCCTTTGCCTTTTGCTTCTCTTCTTTTCTCAGCTATTTGTAAGGCTTCTTCAGACAATCACTTTGCATTTTTGCATTTCTTTTGCTCAAAATCCTTCAAGCTAGGCTTCAACAGTATGTGAACCAAGAGAAAAATCAAGAGAATTCTAGAAAAACTTCTGCTTCATTGATTACACTAAAACCTTTGACTCTGTGGATCACAGCAAACTATGGAGAATTCTTAAAGAGATGAGAATACAGACCACCTTATGTGCCTCCTGAGAAACCTGTATGCAGGTCAAGAAGCAACAGTTAGAACTGGACATGGAACAACAGATTGGTTCCAAATTCGGAAAGGAGTACATCAAGGCTGTATATTGTCACCCTGTTTATTTACTTCTATGCAGAATATATCATGTGAAATGCCTGGCTGGATAAAGCACAAGCTGGACTCAAGATTGCTGAGAGAAATATCAATAACATCAGATATGCAGATGACACCACCCTTATAGCAGAATGTGAAGAGGAGCTAAAGAGCCTATTGATGAAGGTGAAGAAGGAGAGTGAAAAAACTGGCTTAAAATGGAACATTCAAAAAACCAAGATCATGGCATCTGGTCCCATCACTTCATGGCAAATAGATGGTGAAACAATGGAAACAGGGACAGACTATTTTCTTGGGCTCCAAAATCACTGCAGATGGTGACTGCAGCCATGAAATTAAAAGGCTCTTGCTTCTTGGAAGAAAATCTATGACAAAGCTAGGCAGCATGTTAAAAAGCAGAGACATTACTTTGTTTACAAAAGGTCCACATAACCAAAGCTATGGTTTTTCCAGTAGTCATGTATGGATGGGAGAGATGTACCATAAAGAAGGCTGAACACTGAAGAACTGATGCTTTTGAACTGTGGTATTGGAGAAGACTCTTGAGAGTCCCTTGGACTGCAAGGATATCAAACCAGTCCGTCCTAAAGGAAATCAACCCTGAATATTCATTGGAAGGACTGATGTTGAAGTGAAAGCTCCAATACTTTGGCCACCTGGTGTGTAGAGCTGATGCATTAGAAAAGATCCTAATGCTGGGAAAGATTGAAGGCAGGAGGAAAAGGGGATGACAGAGGATGAGATGGTTGGATGGCATCACTGACCTGATGGATATGAATTTGAGCAAACACCGGGAGATAGTGAAGGACAGGGAAGGACTGAAGTGCACTTCAGTAGTCCATGGAGTTGCAAAGAGTTGGATATGACTGAATGACTGAAGAACAACAACAAGTGCTCTGATATGAGAGGTTGATACTGGAGGAGGCTGGTGGGTGGGAGGTATATGGGAACTCTCTGTCATTTTGCTCTGAACTTAAAATTGCTCTAAAAATAAAGTCCATTAAAATATATATCTCATAACTTCAAATATGAGACCTCTTCATCAAAGCTGAACAGAACAAAAATTAGAGGCAGAAGAGAGAATTATATTGAAAAGTGAAAAATGTTTGCAATATTTCAAAGAGAAAGTATGAAATTATGGAAATGAGATGTGAATACAAGAAAAAATGCTTTTAAAATATGTTGAGAAAGTGAAGGAGGCAACTGCATTGGCCTGGGGTTCTAACTGTACTGAAACATAATTATGAGGAAGCCCTTGAGCAAGCTATTAGCAGAAAAGCTGTGACTAGAGAGTGGGAAATTTGATTTCATTACTTCTGTTTTGGTAATGAAGCAGTTTTGAGTTATTTTTATTCACTTGTTTAATACATTTTTATTGGATTCTTACTTTGTGCCAGATACTATTCACACACTGGCACATCAGTTCACTCACTCAGTATGTCAGACTCTTTGCAACCCCATGGACTGCAGCACGCCAGGCTTCCCTGTCCATCACCAGCTCCCAGACCTTGCTCAAACTAATGTCCATCAAGTCAGTGATGCCATCCAACCATGTCATCCTCTGTCATCCCCTTCTCCTTCAATCTTTCCCAGCATCAGGATCTTTTCTAAATGAGTCAGTTCTTTGCATCAGGTGGCCAAAATATTGGAGTTTCAGCTTCAATATCAGTCCTTCCAATGAATATTCAGGACTAATTTCCTTGAGGATGGACTGGTTGGATCTCTTTGCAGTCCAAGGGACTCTGAAGAGTCTTCTCCAATACCACAGTTCAAAAGCATCAATTCTTTGGTGCCCAGCTTTCTTTACAGTCCAACTCTCACATCCATACATGACCACTGGAGAAACCATCGCTTTGACTAGACGGACTTTGTTGGTAAAGTAATGTCTCTTCTTTTTAATGTGCTGTCTAGGTTGCTCATAGTTTTTCTTCCAAGGAGCAAACATCTTTTAATTTCATGGCTGCAGTCACCATCTGCAGTGATTTTGGCACATAGGCACATAGTAGGCATCCAATTCCTTAGCAGCTCAGTTGGTAAAGATTGTGCCTGCCAATGCAGGAGCTGTAAAAGATGTGTTTTCAATCCCTAGGTCAGGAATATACCCTGGAGAAGGAAAATTACAACCCACTCCAGTATTCTTACCTGAAGAATCCCATGGGCAGAGGAGCCTGGTAGGACAGAATCTATGGGATCACAAGAGTCAGACACGACTTAGTGACTAAACTGCCACTATGCACCAGATACCCTTCAAGGTACTTGAGATACGTTAGTTAAAAACAAACACACACACACACACACACTCACACACATACACACACATACACACACACATGAAATAAAGCAAAACAAAAACCCACACACAAACAAATAAAACAAAGATTCATGTCATTGTGGAGTTGACATGTTAACAGCCTTTTGTTTCTTGACAAATTACTCCAAAATGTGTCAGTCTCCACAATAAACATTCATTATCTTACACAGTTTACAAGGGTCAGGAATTCTGGGAAAGCTGAGAATATTTCATGAGGTTACAGTTAATATGTCTGCCAGGGCTGTAGTCATCTGAAGGCTTGATGGTCTGGAGGACCTGCTTTCAGGTTCACTCTTACGGCTATTGAAAGTGGTATCATTTTCTTGCTAGCTGTTAGCCAGAGGCCTTATCTCCTCACTGTATGGGCCTCACCACAAAGCTTCTCATGAGAGGGCAGCTAGCTTCCCCCAGAGCAAATGATCTGAGAGAGAGTAAGAGAGAGAAACCAAGATAGAAGATACAAGTTTTTTTTTTTTTTTTTTTAGAACCAAATCTCAGAAGTAGCATACTAGCATTTTTGTCACTTCTAGATACTGGGGATACAACAATGAGCAAAGAGGCCAATACCTTTGGCTTCTTTTAGGGGAAATCACTAGGCATGGGGGACTGGAGATGTACATACAGTTAGAGTAGCTTCAGGGCAGATAAGTTAGGGTAGGGGCAGTTGAAGCATTCTCTTTAGACTTGGTAAATTTGGAGAAAGAAAGGCTTTGATCATGAAGATTTGACTATGCCCTTATGGATTTAGGCACCAGATCTTTATACTCAGAAAGATTAACCTCTGAAGATTGGAAATTGTCAAGTGACGGCCCAAATAAGATCAAGGACTTTCGTGCTGCTCCTGTCTTTGTGCATAATAAGAAATGCTGCCTTCACACAAAGATGAGGGGCACCCTCAGATCAGATCAGATCAGTCGCTCAGTCGTGTCCGACTCTTTGTGACCCCATGAATCACAGCACGCCAGGCCTCCCTGTCCATCACCAACTCCCGGAGTTCACTCAGACTCACATCCATTGAGTCAGTGATGCCATCCAGCCATCTCATCCTCTGTCGTCCCCTTCTCCTCCTGCCCCCAATTCCTCCCAGCCTCAGAGTCTTTTCCAATGAGTCAACTCTTCACATGAGGTGGCCAAAGTACTGGAGTTTCAGCTTTAGCATCAGTCCTTCCAAAGAAATCCCAGGGCTGATCTCCTTCAGAATGGACTGGTTGGATCTCCTTGCAGTCCAAGGGACTCTCAAGAGTCTTCTCCAACACTACAGTTCAAAAGCATCAATTCTTCGGCACTCAGCCTTCTTCACAGTCCTTCTTCAGTCCAACTCTCACATCCATACATGACCACAGGAAAAACCATAGCCTTGACTAGATGAACTTTGTTGGCAAAGTAATGTCTTTGCTTTTCAATATGCTATCTAGGTTGGTCATAACTTTCCTTCCAAGGAGTAAGCGTCTTTTAATTTCATGGCTGCAGTCACCATCTGTAGTAATTTTGGAGCCCAGAAAAATAAAGTCTGACACTGTTTCCACTGTTTCCCCATCTATTTTTCATGAAGTGATGGGACCAGATGCCATGATCTTCGTTTTCTGAATGTTGAGCTTTAAGCCAACTTTTTCACTCTCCACTTTCACTTTCATCAAGAGGCTTTTTAGTTCCTCTTCACTTTCTGCCATAAGGGTGGTGTCATCTGCATATCTGAGGTTATTGATATTTCTCCTGGTAATCTTGATTCCAGCTTGTGTTTCTTCCAGTCCAGCGTTTCTCATGATGTACTCTGCATAAAAGTTAAATAAACAGGGTGACAATATACAGCCTTGATGAACTCCTTTTCCTATTTGGAACAAGTCTGTTGTTCCATGTCCAGTTCTAACTGTTGGTTCCTAACCTGCATACACATTTCTCAAGAGGCAGATCAGGTGGTCTGGTATTCCCATCTCTTGAAGAATTTTCCACAGTTTATTGTGATCCACACAGTCAAAGGCTTTGGCATAGTCAATAAAGCAGAAATAGATGCTTTTCTGGAACTCACCCTCACGCCTAACTAAAGGTTATGATCAGTCATAAACTCTTTTAGAGCAAAGCCTTCTCTGCCTTCCTAGTACCTAGCACAGGGCCTACCATGTTGTATTGATATGTGCTCAATAAAAGCTTGGAACAGGAGATTATGTGATCCATTCTACATATTAGATGCCCCACCAATATTTGCTGTGCAAATGAATCAATGAATGCAATCCAGTAATTCCTATACAACATGTTTTCAGCTGCATCAGAGAAGAACCTAGAAAGGGCAAGATGAGGTCTCTACATGGTTTCACAAAGGAATGAGGTGAGCTGGGCAGCAGCACTGAAGTTGATGACCTTTCTGTCTGGAAACTGCACTGAGACAAAACATAAAATATAAAACTGAGTTGTATACCTAATTTTATTTTCTTCAATCTATCTTTATTAATATGGTCCACTTTGATATGTTGCTAAAAGGTGGGGAATACATTAGCTAGAGCCACAATAGTGACCTTGATTCCAGATCCAATTCTTCCAATTAAGGCCAAAGCCCAATACTATGGTCTATATACTGTTCTAGAGAATACCTATTTTTTTCAGTGTTGCCTTTGGTACTTTAGCTGTGCCTTTAAACGTATTCTATGTGGTCAGCTTCTTCTGGATAGTGCAGCATGTGATATGACCAATGGATCCCTTTGTCATGGACCCATTTCTTCACATCCTTTACTGTGAAGTGGCTACAATGTGCAGATGTTATACTAGGTGGGATTATATGGGATTCTATGACCATGGATCAGGCACTCAAAAAGCCCCCAGTTAGTGGTGCTTACTGAGGCTGTGCAAGCAGAAAACAAAAACTCATACCCTGTCAGCATGAACCTCTGACCCTTCCAAGATAGAAAGGGTCCAATATACTCAACTTTCCATTAAGTGACCTCTTGGTCTCCTCGAAAATAATGATATATTTGGGAAGTAGCCTTAGCCTCTGTTGCCATAGGTTGAATATTCATAGTAGGAAGCAGTTAGAATGTCTTGGTATATAGTTTTATGCTATTGGGCCCATATATAGTCTCCATTTCTACCACCATGGCCACTCCTTTGAAATGCCCATTAGGTCAGTCCTGAGGTAGTCAAGATGCATTCTGGTTAAGGTCAATTAGTTATGTGTGTGCTCAATCGTGTCTGACTCTTTGCAACCCATGGACTCTAGCCTGCCAGGCTCCTATGTTCATGGAGTTTTTCAGACAATAATACTGGAGTGAGTTGCATTTCCTGCTCCAGGGGATCTTCCCGACCCAGGGATTGAACCTGCATCTCTTGCATCTCCTGGATTGGCAGGCAGATTCTTTACCACTGTGCCGTCTGGAAAGCCAATATCAATTAGCTGAGTCATTTTGTCTACTTAGCTGTATGGTTACTCTTTTATGATGGATGGTTTCAAATAGCCATTAAAGTAGGATTGATACCAAAATCTTCTTATTTCATGAACACCCCTATATGTCCACTCACATGCCTCTACTCCAGACTACCTTTTCTATGATCTTTTCTTTACATGCTCCTGACCAGATGGCCAGATCATTGGTCACTACCCATAAATCCATGTATACTCTCACCTTGAGCCACTGGTCCTTTCATACAAAGTGAATGATCAGGTGCACTATGTGTAGCCCTATCCATTGGGAAAATCTTCCATCCTTGCTACTTTTCAAGACCACTCTTAAATGTGGCTCAAATGCATCCACATACCAAGCTGACCCACCTATAAACCAACCTTGAGCTATTCTTCCTTCTCCTTCAGCTGGTTATATGGGAACACATTCTCCCCACCCCACCCTACTCCTGTCACCAACCATACAGCTAAAGGTACAAGCCAGGAGAGAGACACTGGTGAAATTGCGGTGGGCAACATGGGAATCTAGGCTACCTGCTCATGTACCTACCCTGTGCCTTCTGGTCTTCTTTGGATCTGATTCAGATGTTCTGTTTCCAACTTATAATGGCCTGAAAGAATTCTGTGGGTTCTGAAAGAATCCATACTAATGAGTAGTTCCATATATATGGTCATTTGGTACTCCATGGTCAAGCATTCTCTGTCTGCCAGATCCTGATACCAAACTAGGAGGTCTCTCTCAAAAGGTGTGTAATTATCATCTGTGGATGACACAGCTTTACTCTAGAATCCTGAGACTTCCCATAAGGTCCATGTTGCCTCTTTTTCTACTCAATGCACAGAGACTACTGAATCATGTGACTCAAGAAACAAAGCTGATGGCAGCATGGTCTGGATCTATTGCAGAGACCCTTCCTGCATAGAATACCCCACTGAAAACTGGAAGCCTTCTATGTCACCTAAGATATGGGCCAGAGCAGTATTCCTAAGTGTTGCTTCCCAAACCCGAAGATCCTTCCCAAATGCTATGCTTCCTTTTTTGTTGGAGGGGATGCAAGGTGCAGCAACATGTGTTTTACTCTGGAGGAAGTGCCCCGACATTCTCTTGACTACTGTAACTTTAAAAATGTTAATGATGCACTAAGTCTCTAAATCTTCTTAGGATTTATCTCCCACCCTCTAGAGCACATATGTCTTACCACAGCCTCTTATTGCTCTTCCTGTCCAATCAGTATAATGTAATGTATATAATGGATCAGTATGCTGTTCTGTGAGATGTCTTGGCAGTTCAGATCTTGTTTGTGGTAGGAAAAATCTATAAATGAATAAGTTATCTGGTCCAGATGTGAATGTAAAATGTTTCTTTGTTTCCCCAGATTTTTTGAAATGTAATTGACATATAATGTTGTGTGTGTTTAAAGCTTACAACATGGTGATTTGATATACCTTTATATTGAGAAATGATTACCACCATAGATTGTTAACATCTCCATCACCTCACATAATTACAATTTGTGAATAATGAGTGAGAGTATTTAAGATATATTTTCTTAGCACTTCCCTGATGGCTCAGACAGTAAAGAATCTGTCTGCAACATGAGAGACCTGGGTTTGATCTCTGGGTCAGAAAGATCCCCTGGAGAAGGGCACAGCAACTCACTCCAGTATTCTTGGAGAATCCCATGGACAGAGGAGCCTGGTGAGCAACAGGCCATAGGGTCACAAAGAGTCAGATACAACTGAAGCAACTTAGCATGCATGCATGCATATTACAGTATTAGAGTTTTCTGAATTTGACTATATGCTTACTTACCAGTGTATTTTATATTTTAATATGATTTCATGTTACTAATTTTTAGTGCCCATTTATTTCATCTTGAAGAACTCTTTTCAGCATTTCTTGTAAGGTTGGTCTAGTGATGACAAACTCTCTTAGCTTTTGTTTGGGAAAGTACCTCATTGTGATTTCTGAAAGATAATTTTGCTGGTGAAGTATTCTTGACTGGTGTTTCTTTTCTTCTAGCACAATGAATATACTATTCCAATCTCTCTTGTTCTGTAAGATTTTGGCTGATAGCCTTATGGAAGTTCCGTTGTATATGAGGAATTTTTTTCCTCTTATTGTTTTAAAAATCCTCTTTGTGTTTTGCTTTAGTTAATTTTATTATAATATGTCTTGGAGATGATCATTTGTACTGAAAATTTCAGATCACCAATTAGCTTCATTAACTTGGGTGTCTAAATCTCTCTGTAGATTTGGGAAGTTCTCAGCTATTATTTCTTTAAATAAACTTTCTGTTCCTATCTACTTTGCTACTCCTTCTGGGACTCCAATAACACATATATTGTTTCTCTTAAGGATATTCCATAGTTCATATAAGCATTTTTTCATTCTTTCTCTTTCTTTTTTCTTTTCTATCATCTGACAGGATAATTTCAAAGGTCCTCTTTTCTATTTCACAGATTATTTCTTCTGCTTGATCCAGTCTGTTTTTAATGATCTCTATTGCAGGTTTTATTTTAGTCATGTAATCTTTAGCTCCAGTATTTTTGTTTGGTTCTTTATTATGATTTCTATCTCTTTGTTAATCTTATTTTTGTGTACTGTTTTCCTGATTTCATTACATTGTTTTTGTTTTCTTGTAGCTCACTGAACTTTAAAAAAAAAAAAACTGTATTAAATTCTTCATTTGAAAAATCACAGATCTCCATTTCTTTGGGATCACTTACTGAAAAATTATTGTGTACCTTTGGTGGTGTCATATTTCCTTGATTTGTCATGTTCCATGAAGTCTTACATTTCTGTGTTCATATTTGAAGGAGCTGTCCCCTCTTCCAGTCTTTCAGTCAGTTCAGTTCAGTTCAGTCACTCAGTCGTGTCCAACTCTTTGCGACCCCATGAATCGCAGCACGCCAAGCCTCCCTGTCCATCACCAACTCCCGGAGTTCACTCGGACTCACATCCATCGAGTCAGTGATGCCATCCAGCCATCTCATTCTCTGTCGTCCCCTTCTCCTCCTGCCCCCAATCCCTCCCAGCATCAGGGTTTTTTCCAATGAGTCAACTCTTCGCATGAGGTAGCCAAAGTACTGGAGTTTCAGCTTTAGCATCATTCCTTCCAAAGAAATCCCAGGGCTGATCTCCTCCAGAATGGACTGGTTGGATCTCCTTGCAGTCCAAGGGACTCTCAAGAGTCTTCTCCAACACCACAGTTCAAAAGCATCAATTCTTCGGCGCCCAGCCTTCTTCACAGTCCAACTCTCACATCCATACATGACCACTGGAAAAAGCATAGCCTTGACTACCTCCTACCTGTTTTCCAGACTTTCTAGACTCGCACTCCCCAACCCCAACACACCCTGTCCCGGTTCCAGCCTGGGACAAAACCAACAAGACTGATGGGGGAAATTCTAGGTTTTACTTGCTTCAGAGTGGAAGGGAGAGAAGTGAACATTTAATAGTACAGAAGAGGAAGAAGCAATTCTTTAAAAGCTCCAGCAGAAATCAGGAAAAAGGCAAATACAAACGACAAAATACATGACCTGTTTGGTGTCGAAGATGCTAAATAGAAAAATGAATAGATAAACAAACAAACAAACAAATAAATAATGGATCTGCAGTACCCAGTGGTATAGTTGGGGGGAAAGTAGGAATGAGGCAAAAGGTGGCCACGCCCCCGCTCCCGCCCCCAGCCCTCTCTAGCTCCGCAGGTAGGAACCTCAAATCGGGATGTGAGCTCACGGTGACGCAGACCTAGAGCCTGCGCTTAAACTGGTCTCTCTTTCCAGTTGCAGTCCGTAGTCCTTTGCGGCTGTGCGCCGACTCGCTGTTGCCTTAAGGTGGGCGAACTGTACCCACAAAGGAGGAAGTCGTGGAAGCTGACTGCGATCCTCGGCAGGTTGGAGGGCGCTGACTGGGGAGGGGAGCGGGGGCCTAAGGGTAAAGACCAGAGCGAGGCCAGGACTCGATTCTCTCTACTGCTTCTCCGATGACCTCACGTTTGTTCGGTGCAAGAAATGGAGGACTTGGTGGGAGGAATTCAAGAGGCGCCAAGGGTTGAAGAATGGGTACGAGACAGTATCTCCTAAGAGTTGGGCGATTGGGCAATGTCTGGAAGAGAAGGACCGGGAAAGGAGACTGCTAGAAACGACCTGATTACTGCAGCTAGCTGGGAGGGGCGCGCAACCGGCAACCCTGGGTTGGGGGTGGCAGACTCTGCAGCGGGTCTAAGCCTCCGTTCCCGGTATTTCTTCACTTTCCTTCCATTTTGGAGCCGGAAATGGTGGCTGTGGGAACTCGAAGGAAGAGTAGGGGAGGGGACCGGCTGCTGCTGCAGAGGATAGAGACAGGGATTAGGTGTGGGAAGCACGTCCCTTCTATGGAAGAGGCAATCGATTGCGTGTGCTACGGACTTCTGAACATAGGCCGGGAGCAGGAAACAGTTTCTGGTCGCTTCAGGTCGGTGTGGGAGTGTGGGCACTGCCTGCGGACGCTAGGGTAAGCCTGACAAAGCGCTGACGCCACAGCGGGGACAGGTTTGCTATGCCCACGTTACCTCTTCTCCCTTCGTCCATCTTGATGCATAAAATGGTGGGCAGTGGAAGAAGGGTGAGCTCCAGAAAGTCCACTGGTCCCCGAAAGGTCCTGGCAGATACCTACATTGCAATTATTTATAAATAAACCACGTAGCCACCCAGCAAGCTCTTTGGATTGCCCCCGCCTCGCAAGTTGTCCCTTTGCTTTCAAGAAATGGTAATTAGATGACGGGGAAGGACCAGACAGTGGAGATGAGGGGCATAAAGAAGAGGTTTTGAAATAATCAGCTTTGATTAGAATGTCTGTTTCTGGAAGACAGGGTCACAGGGTAGGAATAAAAGCCGTGAGAAGGGATAGAGGAGAAAGGGAAGGCAGCAACACATTTCTAGCGGAGTCCTAAACTCACTAGACAGCTGTCGCCCCACCCTCACGCTGGTCCTTTAATCAGAGTGATCAGTGCTGGCTATTGTCGCATTTCTGTCTGTAGGTCTTTAGGTCCGTTGGTGCAGCAGATTTCAAGGCTGAGAGAGGAAGACTGCTTCTGATCCCTGCAGGTATGGGAGATGCCTGGGACTCTCTATTGTAAGGGTGCAGAATGGGGGAATTCCAGCCCTCCCTGCCCGACTAAGTGCAGGAGAAACCTGGCCGAGACTGTGGGCCTGTGGCTGGTGACAGAAGAAGGGAGTAGAAGGGCAAGCTCTGGGTGCCCCTGGACAACTTGTAAGGAGCTCGGGAGGCTAAGGCCTGGTCTTTCCGCCATGGTCCTGCCCACCATCCACTGGGAGCCAGGAGTGGAGGAGGGAAGGATTTTCAGGGAATATGATGGGCTTTGGGGCAGGGCTGGATCTGGGGCTGGAGAAGGAAATGGCAGCCCACTCCAGTACTCTTGCCTGGAAAATACCATGGATGGAGGAGCCTGGTAGGCTACAGTCCATGGGGTATCAAAGAGTCCGACACGACTGAGCGACTTCACTTTCACCTTCTTTTCTTTGGATCTGGGGCACCCCCTTAGAGGACACACTGAAGTCTCTCAGGTGGTGAAACATTTGCTCACAGAGCTCTGAATCTTGTTATTACAAAGCATTCAATCCTTTCATCTCCTAGGAAGAAGAAGCGGGAAAAAAAATCTCAAGATGGAAAAGGACCCCAAGGAAAGGAGAGAAGAGGAGCAGGCTCCGGTGCAGAATGAAGAAGCTTGCCCTATGGGAGGTGGTGAAGGCCCCAAGCCTAGAGAAAATGTTAGAGGGGATTGGGACCCACCTGCCCAGGATTTTAGAGAGGATATGCCCAATGGGCTTGTCAATAACATTGACATCATAGATGGAGATGCTGATGATATGGAGAGGTTCATGGAGGAGATGAGAGAGCTAAGGAGGAAAATTAGGGAGCTTCAGCTAAGGTACAGTCTGCGCATTCTTATTGGAGATCCTCCTCACCATGACCATCATGATGAATTTTGCCTTATGCCTTGAATGCTGAGGTTAATAATCATAAACCCCCTGCTGTGCAAACTTGCATTTTCTTGATGTACCCTTTACTCTGAACCTTTTATGTTCTGTCATTTTTCAGATTAGTGATTTCATTTTCACTTTTGACTTTGTAAGGATTTCTGTCAACTTGCAGAAAAGCAGGGGAGCTTTTATGAACTTGCATGAAAAGATGTCTATTACATATTGTAAAGCTAATAAAGCAGTTCAAAAAGCAGTCAGTAGATACACTATCTCATTTTAAAGCATGCATTATATATATATATATATATATACACACACACACACACACACACACACACACACAGATCTGAATGTGTCTTTTTATTTTCTTGATTAGCTGTTTTTTTCTTATTTTCCCAAAATAATTATACATGTGTCAAAAAAAAAATAATCAAAGAACTTACGAATCAGATTATAAAGGGAATGGAGACAATAAATATTTGAGACACAATTTAAAGACATAAATCTTATATTATCTCTGGATCTCTTATTTAGAAGCACAAACCTATTAATCATTACAGATATGTTTCTTTAATATCATCCTTGTTCAGTTGCCCAGTCCAGTCTGACTCTTTGCAACCCCACGGACTGCAGCACACCAAGCCTCCCCGTCCTTCACCATCTCCCGAAGTTTGCCTGAGTTCATGCCCATTGCATCAGGTGATGCCATCCAGCCATCTCATCCTCTGATGCCCTCTTTTCCTTCTGCCATCAATCATTCCCAGCATCAGGGACTTTTCCAGTAAGTCAAAATATAAACAAATATCAGCCTATTTGTTTATAAAATGAAGATAGAACATGATTTACAGAGCTATTGTGGTAATCAAATGAGGTAGTGACTGAAATTTGTGTCTGGCTCAATGGACACATGCAAGGCCCAACCCTCTAGGTGTCCTTCATATTTAGGTAAGGACACAAGCAAGTCTACCAGAAAGTCGACTGACTGCCAGTAGGAGACACCCTTCTATATCTGGGAGGGATATAGTTGTGCATAATGCCATGACTGCTTGGCACTCCTTCCCCTTCTGCTAGATTTTCCTCCCTCCACTAGTCCCCACCACGACTGATGCTCTGAAGGAGTCTTAAAGGTGACAAAGACTGCCTAATAATTTTGGACCCCTTGGTGGTCTGAATCCCCAGTTTGTCCACTCAGAAATGAGGAGAATGCCCCTTCCTGCTTAGTGTGCTTTCAGTTCAGTTCACTCAGTCGTGTCTGACTCTTTGTGATCCCATGGACTGCAGCACACCAGGCTTCCCTGTCCATCACCAACTCCTAGAGCTTGCTTGAACAAATGTCCATCAAGTAGGTGATACCATCCAAACATCTCATACTCTGTCATTCCCTTCTCCTGCCTTCAATCTTTCCCAGCATCGGTGTCTTTTTCCAATGAGTCAGTTCTTCACATCAGGTGGCCAAAGTATTGGAGCTTCAGCATCAGTCCTTCCACTGAATATTCAGGACTGATTTCCTTGAGGATGGACTGGTTGGATCTCCTTGCAGTCCAAGGGACTCTCAAGAGTCTTCTCCGACACCACAGTTCAAAAGCATCAATTCTTTGGTGCTCAGCTTTCTTTATGGTCCAATTCTCACATCCATACATGACTACTGGAAAACCCATAGCTTTGACTAGACAAACCTTTGTCAGAAAAGTAATGTCTCTGCTTCGTAATACACTGTCTAGGGCTGCCCTTGTGGCTCAGCTGGTAAAGAATCTGCCTGCAATGTGGGAGACCTGGGTTCGATCCCTGGGTTGGGAAGATCCCCTGGAGAAGGGAAGGGCTACCCATTCCAGTATTCTGGCCTGGAGAATTCCATGGACTTTATAGTCCTTTGGGTCACAAAGAGTTGGACATGACTGAGTGACTTTCACTAGGTTGCTGCTGAGTCACTTCAGTCGTGTCCGACTCTGTGCAACCCCATAGACGGCAGCCCAACAGGATGCCCCGTCCCTGGGATTCTCCAGGCAAGAACACTGGAGTGGGTTGCCATTTCCTTCTCCAACTCGTGAAAGTGAAGTCGCTCAGTCGTGTCTGACCCTCAGCCCATGGACTGCAGCCTTCCAGGCTCCTCCATCCGTGGGATTTTCCAGGCAAGAGTACTGGAGTGGGGTGCCATTGCCTTCTCCATTCACTAGGTTAGTCAGAGCTTTTCTTCCAAAGAGCAAGTGCATTTTAATTTTATGGCTGCAGTCACCATCTGCAGTGATTTTGGAGCCCAAGAAAATAAAGTCTGTCACTCTTTCCTTTGTTTCCCTATTTATTTGCCATGAAGTGATTGGACTGGATGCCATGATCTTAGTTTTTTGAATGTTGAGTTTTAAGCCAAATTTTTCACTTTCCTCTTTCACTTTCATCAAGAGGCTCTTTAGTTACTTTTGCTTTCTGCAGTAAGTGTGGTGTCATCTACATATCTGAGGTTATTGCTATTTCTCCCAGCAATCTTGATTCCAAATGTGCTTCATCCAGCTAGGCATTTCGCATGATGTACTCTGCATATAAGTTAAATAAGCAGGGGGACAATATAGAGCCTTGATGTACTGCTCTCCCAATATGGAACCAGTCTGTTGTTCCATGTTTGGTTCTAACTTGCCTCTTGACCTGCATACAGATATCTTGGGAGGCAGGTAAGGTGTTCTGGTACTCCCATCTCTAAGAATTTTCCACTTTGTTGTGATCCACACAGTCAAAGGCTTTAGTGTAGTCAATGAAGCAGAAGTAGATGTTTTTCTGGAATTATCTTGCTTTTTCTATGATCCAATGGATGTTGGTAATTTGATCTCTGGTTGTTCTGCCTTTTATAAATCCAGCTTGAATATCTGTAAATTCTTGGTTCACATACTACTGAAGCCTAACTTGGAGAATTCTGAGCATTAATTTGCTAGCCTGCAAGATGAGTGCAATTATGTGGTAGTTTCAACATTCTTTGGCATTGCTTTTCTTTGGCATTGGAATGAAAACTGATCTTTTCCAGTCCTGTGGCCATTGCTGAGTTTTCCAAATTTGCTGGAGTATTGAGTGCACCACTTTCACAGCATCATCTTTTAGGATTTGAAATTACTCAACTGGAATTCCATCACCTTCACCAGCTTTGTTTGTAGTGATGCTTCCTAAGGCCCACTTGATTTCACATTCCAGGATGTCTGGCTCTAGATGAGTGATCACACCATTGTGATTATCCAGGTATTTCAGATCATTTTGATGTAGTTCATCTGTGTATTCTTGCCACCTCTTTTATTATTTTTAATTGCATTTATTTATTTATTTTTAAATTTATTTATTTTAATTGGAGGCTAATTACTTTACAATATTGGAGTGGTTTTTGCCAAACATTGAAATGAATCAGCCATGGGTGTACATGTGCTTCCCATCCTGAACTCCCCTCCCACCTTCCTCCCCATCCCATCCCTGAGGATCATCACACTGCACCAGCACTGAGCACCCTGTCTCATGCATCGAACCTGGACTGGCAGTCTGTTTCACATATGATAATGTACATGTTTCAATGTTATTCTCTCAAATCATCCCACCCTCGTCTTTTCCCACACAGTCCAAAAGATTGGTCTATACATCTGTGTCTCTTTTGCTGTCTCACATATAGGGTCATTGTTACCATCTTTCTAAATTCCATATATATATGTTAGTATACTGTATTGGTATTTTTCTTTCTGACTTACTTCGCTCTGTATATTAGGCTCCAGTTTCATCCACCTCATTAGAACTGATTCAAATGTATTCTTCTTAATGCCTGAGTAATAGTCCATCATGTATATGTACCACAACTTCCTAATCCATTCGTCTGCTGATGGACATCTAGGTTGCTTCCATGTCCTGGCTATTATAAACAGTGCTGTGATGAACATTGGGGTACATGTGTCTCTTTCAATTCTGGTTTCCTTGGTGTGTATGCCCAGCAGTGGGATTACTGGGTCATATGGCAGTTCTATTTCTAGTTTTTTAAGGAATCTCCACACTGTTCTCCATAGTGGCTGCACTAGTTTGCATTCCCACCAACAGTGTAAAAGGGTTCCCTTTTCTCCACACCCTCTCCAGCATTTAGTGCTTGTAAACTTTTGGATAGCAGCCATTCTGTCTGGGGTGAGATGGTACCTCATTGTGGTTTTGATTTGCATTTCTCTGATAATGAGTGATGTTGAGCATCTTTTCATGTGTTTATTAGCCATCTGTATGTCTTCTTTGGAGAAATGTCTGTTTAGTTCTTTGGCCCATTTTTTGATTGGGTCGTTTATATTTCTGGAATTGAGTTGCATGAGCTGTTTGTATATTTTTGAGATTAATTCTTTGTCAGTTGCTTCATTTGCTATTATTTTCTCCCATTCTGAAGGCTGTCTTTTCACCTTGCTTATAATTTCCTTCGTTGTGCAAAAGCTTTTAATTTTAATTAGGTCCCATTTGTTTATTTTTGCTTTTATTTCCATTACTCTGGGAGGTGGGTCATAGAGGATCCCGCTGTGATTTACCTCAGAAAGTGTTTTGCCTATGTTTTCCTCTAGGAGTTTGTTTCTGGTCTTACATTTAGACCTTTAATCCATTTTGAGTTTATTTTTGTGTATGGTGTTAGAAAGTGTTCTAGCTTCATTCTTTTACAGGTGGTTGACCAATTTTCCCAGCACCACTTGTTAAAGGGATTGTCTTTTCTCCATCATATATTCTTGCCTCCTTTGTCAAAGATAAGGTGTCCATAGGTGTGTGGATTTATCTCTGGGCTTTCTATTTTGTTCCATTGATCTATATTTCTGTCTTTGTGCCAGTACCATACTATCTTGATGACTGTAGCTTTGTAGTATAACATTAAGTCAGGCAGGTTGATCCCTCCAGGTCCATTCTTCTTTCTCAAGATTGCTTTAGCTAGTGAAAGTTTTTTGTATTTCCATACAAATTGTGAAATTATTTGTTCTAGTTCTGTGAAAAATATTGTTGGTAGCTTGATAGGGATTACATTGAATCTACAGATTGCTTTGGGTAAGTATACTTGTTTTTATTATATTGATTCTTCCGATCCATAAACATGGTATATTCCTCCATCTGTTTGTGTCATCTTTGATTTCTTTCATCAGTGTTTTATAGTTTTATATATATAAGTCTTTTGTTTCTTTAGGGAGATTTATTCTTAAGTATTTTATTCTTTTTGTTGCAATGGTGAGTGGGATTGTTGCCTTAATCTCTGTTTCTGTTTTCTCATTGTGAGTGTATAGGACTGCAAGGGATTTCTGTGTGTTAATTTTATATCCCGCAACTTTACTATATTCATTGATTAGCTCTAGTGATTTTCTGGTGGAATCTTTAAGGTTTTCAATGTAGAGGATCAGGTCATCTGCAAACAGTGAGAGTTTTACTTCTTTGCCAGTCTGGATTCATTTCTTTTTCTTCTCTGATTGCTGGGGCTAAAACTTCCAAAACTATGCTGAATAGTAGTGGTGAGAGTGGGCACCCTTGTCTTGTTCCTGACTTTAGGGAAAATGCTTTCAATTTTTCACCATGGAGGATAATGTTTGCTATGGGTTTGTCATATATGGCTTTTATTATGTTGAGGTATGTTCCCTTTATTCCTGCTTTCTGGAGGGTTTTAATCATAAATGGATGTTGAATTTTGTCAAAGGCTTTCTCTGCATCTGTTGAGATCATCATATGGTTTTTATCTTTGAATTTGTTAATGTGGTGTATTACTTTGATTGATTTGCAGATATTAAAGAATTCTTGCATCCCTGGGATAAAGCCCACTTGGTCATGATGTATGATCTTTATAATATGTTGTTGAATTTTGTTTGCTAGTATTTTGTTAAGGATTTTTGCATCTATGTTCATCAGTGATATTGGCCTGTAGTTTTCTTTCTTTTTTTTTTTTTTTTTTTTGTGTGTGGCATCTTTGTCTGCTTTTGGTATTAGGGTCATGGTGGCCTCATAGAATGAGTTTGGCAGTTTACCTTCCTCTGCAATTTTCTGGAAGAGTTTGAGTAGGATAGGTATTAGCTCTTCTCTAAATTTTTGGTAGAATTCAGCTGTGAAACTGTCTGGTCCTGGGCTTTTGTTTGCCAGAAGATTTCTGATTAAAACATTTAAAACTATGGTCCACAAATGAACAGATTCATCGTGTAACCCTTGTTTGTCCCTTTTCCTTCTATTCCCTTTCTTTTTTTTTCTCTCTTTGACATTTGTGAAAGCACCACCCAAGACTAGTAAACTACCAACACTGTATTTTCTACAGTGTTGTGACACATACAGGCACACACAAACACACACACACAGAGTATACGAATGTCTGAGTGTTCATATGTGTAACTATGAGGTATCTCCATTTCTATTTGATATGAAAAATAATACTTCTTTTTTATACAATGGTTAATTATATATGTGACACAACCAATTCTATTTCTGATGCATATGTTTTTTAATTTAGTAAAACATTTATCCTCCTATAACATTTTCTTCCACCAAAATGTGTATTCTAATTAACACATCAATGTCACGTAACAAGTAATTTTATCCTTGATGTTGAAATTATTAACTGAATTCACAATGCCATTAAAAACAAGGCTAGATGTTTCTCTTTCATCAGCATGAATTTCCAAAAATGTATTATTATTATATTATTTTCATAAAAGCAATATCAAATCGCTTGCTATTAACTTTTAGTATTTGATGATGCTGATTTTAAACTATCATCAATAATTGTTTCCTAAATTCTTTTGCTAATGAAGCCAAATATTAAGAGATATCACTCCTATTTTTTAACATGGGCATGAAAACTTGGGATTCAAATTTTGAACAATTAAAATAGAAGAAAAAATAATTTATTCTAAATTACAAGTTCTGTTCATAGAATAAGTCAACACAATTTCTGAATCTGTATGTACTTAATTGATATATTCTTAAAATAACTACTATCTTCTGAAGCAAATGCAAATGTTTCTTTAGCAGATTTGTAAATTTGGTGTTTTTATTGTCCTTGGAAGGGATGTGCTAATTATGTTGAGTTAGAAAAGTGAAAGTCACTCAGTCGTGTCCAACTCTTTGGGACCCCATGGACTGTAGCCCACCAGGCTCGTCTGTCCATGGAGTTTTCCAGGCAAGAAGACTGGAATGGGTTGCCATTCCCTTCTGATTTGGGGCTTTTGACTTATGCAGCTATTGCCTTATATGATAATATATGTGTACTGTTTTAAGCCTTCAAGTTTGTGGTTAGGAAGCATTAGGAAACTAATTCAAGTAAAAATGGTCTACTAAATCCATATTAACTTACTTTTGTAATAAGGAAGAATAATTCTTACCCCATACTGAACCTATTTTGAGGGCTTCCTTGGTGGCTCAGATGGTAAAGAACCTGCCTACAATGCAGGATGCCTGGATTGGATCCCTAGGTCAGGAAAATCCCCTGGAGAAGGAAATGACAACCCACTTCAGTTCGTGCCTGGAGAACCCCATGGACAGAGGAGCCTGACGGGCTACTGTCCTTACTGTAAGGAAGAACAATCCTTACTCCATGTTGAACATATTTTAGATCTTACCTTTGTATTCTGTAGTTAGCTGCCTTTGTTTAGTCATGCTAACTCGGCTCATTAATCACTGAAAGAATTTTGCCTGCAGCTTGGGATGTACCTGATATCCCCCTTTCAAAACAAAACAAAACAAAATAAAACTCTACTTCTGCTGAGGTGATAAGGAAATAAGAAAAAGAAAAATTAGCTTTTGTCTTATCTAGTTCTGCGGGAATATCTTGACCAGATCCCTGTAGAAGTTAACTGACCAAGAACAAAGAAGTTTTGTAACCTCCCTCAGACCCTCACTGATGCCCAGCTGCTTGAGGCTATTCCTCACCACCTAACGTCACCTCCTCCTGCTTCTCCCTTTACTGCATAAAAGAAGCTTGAATTCCACCCCAAATTAACATTGTTCTTTAGGCCATTGCACTCATCTCACATGCTAGTAAAGTAATGCTCAAAATTCTCCAAACCAGACTTCAGCAATATGTGAACTGTGAACTTCCAGATGTTCAAGCTGGTTTTAGAAAAGGCAGAGGAACCAGAGATCAAATTGCCAACATCTGCTGGATCATCAAAAAAGCAAGAGTGTTCCAGAAAAACATCTATTTCTGCTTTCTTGACTATGCCAAAGCCTTTGACTGTGTGGATCACAATAAACTGTGGAAAATTCTGAAGGAGATGGGAATATCAGACCACCTGACCTGCCTCTTGACAAACCTGTGTGCAGGTCAGGAAGCGACAGTTAGCACTGGACATGGAGCAACAGACTGGTTCCAAATAGGAAAAGGAGTACGTCAAGGCTGTGTATTGTCACCCTGCTTATTTAACTTATATGCTGAGTACATCATGAGAAACGCTGGGCTGGAGGAAGCACAAGCTGGAATCAAGATTGCTGGGAGAAATATCAATAACCTCAGATATGCAGATGACACCACCCTTATGGCAGAAAGTGAAGAGGAACTAAAAAGCCTCTTGATAAAATGTGAAAAAAGAGAGTGAAAAAGTTGGCTTAAAGCTCAACATTCAGAAAACGAAGATCATGGCATCTGGTCCCATCACTTCATGAAAAATAGATGGGGAAACAGTGGAAACAGTGTCAGACTTTATTTGTGGGGGGCTCCAAAATCACTGCAGATGGTGACTGCAGCCATGAAATTAAAAGATGCTTACTCCTTGGAAGGAAAGTTATGACCAACCTAGATAGCATATTCAAAAGCAGAGACATTACTTTGCCAACAAAGGTCCATCTAGTCAAGGCTATGGTTTTTCCAGTGATCATGTATGGATGTGAGAGTTGGACTGTAAAGAAAGCTGAGCACCGAAGAATTGATGCTTTTGAACTGTGGTGTTGGAGAAGACTCTTGAGAGTCCCTTGGATGGCAAGGAGATCCAACCAGTCCATTCTAAAGGAGATCAGTCCTGGGTGTTCTTTGGAAGGAATGATGCTAAAGCTGAAACTCCAGTACTTTGGCCACCTCATGTGAAGAGTTGACTCATTGGAAAAGACTGATGCTGGGAAGGATTGGGGGCAGGAAGAGAAGGGGACGACAGAGGATGAGATGGCTGGATGGCATCACCGACTTGATGGACATGAGTTGGGGTGAACTCCGGGAGTTGGTGATGGACAGGGAGGCCTGGCATGCTGTGTTCATGGGGTGGCAAAGAGTTCGACATAACTGAGTGACTGAACTGAACTGAATAATTAGTAGTGTTGAACATCTTTTCATGTGGCTATTGGTCATCTGTATGTCTTCTTTCAATCATGCCTTTAAAAAAAACTATTTTTAGACAATTGTAGATTTACATGTAGTTGTAAAAAGCAATAGAGAGTGATATCTTATGCCCCTTACCCATTTCCCTTAAATGGCAACCCATGTAGCTACAATAAAATGTCACAAACAGAAAACGGACATTGATATAATGAAATAAAATTCATAGTTTAAGGTAAGACAAGAAAAATTTAAACATAAACATTTTCTCCACTTCTTTGGTCTTCCTCTTTCTCTTCTTGTGCATTTTTATTATGTTTTGACCAGACCTCCCCAAAGGCAGAAATACCTGCTCAACCACAAAGGGAAACTTTTCTTTTTCTGACACCAGCCATGTAACTCCTTAGAAGATAACATTCCTTACTCAATCCTGTAAGGGGTTACAATGACCCACCATTCACCTTGTACATGCAAACATCTTTGGTGAACTTTATGTACAATGCCAGTATATCATTTTCCTTAAAGATAGTGATTTGTGAAGAACCACCTGGTCATATGACTTGGTAATATACTTGGTCCCTCACCTGATAGAAGGTCTTAGCTTAAATACTTACGTATGACCTTATTAATGTTATTTGTATTCTGTATATTACAAGTAATATTACTTGTATTCTGACTATTTTAAAAGATTTTTTTTTCTTGCATTACCAAATGTGTGACTGAATCGCCAGTAATAATAATGAAGACTTGGAGACTTGAAACAATTGACCAAATATGTAATTCCAAATGAGAGGAATGATTGTAAGAGTGTAACGCTAGATATGTGAAGAAACAAAAGGAAGAATCTTTTCCTGGACCATAATTGTCTAATAAGACAGATGGTCTAGAGATTTTTGATTACTGTTAATAAGCCCTAAGAGTCTTCCCTGGTGGCTCAGTTTGTAAAGAGTCTGCCTGCAGTGTGAGAGACCCAGGTTCAATCCCTGGGTCGGGAAGATCCCCTGGAGAAGGAAATGGCAACCCACTCCAGTATTCTTGCCTGAAGAATTCCATGGACAGAAGAGCCTGGTTGGCTACAGTCCATGAAGTCACAAAGAGTCAGACAGTGACTAATACTTTTGTTGCAGCCACACATTCTGGGAAACAAACTCACTCAGAAGAACAATGCAGATAGTGGAGTGCAGTTTATTACACCAGTGAGCCCAAGGCAGAGTCTCCTCTTAGCCAAGGACCCCAACCAGTTTTTGTGAAAACCTTATATACCCTAAGCGTACGTGCCCAAACCCACCTCTCCAAAATTCCCTGAAACTAGTCTGAACAAAGGAAAAAGAGAGATACAATCAAAGTTAACCCGTGATTCATAAGCCTTAAGCCTAGGTAGTTAACAGTGGACAATTATCAATAGGTTGTGGTCATTCCCCAATAAGCATAATAGAATGTATGATTTTATTCGGTTACACAGATAATTAGGGTATTCTTTTAGGCGATGGACAGCCCTGGGGCTCTTCCTTCCAGGGGCCTGGTTTTTCAGTTGTTATGTCGTTTCCATAGATACTGGGCATATAGCTCAAAGTCCACAGTCCGGCCCAAGATGGAGTCCTGCTTTCAAGATAGAGCCTATTCTGTTTCCTCCTTCACTTTCACTTTCAAAAGGCCCTAACCAGTAATAACATATTGAGTTGGCCTGTCAATGAAATCGTGGCTTGACCTGTGAATGAGCATTCCTAGCACCATGGAACAAAATGGTCACGAAAGGCCTCCCAACCCTTGTCAAATTTATAACTATGAAGGAGCCCTAACAATTAAAGAAGGTTGCTCACCACTGGTTCTACAAGTCCCTGACCTTCAACACACACAGAAAGGAGTTCAGGATGAAGACCAGGAATGAGGCACTCTGTGCTCTGGGAAAAGCAGCAGAACTGGCCTTCAGATAGCTAGATATTTTCAGGAGAAAAATTTTATGAATCCACTTTCCTTGCATCTTCTCATACTTAGAAAAGCACTAAAATTATTAACTAAGATATATGTTCCTTGCAAATAGCAGTAACTTTTTTCCAATATGTGTGCTTGATTGTACATACCCCTTCTCTAAAATCACATATATACTGGCCTTCCCTTTTATCTCTTTGAAACAGTATCTGGTTCTTTTCAAAGACTGAGTCCCGGGTTGTAATCTTCAGGTTGTCTTGAATAAATTTTCCATTTCTCTCTGAGATTTGACTATTAATTAATTTTATGGTTGAGAAGTACAAACCACCAATCTTATTCAGATTTCACCATTTTACATGCACCTGTTTCTTCATGAGTATGTGTATTTAGTGTTTTGACATTTTATCATACATGCTTTCCCATATGAAATATCATTAACCCCTACATCTATCTGAGATGTTATCCAAAAATCAACCAGTACAGGGAAGATTACTTATCCAAGACTCTATGGTGTGCCTGGTCTCTAAAGTTCTAATGCAGTACTCCCCTGCAAGGCCTCTTCTTTATGGGTCACATACTACACATTATTCTTTAGAAAATAACATAGAATTTTAAAAAGGGGTGGGAAAGTATATGAAATAAAATGGGAAAGGGTGATAGTTTTCTTTTGCAAACCCTCTGGAACAGGCCCAGTGATTGTTTTTCTTTTTTCTAAATTATCAGAGAAATCACTTTCATATATAGAAATGACACTGAAGTTAATTCTTAATGTTTCCAGTTAACATTTCCACATGATTAACATGGAATCATGCTATTTGGATTATGTCTAAAAGAGTCTTCTTTAAAGGAAGGATGAATGTGAGAAAGGAAACAGAACTAATGTCTGTTTGTGCCAAGTTACCTATACATATACATATTCTGTGTATGACACTTGAAATATTTTGCTGCTCAAAATAATTGTCTGATATGAATACAATTATTCCCATTTTAAAAATGAGAAGAAGAAAACTCACAATATCAGGTGCCTTTTAAATATCTCCCCATAGGTACAGTGATCATAGAAAAACTAACACTGAGGCAGTGGTTCTCCTCAGATAACACACTGCACCCTTTTTACTTTGTGGTCATACTGGGCTTCCCATGTGGTGCTAGTGGTAAAGAATTCATCTGCCAATACAGGAGATGCAAGAGATGGGGGATTCATCCCTGGATCACGAAGGTCCCCTGGAGTAGGAAATGGTAACCCACTCCAATATTCTTGCCTGGAGAGTTCCATGGACAGAGGAGCCTGGTGAGTTACAGTCCATGGGTTGCAAAGAGTCAGACACAACTGGGCACACACACAAATACACACACAGACACACACACACACTGTGCTCAGGGGTAAGTATTTTTGAAAAGTGTATGTTTTGTTGACAATTCATGCATGTATGAATGGATACTAATACTTTTCTTTCTTCAAGTGGGCATTTCCAATAATTATAAACATCTAGATCTCAGAAGAAAGATCTGGGACATGGATTTTGGTGGGTGTGTCTGGAAAATAATAAACATTCAATAAATATATATCAAAATGATAAATGTATGCATCAGTGAAAGATATTAGCCTTAATCACTTAGCCCCTAGAACAAAACAGCAAAATAGACAAAATTTGTAAATAGTGCACAGCTGAAAAAATATAGGTGGTCAATTACTACAAGAAACAGTTCAAACTTACTAATAATTTAAATAATGTAAACAAAAACACCTAAATAAACATTTATCACCTATTATCTGACAAAAATTGAGTATGGAAAGAACCCAACAAAATGGGCCAAAATTTACATAAGAAAAAATTTAAAACTGATTCTGTATGTGTGGAAAGAGAGAGAGTGAAAGAGGCTCAATTTCAATATACATCAAGGAAATGGGAACACAGTTTTCAATTAGACATGAGTTTAAATATTTTGGTGACCCCAGGAAGGTGAAGATGAAGAAATGAGAATTGTCATACACTTTTTGAGAGAGTTTAAATTATTGAAATAAAGCCTCAGGGAATACATTAATATACGTAAATATGTAATATAGGGACATTTTATCACATGTGTAAAAAGGCAAAATGGTTGTCTAAGGAGGCCTTACAAATAGCTGAGAAAAGAAGAGAAGCTAAAGGCAAAGTGAAGTCGCTCAGTAGTGTTTGACTCTTTGGAACCCCATGGACTGTAGCCTATTATGCTCCTCCTTCCATGGGATTATCCAGGCAACAGTACTGGAGTGGGTTGCCATTTCCTTCTCCAGAGGATCTTCCTGACCCAGGGATCGAACCCAAGTTTCCCACACTGTAGGCAGATGCTTTACCTTCTTAGCCACCAGGGAAGTCCAACCAAAAGGCAAAGGAGAAAATGAAAGATATACCATCTGAATGCAGAGTTCAAAAGAATAGCAAGGAGACAAAAAGTCTTCCTCAATGATCAGTGAAAAAACAAATAAAGGAAAACAATAGAATGTGAAAGGCTAGAGATCTCTTCAAGAAAATTAGAGATACCAAGGGAACATGTCATGCAAAGATGGGCACAATAAAGGACAGAAATGGGATGGACCTGACAGAAGCAGAAGATATTAAGAAGAGGTGGCAAGAATACACAGAAGAATCATACAGAAAAGATCTTCATGACCCAGATAACCACAGTGGTGTGATCACTCAAGCAGAGCCAGACATACTGGAATGCAAAGTCAAGTGGGCCTTAGGAAGCATCACTATGAACAAAGCTAGTGGAGGTGATGGAATTCCAGTTGAGCTATTTCAAATCCTAAAAGATGATGCTGTGAAAGTGCTACACTCAATATGCCAGCAAATTTGGAAAACTCAGCAGTGGCCACAGGATTGGAAAAGGTCAGTTTTCATTCCAATCCCAAAGAAAGACAATGCCAAAGAATGCTCAAACTACCACACAATTGCACTCATCTCACATGCTAGCAAAGTCATGCTCAAAATTCTCCAAGACAGGCTTCAACAGTATGTGAACTGTGAACTTCCAGATGTTCAAGCTAGATTTAGAAAAGGCAGAAGAACCAGAGATCAAATTGCCAATATCCATTGGATCACCAAAAAAGCAACAGAGTTCCAGGAAAACATCTACTTCTACTTTATTGACTATGCCAAAGCCTTTGACTGTGTGGATCACAACAAACTGGAAAATTCTTCAAGAGATGGGAATACCAGACCACCTAACCTGCCTCCTAGAAATCTATATGCAGGTCAGGAAGCAATCGTTAGAACCAGAAATGGAACAACAGACTGGTTCCAAATTGGGGAAGGAGTACGTCACCTTGCTTTTTTAACCTATATGCAGAGTACATCATGAGAAATGCTGGGCTGGATGAAGCACAAGCTGTCATTAAGATTGCCAGGAGAAATATCAATAACCTCAGATACGCATATAAACACCATCCTTATGGCAGAAAGCAAAGAACTAAAGAGCCTCTTGATGAAAGGTGAAAGAGGAGAGTGAAAAAGTTGGCTTAAAACTCAATAATCAGAAAGCAAAGATCATGGCATCCAGTCCCATCACTTCATGGCAAATAGTTGGGAAAACAATGGAAACAGTGACAGACTTTATCTTCTTGGGCTCCACAATTATTGCAGATGGTGACTTCAGCCATGAAATTAAAAGACACTTGTTTCTTGGAAGAAAAGCTATGACCAATCTAGACAGCATATTAAAAAGCAGAGACCTTACTTTGCCAACAAAGGTCCAGCTAGTCAAAGCTATGGTTTTTCCAGTAGTCATGTATGGATATGAGAGTTGGACTATAAAGAAAGCTGAGTGCCAAAGAATTGATGCTTTTGAACTGTGGTGTTGGAGAAGACTTTTGAGAGTCCCTTTGACTGCAAGGAGATCCAACCAGTACACCCTAAGGGAAATCAGTCCTGAATACTCATTGGAAGGATTGATGCTGAAGTTGAAACTCCAATACTTTGGCCACCTGATGCAAAGAACGGTCTCATTTGAAAAGACCCTGATGCTGGAAAGATTGAAGGCGAGAGGAAAAGGGGACAACAGAGGATAAGATGGTTGGATGGCATAACTGACTCGAACATGAGTTTGAGCAAGCTCTAGGGGTTGGTGATGGACAGGGAAGTCTGGCATGCTACAGTCCATGGGGTCACAAAGCACTGGAAACAGCTGAGCTACTGAACTGAACTGATAAGAATAGGCTGGCAAAAGGATATTGACTTCAGCATTGCCTGAAACATAAAACAGAAAGCAGGTGAAATAAGCAGCTCAAAAACCTTTGTTTGTCTATCTATTTATTCCTTACTTAACACGTGTGTGTGTGTGTGTGTGTGCATGCATGCACACATGTGATCAGTTTTGTCTTATTCTTTCAGACCCCATGGACTGTAGTCAGCCAGGCCCCTCTGTCCATGGGATTCTCCAGGCAAGAATATTGGAGTGGGTTGCCATTTTCTCTTCCAAGAAATCTTCCCAATGAAGGGATTGAACCTGCATCTCCTATGTCTCCTGCATTGGCAGGTGGATTCTTTACCACTGATCCACCAGGGAAGACCTACTTAATAGATGATTTCAAGCAATTCATGTTACCTATACAATTATAACTCCCCAGGTCCATATCTCACTCCTGAAATCTGGATATTTGACTGCTGTGCAATTCACTCTTTCCCCTTTGAAAGTGTATTTCAGAGAACTTTCTGTTAATGAACATGCTTCATAATTTATTTAAATATTCTACTTCTTATGGAAATTTAGATTCTTTCCAATTTTCTTTTCCTCTACTGTACACAATTATACTACTTTGCTTAATTTCCCTTGTAATTAGGTGAAAGTGAAGCACTTTTGTTGCCTCCTATCGTATCTCCTTGGCTACATCCACAGCTATTGTGGACCATTCCCTGTGAGCTCTCTCTGATAGCAGCAGTGTCCTACCTCAAGCAGGCCACTTCCATTCACTTTCCTGCTTCAAATTCTTCTCATTCAACTCAAACAGTCTTCATAATCCCCACACAAGCTCATCCCTGAATTGCAGGGGATTTAATGTCTCCCCTGAGCAATCCTTAACCAACAGAAGACAGAGAGATAAATAAACCTTCCAGCCCCCCACCCTCCGCTTATTAACAGACAGTTCTGGGAGACATTTTGTGTACTTTTCAGATGTCCCAGCTAACCCTAGTCTGCATTACCTACTTTTAGCAGTAATGTGAACAATGCACCATTATGCTGGCTTTAACTCTTTCTTGACTCAATTCTGGCTTTTACTTCATTGCTGCTTCCTGGGATCACCTCCCAAATAAAATACTAGCACCCAAGTTCTGCTTTGTGGGTAACTCAAACTGAAACACCAAGTAATGGAGTTCTATCCATAGGAATGTGGACAGAAGCAATACATGTCACTCCTACACTTAGCTTCTAAAATCACCCCAAGCACTACTCCTTGCCCTAATTTTTTGCCAGCAGAGAATTTGTCATAGAACTCTGAGTCTCAAGATAATGGCAGGGCCACAAGATAGAAGGTCTTAGTTCCTGTAACCCCATTTGCAGGAAAAGCATCTATGATAAAAACTTGATAAGTAACACCAGTGTTGGACTGTTCTATGAGAGAATAAGCTTCCATTTTATTAAATCAAAGAAAAATTCATGCTGTATGCTATGCCATCTTGAAAAATACAACTGGGTACCATCTTTTCCTCCATTAGTGCCAGTTTAGAAGTTATAAATCTTTTCTCCTTGTTTTCTCATAATGAGAATTCAGGCATCCAGATGAAGGGAGCAAATATCTCTCTGATTTGTCTTAAGTTCAAAGGTTTAGGGGCAGAGGTTCTCTACTTTCTTGGGTGATTCAGTAACTCATAAGAACTGTTTCACATTGGGCCTCTGAGCAGATCCTAATTCAGTCCCCGCACTGGGAAGACAGTCTTGCCTCTGACTCACCTGGTGCGCTAAGAGATGGCACCAGGGCAGTGTGCTGTGGTGTTACCTAACAGCTGCTCCTGGATTGCTCCCTAAGTCAATACATTGACAGGATAATTCTGGACCAGTGCCACAATCACTAGTGCAGGGGGCCTCTGATTGTGCATTATCCAGCCAGATCCACCAGGATTCCAGCCACCTGATACATCCCTGAAAAGAAAAGTCCCAGAAGGAATAGCACTCCTCTGATATACAAGGACTCATTTTTCTATTCATTAATAACTAAATGTATGTTGAGCTTAAAACTCATAGTGTTCCATTAGAGGTGTTTCATTAAATTTATAGCAGGAATAGGAGGGTAAGAAAGAAAATGATTATATGAAAAAAATCAAAGATTAAACCTGAAAAAGACAGCTCTTTCATATTAACTTTTAAACTTACTTAAGATACAAGGCATTGAAGATTTTTTAAAAAACCTCTCTATGGACCTTTAATCCCTGTTTAGCCATAGGGTATCTCTCCTGCTTCACCCCCAATGTCTCTGTGTCTATCTCTCTCTAGTGCTCCTTCTTCAAAGACATTTTTTACATTCGCTGTTAACATTCTTCACTTCCAACTGACTTAATCACACTGTCACATGCTCTCACAATGGTTGCAAATCACTGTTTTGTCACAAGGTGCAGAATATTTTGTATATATATTAACATACTGAGGGCTACTTTTAATGACCTCCAAAAAATTCATGTTTGTGCAGACTGCTCCTGTCACTTAACAAATCTTTGACAGTTTCCCAGGCTCTGGAGCATAAGGTGCTGGGTACAAACCCAAGCTGTCCTGCTCCCTAACTGTGCAGTCCTGAGCCAAGTCCTTATTCTCCCTGTCCCTCAATTTTTCATCTATAAAATGAAGATTAACACCATAACTACCTTATAATGATGCTATGATCATTAAATGTCTCAATATAGAAAAAACACTTGGCACATAAAAATTTTAGTCATTTTAATTTATTTTCTTGTGTCTTATCAGACATTAGTATAGCTACTATGCATATAGTATAGACTGACATTTATTCACAGTCACTGACTTTGAGGAATGTCATTAGTGAGAAAAGCAGGTGACAAAACTATTGGGTTAGCCAAAAAGTTCATTCAGGTTTTTCTGTACCATCTTATCAACATTTTGGCCAACCCAGTAAGTATAAATGTGATCTTATATTTGTACATAAATCTGAAAATGCATGCACACATGCATAACTATATAAATTCCTGTATAAGAAAGCTATTAGAAGAGTACAATACAGATGAAAATATTAGTGGTTATTTATTGAGGTCCTTTAATGGACTGGAACCTGGTGGTCTGGAGTCAATGATAAGAAAGTTAAAGAGAGAGAGAAAGAGGCTGATATTCCTTGGTTTACGCAGAAAGCCAATAAAGCCTTTGGCACAAGGCTTGCACTGCTACACGTAGGCACCAGGCGCCCCCTTTAGGGGGTGAAGGCACAGTGCACCTTCACCAGAGGGTCTTAGAAACCCAGGCAAGAAAGTGAGCTCAGTGAGCCTCTGCACTCCAGAGAATTAGCCTGAGAGAGAGAAAGAGAGAGAGAGAGAAAGAAAGACATGGGGAGCCAAGCTCTGATGGAGCAAAGGTGTTTTATTCAACATCGTGTGAGTATATATACTGTCTTAAAAGGTAGCTATTTTCAGCAAAGATAAAAATCAAAAATCCAGACTTACAAATTATCAAGGAAAATATAAGGCAATCCATATTAAAGAGAGAGGGTTGTAAATAATCACTTTCACCATATGGTTCATAAAAAGGAAGAGGGTTGTAAATAGTTGCTTATCATCGTATGGAAAAACTAACGAAGGAAATGCATGCATTCCTAAGCCCCTGGGAGTAGTTTGCTAACCCACTTAATTCCTGAATATTCAGGAATTAATAAGGGACAGAAGATTCATGACAGACCCAAAACAGCACACAGGAAGCCTCCTGTTAAATGCTTCCTGACAGTTATTCTGGATTGAAATATATCCCCTGAAAAATGTAGGCTGAAGTCATAATTCCAACTATCTCAGAATATGACCTTGTTTGGAAACAAGGTCTTTATACAGGTAATCAAGTTCAAATGAGGTTATTGGGGTGGGCTATAATCTGATATGACTGGTGTCTTCATGAAAAGGGGACATTTAGACACAGAGACACACAGAAGATAAGATGAAGAGACAGAGGGAGAAAGTCACATGAAGTTGGAGGATTGGGAGTGGTGCATCTACAAGCCAAGAAACACTGGAGATTGTCTTCAAACTCCAGGAAGCTAGGAAGAGGCAAGGGTGCAGTCTTATAGGTTTCAGAGAGGGAGAGAGACAGCATGGCCCATTGATATCTTGATTTTGGACTTCTAGCGTCCAGAATCGAGAGACAATAAATTTCTGTTTTTTAAACCACTCACTTTGTGGTACTATGTTAAGGCAGCCCTAGGAAATAAATACAGCAGTTATGTTTTAAATGGTATATTTTGAGGTAATGTTACTTTATTTCCTTTCTATGTATAGTTTTTAACTATAGTACACACTTACTGACCTTGCAGCAATACAAAGTAATTAAATGGTATGGAAACAAATATTTTCAGTTCTATCAACAGGAAAGTCACTTAGCTTTAGAACAGGGAATGCACCTGAGGAACTGGAAGGGAGACAAGATAGTGGGGGAAATTTCACAGTATAACAGGACATACTTCCCCAAAACTCCAAACCACACTGATTATAATCAATATTTTTAATTTCTTCCTAGTTAACTGGGAAAAAACATGGTACCTTAGGTTGTTTAATCTTACTTTGCCCTGAATAGTGGTAATGTTGAAGGCCTTGTGATAGGAGAGACAATAGCATGTCCTGGTTAGATGTATGGACTCAGGAGCCACACAATATATCTTTCCCTTATCACCTGCTAGCCCTGTCCTTAGTTTCTTATGTTTAAAGTTGGGCAACAATAGCTCCTCCTCATAGGTTGTGGTAAGCATTAAATGAGTAAGTATAGGTTTAGCACTTACAAGAGAGTCAGGCATGAAGGAAGTCAGCAATAAATAGTAACTATTGCCATCATTATTTTCATACCTGAATTGACCATTAGTGTCATTTTAAGTATGTAGATTTATATTGATTGGCATGGCTTGACATTCATAATACAATGTTTGTATAAACAAATCTGTTTACAAAACTGTAAGTAGGATATATCTTATCGCTATTCTTAATTATGGGCGTGCATGCTAAGTCACTTCAGTCATGTCTGACTCTTTGCAACCCTATGGACTTTAGCCTGCCAGTTCCTCTGTCCATGGGATTCTCCAGGCAAGAATAATGGAATGGGTTGCCATTTCCTTCTCCAGGGCATCTTCCTTACCCAGGGATCAAATCTGCATCTCTTATGTCTCTTGCATTGGCAGGTGGATAGCATTCTGAAAACAATGACTCAGATGGTAAAGAACCTGCCTGCAATGCAGGAGACCTGGATTCAACCCCTGGGTTGGAAAGATCCCCTGGAGAAGGGAATGGCAACCCACTCCAGTATTCTTGCCTGTAGAATTCCATGGACAGAGGGGCCTGGCAGACTACAGTCCATGGGGTTGCAAAGATTAGGACACGACTGAGCGACTAACACTTTCACTTTCACCGAAAACAATATGTATGTTCAAATGATAAGAGTGTTTACTCAAGAGTAGTAGACATTTAAGGGTTTCTAATGATTATTTTTCTTTCCTGTATTTTCCATTTTTATCTGCAATAAACGCGTCTTGGTTTTGGAATTGAAAAGATCAGCGAAAAAACTTCCTAGCCCAGGCTACCATTTGACAATCCCCATTTGGTAGCTTCAGGGAAATTGTAGATGCCTAAGGGAAAAGCAAGCACAAGCACATCTCTCAAATAAGCCAACATTGCACAGTCAGACAATGTCTCCATTTCTCTGGAATATTTGTGAAGGTCATGAAATTAAAATAGTTTCACAATATGCTTTTTTCTTTTCTCTCTCAAAGAAAGCCCCTTGAATTGAAACCATGTTTAACTACCCAGTGAGCCAAGCAGTGAGTGCCACAGGGGATGGAAAGGATGAGGAACTGCATGAGATCACACAGCACTTGATCCAATAGCTTCCAAAAAGAGAGAATTCTTAAGCAGAGGTTTTCAAGAGTAAAAGTTTGATCACAGCCTCTTTCAGACTAGGCTCCCAGGGTAATCAACACATGTAAATTAAAACACCTTTGAAATCTTTCCCCTTTGCAATTAAAACTAATAAAAGCAGAGAAAAGTACAATATTCACAGGGAATTGGTTCCAGAATGCCCCACAGATAGCAAAATCCATGTATACTCAAATCCTTTCTACAAAATATATAAAATAGTGTAGTATTTGCATATAACCAATACACATCTTCCCTCCCATATACTTTAAATCAACTCTAGATAGCTTATAATATCTAACACAATGTAAATGCTATATAAATAGTTGCAGGTGTGTGCAAATTCAAGCTTTGCTTTTTGGAACTTTCTGGATTTTTTTTTTCAAAGTTTTGAATCTGAATGTGGAACCCCTGGATACAAACAGCCAACTATATACACATGACCAGACTTGTAATACAAAATCAGCTCAAATTCAAAATGGGTTACATCTTTATACCAGCCTAGGGTTACAGGTGTTAGGTTTTCCTGGTGGCTCAGACAGTAAAAAATTTGCATGCAATATGGGAGACCCAGGTTCAATCCTTGGGTCAGGAAGATCCCCTGGAGTAGGTCATGGCAACCCACTCCAGTATTCTTGCCTGGAGAATCCCATGGACAGAGGAGCCTGGCAAGCTACAGTCCACAGGGTCGCAAAGAGTCGGACACGACTAAGCAACTAACACTTTCACTTTCAGAACACTGGAAAACTCACTTCCTGCCATTACTGTCTTTTTTCACCAGAAGGACCCAGGTTAAGTTCTGGATACACAGGTCTAAAGGAGTAACAATGTGAATAAAAGACAGAAAATTAGGCTTAGACAAATATGCAGATGTTTCATGTTCAGAATATTGTACATTGAAAGACTGTTTTTAGAGTAGCTGGTACCAAGGAAACTGTTAGACTTTGAACACATCAGTAAAAAAGTGATTGAAAATAGGATGTGCAGATTTCTTTTAGTGCTTCCTTCAACATATAAACTGCAAAAATAATAGGTGCGTCCATTTTAGAAGTTCTGAAAGCAAACACATTGCAAGGAAGCCATATATACAGGTTATACTGTCACGCTGTTATGTGTATTTGTTCTCCTTTTTTTGGTTCTTCCTCTTTTTCTATCATTCATCCAGGCATCTACCCATAAATACATGCAAGAAAATAGTATTTATATTAACTTAGGAATATATGCATATGTAATTAAACTATAATGAAAGTTTCTAAGAATGAAAACTTGAATTCTTTACAGTAGTTACTCCTAAGGAAGGAGACTACTATAATCATAAAAGACCTCAAAGTGAGTTTCAACCCCGTATGTAATGTTTTATTTCTTAAGTTGAGTAAGTAGAAGTCTGCTTTATTATTTTCTATAACTTTTTGCATACCTGAAATATTTAATAATAAGTAATGTTTCTATGAGCTTTAATCTTGATTTTTAATATGATCTAAACAATTTAGAAAATATAGAAGACATAGTAAAGTCCACAGTTAAATACGTGATTAATTGGTAACACTACCACTCATTAATTTTTAAAAATGTATATTGTCTGGCATTTCCTCTCATTATTATGTTTATGCATGCATATAACAATGAATATACATACATCACTTGTAATATTACGATCACATACATAATTTTCAGCATGATGCCTTTTTCACTTATCATGATAGATTAGGATATTAACTTGAATTTCTTTAGCTGTTGTAATTTGGCATATTTTAGAAAGTTTTATCAGTCTGTATATTGCTTTTTTATGTGAATTATCTGCTGATATAATTTGTCTATTTCTATTCATTGTGTATATGTACACAATGTATATATACACAAATTATATAATTTCTATGTGTGTATAATCCATATGACAGAATTGACCCCAAATGACCAAACATATAGGTTATATCAAATATATGTAAATAAGTTTAACTCATCTACTAAAAGGAAAAAAGTTTCTTTTGTTGTTTAGCCACCAAGTTGTGCTCGACTCTTTGAGACCCCATGGCCTGCAGCATGCCAGGCCTCCCTGTCCCTCACCATCTCATGGAGTTTGCCAAGTTCATATCCATTGAATGGTGATGCCATTCAACCATCTCATGTTGCTTATCAAAGCAAAATCTAACACAATGCTTTTTCAAGAGATATACTTAAAGCAAAGACAGTCAGAGAAGTCAAAATTCTAAAATAAGCAAATATATATCAGGCAGATACAAATAAGAAGAAAGAAAGGGTTATAATCTTGATGTTTAAGGAGTAGGAATTGAGATCAAAATGGATTAAAAGAGATTTTTTAAAAGCACACTTGATAACTGTAAACAATAAAATTCACAAGGAAGATGTGTTATTAATATTTATGTACACAGACACATACAATATTCATACAATAAAACCATGGGAAGTGTAAGGAGAAATAGAAAAAAGCTTCAACAATATATCATTCTACTGTACTTGCCTCAATCCAAGAATATTCAAGTGGACAAAAAATTTCAGTTGAGTATAGAGAAGATTTAAAAAACATAATCCAAAAGGTAGATCTCATGTATTGCACTCTGATGTCTATAAGACAGCAAAACTACAATTCAGATAAACATAAAATATTTATGAAAACTGACTGTATCTGAGGTTTCTTGACAAATTTGGGACAAACTGGAAATAGATTAAATTTGCACAGTTTGATTACAAAAATGATAATAAAAGTACTATAGCAGAATCTATAGTATAGCTGTTGTCAAAGGCAATTTTTATAGTGTTAAATAATTACATTAATAAAATTAAAGTAAATTAATTTAATATTCAATTAAAAGCATGATAAAGAGACACAATATAAGGTTAAAAATGCAGAAGGAAAGAATCATTAAAGGTAAAAGTAGAAATGAATGAGTTAGGAAAAACTATAGCAGAATATATACAGGTCAACAAAACAAACAAATTTCTGGGTAAATTAATCAAGAAAATAGAGGGAAATGAACATATATAACATCCAGAATGCCAAAGGAGAAATAGTCATCTAATTTTATTTATTTATTATTTTTTTTAATTTATTTTGGCTGTGTCATTTGCCTTGTAGAATCTTAGTTCCCCAACCAAGGACTGAACTCTGGCCCTTGACAGTGAAAGCATCAAGTCCTAACCACTGGACCGCCAGGAAATTCCTGAGAAATGGTCATCTAATCAAAGGAAATTTTCAAGATTCTTAAATGAATAATTTACGTAACTCTATTTAAATATAGTTGAAAGCACAGATGAAATAGTCTCTAGAAAAATGCAACTTACAAAAATTTACCTCAGTAGAGACAAAAGTTCAAATAGATCAATTACATTGAAGAAATAGGGAAACTGGTTAAATTTCTTCCCTGAAAATGAAGCAGGTCCAGAAGCCTCAATGGGAGAATTCTACCAAACCTTTTTGTTTGTTTGATTTGTTTTTTCTTTCTTTTTTTGGGGGGGATTGTTTGCTTTCTACCAAACATTTAAAGGTAAGATAATCCCAATGCTACTTAAACTATCTCAGGGGTATGGAAAAGAAGAAAAACTTTTAAATTCTTATGACGATGCAAGTATATAATCGATTCCAAAACCTCATAAAGATTACATCAAAAATGATAATTATAGAACAATCTCCTACATGGAAATGAAGGAATATTCTTAAGTAAAATATTAGCAAACACTATCCAAAGGAGATCAGCCCTGGGATTTCTTTGGAAGGAATGATGCTAAAGCTGAAACTCCAGTACTTTGGCCACCTCATGCGAAGAGTTGACTCATTGGAAAAGACTCTGAGGCTGGGAGGGATTGGGGGCAAGAGGAGAAGGGGACGACAGAGGATGAGATGGCTGGATGGCATCACTGACTCGATGGACATGAGTCTGAGTGAACTCCGGGAGTTGGTGATGGACAGGGAGGCCTGGCGTGCTGTGATTCATGGGGTCGCAAAGAGTCGGACACGACTGAGCAATGATCTGATCTGATCTGATCTGATCCAAAGCACATAAAAAGGTATATCATAACATGTGGAGCTTATTCTAAGAACACAGGCTGTTACAATATCAGAAATCTATTAATATAATCTAGTGTAATAATCGGAGAAGGCAATGGCACCCCACTCCAGTACTCTTGCCTGGAAAATCCCATGGATGGAGGAGCCTGGTAGGCTGCAGTCCATAGGGTTGCTAAAAGTCGGATATGACTGAGCAACTTCACTTTCACTTTTCACTTTCATGCATTGGAGAAGGAAATGGCAACCCACTCCAGTGTTCTTGCCTGAAATCCCAGGGACAGGGAAGCCTGGTGGGCTGCCGTCTATGGAGTCGCACAGAGTGGGACGTGACTGAAGTGACTTAGCAGCAGTAGCAGCAGCAGCAGTGTAATAATAGAGTCAAGGGGAAAATGCCCATGTCTATAGATGCAGGGAAAGTATTTGAAAGCATTAACACCCAATAGAACTAGTAAAATGTCAACAACAGACAGTGATGATATATCTATAGAGAAAATTCTATACAGAGAGATAACAACAATAAATAAATAAAATTGGAATTCTCAAATTTGTTCAAGTAACCTATAGGAAGCAAGGAAAATAAAACAAAGAAAAAAGAGAACAAATAATAAAATGACAGACTTTTACATATCAATACATTACATTACATATCAATAATTACTTAAAAGTAAATCACTTAAATATACCAGTTACAAGACAGATATTGTCAGAATGGATTAAAGAAAAGAATGTGACCCAACTTAACGCTGCCTATAAGAAACTCACTTCAAATACAATCATACAGGCTGTTTGAAACTGAAAGGATATAAAAAGATAACAACAGGCAATTTTTATTGAAAGAAAGCAAGAGTGCTTTCTTTGCATCAGATAAGGTGTATTTTAGAGCAAAGAAAATTACCAGACATAGAAGAATATTACATAATGATAAGGGGTAAATCCACCAAGAAGATATAGTAACCCTAAATGCATATTCATGGAACTGCAGAGATGCAAATTATAGATAAATAAACATATATCTATGTTTCAGATAGAACTGAAGTAAAAAAAAAATCCAGTTAATTCAGACTTAGAAACCTCTTTCTCTAAAATTGATACAACATCTAGACAATCTCTGCCATTTAACTGGTATGTTTAGACCATGTAGATTTACAGTAATTGCTAAAATATTTGAATTTCGGCCTATCTCTGGTCTTAATTCCTCTCTTCCTTTTGGCTTTTGTGAACTTGATATCTCATTTTATTATTTCTATTTTGATACTTCATTTTATTATTTCCATTTTGATTTTGACTATGTATCTTCACATATATTTTAATGATTCCTTGACATGTGGGCAAAATACAGCATGGTGGCTGGCTTTTCTTAGGATGAACATAAGAGTGTACCTCAAATTAAGCCACAGCCTCTTTGTAACTAATCTCAGAAGAGACATCTCATCAGTTTAGTTTAGTTCAGTCACTCAGTCATGTCTGACTCTCCGAGACCCCATGGACTGTATTACACCAGGCCTCCCTGTCCATCACCAACTCCCTTCACTATCTCCCCGTGTTAACTCAAACTCATGCCCATTGAGTTGGTGATGCCATCCAACCATCTCATCCTCTGTCGTCCCCTTCTCCTCCTGCCTCCAATCCCTCCCAGCATCAGAGTCTTTTCCAATGAGTCAACTCTTCGCATGAGGTGGCCAAAGTACTGGAGTTTCAGCTTCAGCATCAGTCCTTCCAATGAATATTCAGGACTGATTTCCTTTAGGATGGACTGGTTGGATCTCCTTACAGTCCAGGGAACTCTCAAAAGTCTTCTCCAACACCACAGTTCAAAAGCATCAATTCTTCGATGCTCAGCCTTCTTTATAGTCCAACTGTCATATCCATACGTGACTACTGGAAAAACCATAGTTTTGACTAGACAGACCTTTGTTGGCAAGGTAACGATTCTGCTTTTTAATATGCTGTCTCTTTAGAGCAAACGAAATTTCTGACAGCAGAGACATGCTGTGTTCCACCAAACTAAGCAGAATTAGGCCAACTGCCCAGATCCCAGTCCAGGTCTTCTAATTACTACGCTTTCTTATGTGGCACGGTGAGGAGTAAAGGCGTTTTGACTTCAAGCGAAAACTCTGGGGTGGAGAAGTGTGCAGAGGTATTTCCGGTGAACGGGATTAGCCTGCGCATTATGGTTGCCATAGAAACCCGACGTCAATATGGCGACCGTGACGATTTTTCTACAGAAACAGACGTGGTCTGAGAAGAGGAGGTCCCGCCTTCAGGTGTTTGGAGTCAGCTGAGGGTGTGGGTCCCAGCGGTTGGGGCTGAACAGCCCTGGGGTGTGGGGAGACAAAGGGATCCAATTCCTGTCTTTCCTGCTTTGGGAATCAGTGCCCCGGCTGTCCAGTGAGGCAGAGAGATGGGCCCTTGGGGTCCCTCCGGGCCCCAGTGAGTGTGGTGTCTTGTTCCAGGGATGTCCTGGAGCCACTTGCCTTTTAAAAACAGGGGCGAGGGAGGATAAGGCAACATCTTAGGTAGTGAGCTTTTCTTGTGGCTCAGTTGGTAAAGAATCCGCCCGCAATGCGGGAGACCTGGGTTCGATCCCTGGGTTGGGAAAATCCCCTGGAGAAGGGAAAGGCTACCCACTCCGGTATTCCGGCCTAGAGAATCCCATGAACCGTAGAAAATTCCACGGAGTTGCAAAGAGTCGGACATGACTGAGCAACTTTCACTTCACTTCACTTCTAGGTAGTGAGACAGAGGGAGAGAGCTTGTGCGTGTGTATGTGTGTGCGCGTGCAGGTCTGTCATATTCTGCTCCTAGCACATATTTAGGAACCAAATTGGATTATTGTTTCTTTTTCATAGCTTTCCTTGGCCAGCTTGGTAACCATGGTGGCTCAGTGACTGCTGTGGGATTTAGTGTAGAGAGAGCATCCATTTTTGATTCTTGACTGAGTCATTTTTTACTACTGTAGTTGTCAAGTGTTGCTTTTATAATTCCCTCATTCCTTCCAGATTTATTAGTTGGCATTTGAGTGCAGTTTAGAGCTTTTCCCTCTCCCTTATTTATTCCTGTATTTATATCTGTATGACTTACAGATTCCTACTTCGCTCAAAGTATTACTTTTTTTACATGTTACTATCTTTATATATTTTGACACTTATATATTTATATTTGATATTTATATATTTTGATACTCAAATTGTCACAGAATTGGCCAGTGTTAGCCCCTTCAAATTGGCTTCTATGTCCATTGACACCTCCCTAGCATTTTTGGATCATGTACTTTGCTGTCAGAGCCTGACAATCTCTCTCTCTGTAGAAAGGAAATGATGCCACGCACATCAGAGAATTGCTTTGAGGATTTGAAGAGGAAAAGTCCAAAAAGTACAACCTACAGTGTATAGTGTCTAGTAGGCCCTCACCAAATTATATTTTTCCACTTCAACATTACCTCCTTCATTCTGTCAATGTGATGCCTATGACATTACCATAATAGCATGACTACTGGAGAGAATACTTGGACATGTAACACAAGCAGGGATAAGGGCGCATGTCCATGATGTGAGAGCCTCATTGTCATTGCTGTGTGTGGCGAGGGTTGTGTGATGGAACTGAGGAAAAGGAAAAGCATCATTGCACAGCTTTCAGTGAACTGAGTGGGGAGAGGCAAACAAACACATGCTCACTCCCTTCCCCTGCATTTCGTGTGCTTTCCCATCCTTTCACATTCTTCTATATTCCATGTGCTTTGCTATCCTCTTACTCTTCCTTACAGTGGGACATCAGAGAAGGTATGGACTCAGTCCCAGAAACAAGATCCCGTAGAGAAGAACCAAGTGTGATACTGAATCTGCTAGACAGGTTCCTGGAGCAAGAGTGAAGAAATTGGGTCCCATCACTGGGACACTTTAGGTAAGTCACAACCCTTCCCTCCATTGTCTTCTATACAATAAGATAACGATATCCAGTGCTTTTGACCACCCAGGAGTGTTGTGGAGTTTAGGTATGAGCCCATGTAGGAAAGCAGTCTGTGATTGTAGGTGGGAGGGAAGGACCAATGCAGTTACAAGTAATAACAGTAACAGAGACACACCAGATATCATAGATCTCTGCATAGTAGGCATCAGATCAACACTACACAAATGTTAGCTGTTTAGCTCAGAATTTTTCTAAGTGTGGTCCATGGACCACCTCATCAAAATCGTCAGGTGGTGCTTGTTAAAATCGCAAATACCTGGGCTCATTCTAAGTTTGCTGAGTCTGGACGAGGCCTTGGCTTTATGTTTGGCCACATGCAGAAGTTGTGGTGTGTTTCTGTGGTCAGTTGTTCCAAGTGCTTTTGAGACGTTCTCAAAGTTAGGTCATCCAACAGTGGTTGTAGTGAAATGTAGTTATTTAAATATGTGATGATTGTTTTTGCCATTTTAGAGAGAAGGAAACTGAGAGGCGCTGACTTTCACTCTCCCAAGATTACAGAGAAGACAGTATTCCAATCTCTCTGCAGTTGAAGTTTTAAAATAATGTGATTCTTGATCATTTATCCTTATAAAAACCAAAACACAAGGCAATTATTTTTTAAAAACTTTTTTCTTCTACTATCAGTACTATATAATCTTGTTTTGCAGATGAGACAACTGACTGAGTGTAGGGTGAAATAAAATTATTCAAACTCACACAGCTTTTAAGTGGCAGAACTAGTGGCAAGACTCTTTCTCTAGAACCCACACTCTGAACCAGTACACTTAGGAAGAAGAAAAAAGACCTTTTTTGAACTATCTCAGTCCATGGTGGTTGAAGTTAGGCAGGATCATATCACTTTGTGTGGAAATTATGCTTCAGGAGTCATTCTGTTATATACTAGAGTTTTAAGAAAAACAAAAATGGAATAGTTGTAAAAACAAAATACATTGTGTGGATATTTCACAATATTTTTATCTGTTATGGAGATTTGGGTATTTTTCAATTTTTTAATTTATTATTGAATAATAGGGCTGTGAACTTTCTTGAATGGACATTTTTTTTCATTTCCTGAGTATGTACCTAACATACTAACATAGTATGTATTTCTGAGTCAAAGGATATGTGTATGTTCAGTTCAGTAGATACTTTCAATGAGTTTTTCAAAGCCGTTGCTCCAATCTATATTCCCCCACAGCAGGTTATGAGTTCCATTTGTTCCACATCCTTGCCAACACTTGGTATTTTCCATCTTTTTCATTGTTGTTCTTCTAGTGCATTGTGGTAGTAGCTTGTGTGATATTAATTTTTACTTCTCTGAAATCTTTTTTTATCTAAAGAATGTCTACCCTCCTTTTTTAACCTTCCAGTTTATTTAGCAAACTAAACTTTTGTCCTGTGGAGTTTGCTTTCTGGATTTTGCTGATTGTATCCCTTTTGTGTTATGTATTATGTTCCGCTGCTGCTGCTGCTGCTAAGTCGCTTCAGTCGTGTCCACTCTGTGTGACCCCATAGACGGCAGCCCACCAGGCTCCCCTGTCCCTGGGATTCTCCAGGCAAGAACACTGCAGTGGGTTGCCATTTCCTTCTCCAGTGCATGAAAGTGAAAAGTGAAAGTGAAGTCGCTCAGTCGTGTCTGACTCTTGGCGACTCCATGGACTGCAGCCTACCAGGCTCCTCCATCCATGGGATTTTCCAGGTGGAGTACTGGAGTGGGGTGCCATTGCCTTCTCCACCAAAGGTGAGCAGTAAGTTTGTTTGTTTGTTTTAAGTGCCATTCTGAGCTCACAGATGCTTACATATTTGATGTGGTTTAACCCACTGTGTGGGCTTCCCTGGTGGCTCAGAGGGTAAAGCATCTGCCTGCAATGTGGGAAACCAGGGTTCGATCCCTGGGTCAGGAAGAGCCCCTGGAGAAGGAAACCCATTGTAGTCCTTAATCTTTTTGATGTTCAAATTGTTCTCTTTGTCCAGTAGGGGCACCTTCAGGTTGACTTGAGTCTTCTGATGTGCTTTCTGGTATGAGAGCTTGGTCTAGACTCCTCTGGTACAATCCCTACCCAGACCTGAAAGGAAGTCTGGTTCCTTTCAATGGGAAATGTTTTCAGATAATTCAATCTGGGATGAGAATTGAACATTGCTCCTGAGTTGGTCATTGTTTCTTGTCCTTTTCAGCACATGGAGCCAGTAAACATAGGTTTCATGTTTAAGAGAATCTACATCATTGGCTTGCATCCTGGGCTGCTTTTCTGTTCCTTTATAGGTACACATTTTTATCATATATGTTATATTTTTAAGAGAATACACATCATTGCCCTCTATCATGGGCTACTCCTCCATCTGCTTATATGTAATTATTTTTGTCCATTTTTAATTTACTATATTCTAAATATACAAGCAAATGAAATATGTATATTAGTTTCTTTCCCCATCCACATGTAAAAGGTGGCACCTTCTTCACTAGTACTGTCCAATAGAAATTTTTCAGAAGTGAAAATATCCTGTATCTGCACTAACACTAAACCCACCACCACCAAGTGGCTGCTGAGCACGTAAAATGTGACCAGTACAACTGAATGACTGAATTCTTAATTTCATCAATTTTTTAAAAAACTAAATGTATCTAGCTGGTTGTGGCTAGTGACTACCATATTAGACAGCAGCAGATCTATACATTTTTCCTGTACCTTGGTTTCTTCACTTAACAATATATCCTGGTGATCACTCCATAACACTCTAGAGAGGGAATCCGCTTTGCTTTTTAAGTCTGCGTAGTACTCTCCAATGTAGATGTACTTGAGATTACTCAACTAACTCCTTATTGGTAGACATTTGTCTTGTTGCTCATCTTCTGTTGTTATGGATTGTTCTGTGAGGAATGGCCTCGTACTTACTATGGCTTTTTGTATTTTTGCATTGTTTTGGAGGGGATAACTTCTTAAAAGACAGATTATTGGTTCCAAGAATGATTACCTATGTAATTTTACTAGATCGCATCGTATCCTTTTTATAGGCAGTTATCACTTTACATTACCACCAGCAATATATGAGGATGTCTGTTTCTTCACAGACTATCTAATTGGTAAGAAGTATCTCATTATAGTTATTTTTCTTTTCATTGTTTATCATGAGTTAGGTTGAGCATTTTTTGTATGTTTAAAGATTTTTTTTATTCTTGTATCTGCATCTTTTCAGTGAAATACCTACTTGTACCTATTGCCCCTTTTTTTCTTTGTTGTTGTCTTTTACCTCACTTTTTCATAAGATGTCTATGTATTAGGGATATAACTGTTTGTTATCTAAATTCTAAATATTTTTCCCAATTGAAAATTTTTCATTTTTCTTTGATTATGAGTTTTTAAGCATTCAATTTTTAATGAAAAAGCAAATTGTACATATCACTGTTCCCTCTTATTACTTCTGGAATTTATGTCATAATTACTCAAGTTTTTCTCTACTACCAAGTCATAGAAGAATTTCTCTGAGGGTATACTTTAATAAACAAGATAGAGGAGAGAATTTAGATCATATTGGGGTGTTGGGCATAAGGGGAATGCTGAGGGGAGGTGTCTATCATGTGAGAAGTCTACAAAAACTGTTCCACTAAATCAAGAGAATTAAATGTTTAGAACAGGGTTCTATTTATCTGCTTGTATCTGAGAACTTGGTCTCTACTCCTTTCTGTCTCCTGTGGAACTTGGTTCAGGCCTGCTTACTGGTAGAGAAGATCTTACTTGATGTATAAACTCCATGTCATGTCATATGAACCTCTCAGATGACTAAATGGAAGGGACCACCCTCCTAGGCATAAGTGTTAGATGCAGGAGACCCAGGTTCGATCCCTTTATTGGAAAGATCCCTGGGAGGAGGGAATGGCTACCCACTCCAGCATTCTTGCCTGAAGAATCCCATGGACAGAGGAGCCTGATGGGCTACAGTCCATGGGGTTGCAAAGAGTCTGACTCGACTGAGCAACCTAGGCATAAGACAGACACAAAACCAGTTCTGAAGTCTGTCACCAGACCTAGCCAAGGAGTAAAGAGAAAGTAAAACTCTAGTTCATGCCCATGAGGAGAACCAAGACTGAAATCACAGAACAGTCACTGCATCCTTCACTCTTTATCTGAGAGTGAGATCCTGTTAGAAGGTAGTAGCCCCTTAGTCCTAGGCAAAAAGACAGACTTGAGGATTATAAAATGCCTCAGTTTCCCAAGGTGGCAAACTCTCCCCACTCAACTCCATCATTTCCTGTTTACATGTTTGATTTCCAGGACTTGGGATGAAGCTAAGATTACACTCGCTTGGAATGGAATCTGTTTCAGGTGGGCCCTAACATCCATCTTGTTCCCTGTGCACATTTCCAGTTATACAGGTCTAGAAATCAAGAGGGAAGGTGTGGGATGCAGATGTGGAATTGGACTGACAGGGCCTGGCACACTGTAGAAAATACACATTAATAAATAAAAGAGATGTAAATGCAGGAAGCACAAATAAGTATACATCCTCTCCCTCTTTTAAATACATATGAATTTGTTAGAGTTAGAACTACACTATACTTATTATTTAGTTATCTATTTTTCAGAAGCTTTGTTTCTGCTTCTAAAAATTAATCTTGGCTCATGGAATATAATTTCATCCCCACCATCATCTTCATGTCCAATGGGGAGCATGACATAACCCAGATTCCACATCAGGCCAGTTTTCCACTATCAGTCTCTAAGTCCTGGAATTCTGTTATCTAAACAGGCGGCTGTTGGTTGATCTGTGTAGAGGGCAAATAGTAGACATTTGACCCTGAAAATTTTACATACCTCTGAATCTGAGGTTGGCCATCTGTAAAATGGGACTAAGGGTGCTTATTTCTAAACTTGTACGAAGAAAAGGCAAAAAAACTCCCAAGAATGTCTGGCATTTAGTAGGACTTGAGATATACTACTCCCAGCCCATCCTATCTCCTCTTTCCCATAAAACAGAAGATTTGAATCAGTATCTGGAATTGTAGCAGTAAGAAGTGAACTTTGGTCCCATCTCATCATTTTTTTCCCACGTTTTCCTGTATGCTTATTTTCCTTCTAGTTTGATCAGAGTGGAACAATTTCTTATTGACCCCCAGGAAGAAGAAATAGTGCAGAAGAGAAAGAATAATAATGGATGGGTCAGCTAGACAGAAGATGAGAATCATCAAACCTGTGTCCCAGTAGCCAGACCTGTCAACTGAGCACAGGACCTTGGGTGAGTCCCTTCTCCCGTGCTAACCTCAGCCCTAATATAGAAGGGTACTATATATAGAAACAGTGGTTAGGGGCATGGGCTTTGAAGTCAGAAGGACTAAGATTTGACACTGGGAGCCATTACTTCTGGTTGCATAATCTTAAGCTAGCAATTTACTGTGTGTTCTATGACCATTGGTGTCTTTTATTATTGCTTATTATTATTATTATTGTTATTGTTCCTAACACCCATCCAAAGGGTGAATGATAAGAGTGAAGATTATACTGCCTGGCATTAAAGTAGTCCACAGAATGTGATTTTATAACTCTTGCATACAATGACAGATAAAAGGAAGTCTATAGAAAGCTCATGAGCAGACTCAGATGTGTAACATTATTTAGTATACTACAGGCATGACATTTCCAATCAGATATATTGTTTAAAAGTTGGGGCTGGGTCAACTGGTAAAGGCTTCATTAAAAATCATAGTTAAATCTTACCTTAAACCTTGTCATTTAATCACAATACTTTCTCTACATGCTAGTATGCCAAACAAGAATTAAAAGGAAAACCAAAATAACAACAATAAAGGATAATGAACTGTATATAGAGTAAGATAATAGTTATAATAAATTTGTATATGATACAGGTATATTACATTTGCCTGTGTTCACGCAGAGGAGAATAATGGGTTGAAATAGCATAGTGTGAATTTCAATGATGATGGGATTTCTGGGTATGGATGCTTTTAAACTCTGCACTTGACTCAAAATATTAAACATTTGCTAAGTGGGGTATGTATTACATTTGTGATAAAGAACTGTATCCCCTAAAAGTGCTACTACTTATGAAGGATTTCAGAATAAAAGCATAGAATTATAAAATCCATCTAGATTAAGAAAAAACTTTACCCCTCCCTGATTGTATCCCCTTCCTTCTCCCCTAGAGATAATTACTATCCAGAAAGGGATGATTATTATTCCCATGCATTGCTATATCCTTTTATTCCATAAGAGAACTTACCTAAACTAATTATAATATTTTTCTGCATGTTGGCACCACACACACACACACACAAATGTTTTCATCCTCCAGATTGCTAATTTATTTAATATACAACATGTGTGCACACGCACACTCATATATAAACACATCTGTATATGCATATATATATATATATATATATATATATATATGTACGTGTGTGTATATACATATATATGTGTGTGTGTGTCTGACTCTTGGTCCTTACACTCAAAGGAGTGATGTGAGGAGTTCAAGGGGAAAATTTCATCAAGATCCCAGCACAGTATTTGGCACATCATCCACAACACCAGTGTTTGCTTCCTTCCTATCCTAACTTCTAATCTTTGGCAGGGATGTTGTTTCTTCATCTTGATAGCATTACTATATTTGAGTGAGCATTTGGAGATATAAGCACAGGAAGGGAACCACACACTTAACTATATTACATAGAAATTTCAGCACTGTCTCTGTGATCTGCAGTGTAATGGAGTTGAGTTGGGAAGAAATCTTCATCCTTTCCAGTGAATAATAGTGCTTTTCTCATCTTCTATTGTTGCTGTCTGTGCTCATATTAGGCATGCACATGACCAGGTGTCTGGAACCTACTGGAAGTTCTAGAAAGAGGTGACTGGAGTGGCAAGGAAAGTTACTGGGGCAAGAATCAGGATCTCTTTCTGGGTCCTGGAGCCTGAGCCACCCAGGCTGAGTTCCTTCCCCTCATGTGACCTGCACACAGGTGTTATGAAGCATGTGTCACCATTTGTACCTCCAGTGACTCATTAAATACAGAGGTCATGTTTATGGTTTCACACATTCTAGATCCTGTGGTGTTGTGTTCACCTCTGTTGTTTTTTAGTCACTAAGTCACGTCCAACTCTTTTTCATCCCTGTGGACTGTAGCCTGCTGGGCTCCTCTGTCCATGGGCTTTCCCAGGCAAGAATACTGGAGTGGGTTGCCATTTCTTTCTCTAGGGTCACCTCTGTAGAACCCCCTTAATTTAAAAAGAGGAGGAAGGGCTCACTGGAGTCATCAGAAACTCCTGAACGAGGAGCTGGGCCTGGGATAGTGGGCAGGACCTAAGGGGGCTAGATGGAAAGGAGGAGATGGGGAGACCATCCTGACTGCAGTGAAGAGTGGGGGTGCCAGGTGAGCAGACAAGGCTCAGAGGTAACTGATGGGGCACTCCAGGGATCTGAGGCCATCCGGGTGTAGGACTGACTGGGGAAGGACCATATTTGCTTCCATGGGACATCACACAGCCCCTTTATACACTGAAATGGTGTACAACATTGGTAAGGAGTAAAGTGCCCTGCATGTCTGTCACTGGTTTACAGGGCAGAGAAGGACCAGGTCCACTGACAGTAGGGAAGCTGAGCCAATGCTCAGTTCCCTGAGCCTCCATTAAAGTAAGAAGCAGACATCAAAGCGGGAGGATTTATGACTAAGAGATCCCCTACGCCATCGGAAAACCCTACACTCTCTTTAGTTTCTCTCTGACCCCAGGTCCCATGGACTCCATCTGCCAGTGAGGTCCTATCTACCTCCTGGAGTCACATTCTTAACCAGAACACCCTGTCCACCTGTTAGCTCTCCCCAAGTTCTGGTTTGTTCCATCTCTGCATTGTCCCTGAGCTCATTCAGGCTTTTCTCTTTTATTGTCTCAACTCCTTTCATCAGCTCAGTGACGTGTATCATACCACACTGCTCTGACAAGTTTAGGCTTTTTCAAAAAACATATTTTTTTTTGCACTCATCATTTCTGCAAAGTTAAGGTCTGACCCCTGCTCCAAACAGATTTGTCTTTTTTTGACAAAACCACTCCCCCTTTATGCTTGGGTGACTCTCTGCTGTTGTAGACACATGGGCTCAGCATACTTAAATGTACTATCATCCATACTTGTGGAGCTTTTCAAACTCCGTTCAGTGGAATCTCTGCACAGGATTTCTCCTGCGGTATAATGGTTTGTTTCTGGATTTCAACCATGTTGTCTTGTACATGTTCTTTCATACACAGTTGGCTCCATCACTTTGGATCCTTTTTGAAGAGCCTCAGTAGTTTTACCATGTGGGCCTGTAATGCCCATTCTTTATCTCAGTTCATCTCTCTGCCAACTTACTGAAGATAGGGAATAATGAAGGTTCTGGGTAGAATTCTTGGGCTGCCCTGGGTCCCTTAACCTTGGAACAGAAGCATTTAATAACCAGGGAGTGGATTTACAGTATGTAGTTGGTGGTGTTAGAACAGATTTGAAATATCTGAAAAGCATTGCATTTCAATAAATATATTTTATAAGGGCAGAGGAAAGAGCATGATACCAAAATAAGTGAATGTTCATGGGGATAATGTACAGATCTTAATTATCATTTAGAATCTGGGGAATATTTGTGCCCTTATCCTCAGTTCAGTTCAGTTGCTCAGTTGTGTCCGACTCTTGTGACCCCATGGACTGCAGCACGCCAGGCCTCTGTGTCCATCACCAACTCCCGGAGCCTTCATTCACTGATTCATGTCTACATGGGTAATAGGTAGCTCAAATAATGGTGAGTACCTGCATGCCCAACTTATCCACCTTTTGTTGTTGTTGTTTAGTTGCTAAGTCGGGTCTGACTCTTTTGTGACCCCATGGACTGTAGCCCACCAGGATACTCTGCTTGTGGGATTTCCCAGGCAAAAATACTAGTATGGCTTGTCATTTCCTTCTCCAGGGGATCTTCCTGACCCAGGGATCGAACCTGCATCACCTGCATTAGCAGGTGGATGCTTTACCACTGAGCCATCAGGGGAGCCCTTTGTAGTAAAATAGTCTTCAGTAATTTCTCTACATTCATTGAGACCCACATCACATAATGTAATACTTTTGCTTCAACCATTTAATAGAATTTTAGGACTTTCTAGAGGAGAAAGAAAAGCTACTATGTTTATTCATGTCTTTGTTCCTTCCATTTTTCTTTCTTCCTTAATGGTGTTCCAAGAGTACTTCTCTTATCAATTCATTTCTGTTTTGAGAGCTTCCTTTAACTATTGTTTTAGTTTACATCTGCTGGTGATAAATTCTCTTCATTTTTCTTTATCTTACAGTGTCTTTGTATATCATTCCTTTCCTGAAGGATAACATAACCACCAGATACAGGATTTTAGGTTAACAGTTCTTTTCTTTCAGGACTTGAAAAATAGTGTGCCACTTCCTTCTGTACTCCATGGTTTCTGATAAGAAACTTACTGTTATTTGAATTATTTTTCCCTCTAGGTAATGCATCATTTCTCTCTCCGTGCTTTTACCTTTTTTTGGTGGGTTTTTTTTTTTTTTTTTTTGGTATGTCTTTAACTTTCTGAAGTTTGATCATGATGTGTGTCTTCCTGGATTTCTTTGGAATAATTCTTTTGGGAGTTCACTCAGCTTATTGAACCTCTAGGTTTATGTCTTTTGCTCAATTTGAAATTTGTTAGCCATTATTTCTTCACATACTTCTTTTCCCATGCACTTTTTCTCCTCTCCTTCCAAGAAACAAAATGACATGAATATCATCTTTTGTTTATAGTCCCATAGGTCCCTGAAGCATTGTTCTATATCTTTTAGTCTATTTTTCTCTGTTGTTAAATTGGGTTATTGCTGTTGTTCTACCTTCATGTTAACTTTCCTCTCCATTCTGTTGTTACAGCCATCCACTGAGTTTCTATTTTAGTATGTTTCAGTTCTGAAATTTCCATTTGGTTCTTCTGTGTATCTTCCATTTCTTTGCTGAGACTTTTTTTTTTCATTTGTCTCAAACATGTTTATATATACTCATTTAAATGTTTTTGAAATATTTTTATGATGATTACTTTAAAATTCATGTTAGAAAATTCTAATATCTACTGTTATCTTGACATTGGTGTCTGTTGATTATCTTTATTTGCTCAATTAAGATTTAAAAAAATTTTTTTGGATAGAAAAGAGTTTTGATAATATCTAGGATATTTAGGGTATTATGTTGCCAGGGTCCAGCCCCGGCTGATCCAGGGTATTCGAAGGAGAGACGCATCGGCGAAGATCAGGAAACAATTGCTTAATTAAACGTTAATTAAGGATATAAAGAGTGGTTAAATAAGGATAGCTCAGTGAGGAAATTCAGTGGAGAAGAACGGCTGAAATAAGGATAGATCAGTAGGAAAATTCAATGAAGAAAAGAGGCTGAATAAAATTCCAAAGCAGGGAATTTACGTCACCTACGAAGGCCGCAGGCGTCCTCCCGTTCTCCCGAAGGAGAGGAGACACTAAGGCCTCCCCGGTCAGATCTTAGAAGCCCAGGCAAAATTAGTAGGCTTGACGAGCTTCCCCCCCTCCTCAGAGGAAAAATTCAGCCAGAAGGTGAAAGAAAGAATGACATGGGGAGACCAAGTTTTGGTGAACAAGGCCTGCACTTTATTTTCCAAAGTAGTTTTTATACCTTAAGTTGTGTATAGAGGATAATGGGGGAAGGGATGGAGTCATGCAAGGACAGCAGTTCCTGATCCTAATCGAAGCCAGGCTTTCAAACTTATCATATGCAAAAGTTTAGGTGATTTACATCATCTTCTGGCCAGGAGACCTGTTAACATTTTAAGAAATTTATTTTTCTCTAAAGGTGATTGGTCAGGAGCCACCCTCCAAAAGCATTAGATAAAGTTGCATTCCTATAGGGCAAAGGTGTAGTGGGCTATAACAAGTAAAAGAACTCAAGGGTCCAAGGTTACAAACATTGAGGCTACTACTTACATTTCTATACACCCATTATATCAATCAATACACTGCCAAGGACACAGTAGGTAAGGGGTATGGAGACTTAGCAGCAAACATTGGCCCAACAAGTGAAAAACCCTTCACCAATACAATTTCTAATCAATCTTTTAACTACTCAAAGGAATCTGTGTTTAGACAGTTTAGAACATCTCCTGCCTCTCACAGTTGGGAGGCTCTGAACAATCACATGTGGCCGGAAAAACCTATTCAGGCAGGCTAGAGGATTTCCAAAGGAGTTTGTAGGTTGAAACACTGTCGCACCCAGGAATTATTAACTAGAGCTGTAAGCTAACTCTTTTTTCAGAGAGAGGTAGTGGGGGACAGCCCCCCGTAAAGTCAGAGGTGTAGGTGAAAGCACAAAGCAGAAAGTAGGCAGACTCTGGTTTTGGGGGTAGATGCTTGAGAATTTCCAGGGGGACTCCTGAGGCTCGATCCCGCCTTTGCATATGCCAAGCCTCCTTCCTCATGACCTTTGCCACGGGCGGAGCTCGCTCCCAGCATTATGTTATAAGTCCATGTGTCTTATTTAAACAATCAGTTTTAGTAAGTCTCTTGTGACTCTATACCAGTTAGGGATGAAACTTGTAGCATTGTATAATAGCAGGTGGGGATGAAAGTCCAGATTCACCACTCTTCTCTGACTCAAGAGTTGGAGGGCAGAGTGGGAGGGGAAGGGATGCCTCATTAGTGCTTGGAACTCCCCACCAGGCCTCCCCCTATACACTACCCTGGCTGGGAGAGGGAGCACACCTCCTTGCTGTCCCCTAGGTGGCCTCCACTGACAACATGTTGGGGGAGGGGGTATTTATTACTGCCAGGTGGGGATTTCCCCACTCAGCCTCTACTAACATGGGGGATGGGGCAGGCGTGGGGGTGAAAGAAGTGCTCCATGTTACTACTGCTTGGTGGAAGAAGGATTTCTCTGCCCACCAGGCCTCCACCGACACCACCCAGGTAGAAGTGGGAAGGCACTTCCTACCTGCCCTCCCTGTGGCCTCCCCTGACACTGTAGAGGGGAGGAGACTTCCTCATCAATGGATGGCCATGAAAGTCACACTGTCCCATTTGGCTTCTGGTTACACCAGCCCAGAGAGGGGAAAGGTGCCTTCCTTTCCACCAAGGGTGCTTTCCTTTCCACCAGAGAGGAGGGAAAGGGGAGCCTCCTTTTCACTGGGTGTGGGTGGAAATCAAGCTCCCTGCATGGTCTCCACTGCCACCACGGGTGGGGTGAGTGCTCATTTCCACCAGGTGGGAATGAAAGTCCTTCTTTTCCATGGGGTCTTCTCTGATACCACCCCAAAGAGTGGGGAGGAGAACCTGGTTACAGTCAAGTAAGCATGGAATCCACATTGTCCAGTCTTTGCTGCCATGGGGAGGGCACAGGGTATGTTTACTCTGTGATGTTAGGGCAGTTGTTGTCTAAAAGCTTTCTTTCTTGCTAGGTTACCCCCTTTCTGGTTCTTTACCTAGATACAGAAGACTTTCCCTGGAGCTCTTTTTGTGTTTTCCTGTTGGTATTTTAGGGTCTCCTGCTTCTCCAGCACCCCGTCTGACATGTATGAGGCAAAAACAAAGCCAAGGGAATTCACTGCCTTGTTATTTGTTTCCCAAAGTGTCACACCAGTCTGCCTTTTTTCTTTTCACTTTTCAGAGGCTTCTTATATTTGTTTTACCTATAATATCCAGTATTTTTAACTGTATCTAGCCAAATTAATGAAAAGAAGTATGTCTATTAAATCTTGTCCCCAAGCAGAAGTCCATTCCTTTTATTTTTTAATATAAGTAAAAGTGTATATACAGTTGACCCTTGAACAGTACAGATTTGTCCACTTAAACATGATTTTTTTAATAGTAAATACTGCAGTACTACTTGATCTAAAGTTGGTTAAACCACAGATATGGAGGACCCATGGAAGTGGAGGAACTGAGTATACGGAGAGCCAACTGTGCCAGTTTTTGACTGTGTGGATGGTCAGTGCCCTTAGCCTCTGTGTTGTTCAAGGATCAACTGTATTTGCATTCCCCCAATTCTTAGATTAAAAAATACCATGGTCTGTATGCACTGACTTTTTCTCTTAGCAGTGTATCCCAGAAGTCCCACTGTAGCTTTATGTGGAGATATTAATAATTGTTCTTTAAGCCTGCTTAGTATATACTGTGGTTGTGTGACAGTTCATCCAGTGCACAGTTGATGGGTGTTTAAGTTGCTTCTGTTTTTTCTTATAAAAATAGTTCTTCAAGGAATTTCTGTATTAATAGCTGTCATCTTCTTGTGTCATTACCCATATATCTTTAACATATAGATATAATGTTTCTGGATATGGGATTTCTTAGTCAAAGCATAAGACATATAATTTTGCTGGGTATAAGCAAATTCCCCTTTATAGTGGTTGTATTACTTTCCTACAGCTACTGTAAAAAATTACTACAAACCTAGTATGTATAAAAAACAGAAATTAATGCACTCACTGTTCTAGAAGTCAGAAGTCTGAAATTAGTTCTACTGTGCCAAACTCAAGGTATCAGCAGCATGACACTCCTTCTGGACGTTCTAGAGGAGAATCTGTTCCTTACCTCTCAAGCTTCTCTTGGTGCTGACATTCCTTAGCTTGTGTCTGCATTGCTTCAAACTCTGCATTCCTGGTCATACTGCCTTCTTTTTTTGTGACTCTTCCTCTGTATCTCTGTTTTAAGGGCTCATGTGATTGCCTTTAGGGCCTGGATAATCAGGGTAATCTGTCCATTCAAAATCCTTAACTTCATCACATCTGCAAAGACCTTTTTTCCAAATATAGTAAGATTTATAGGTTCCAGAGGTTAGAATCTGATATTTTTAGAAAAAATATTAATACTACTACAGTAATCATAACCTTTGCATCCCCATGAGCAGATTTTGAAAGTGAAAGAAAGTGAAAGTGAAGTCGCTCAGTCGTGTCTGACTCTTTGTGACCCCATAGACTGTAGCCTGGGAGAAGGCAATGGCACCCCACTCCAGTACTCTCGCCTGGAAAATCCCATGGATGGAGGAGCCTGGTGGGCTGCAGTCCATGGGGTCGCTAAGAGTTGGACACGACTGAGCGACTTCACTTTCAATTTTCACTTTCCTGCATTGGAGAAGGAGATGGCAACCCACTCCAGTGTTCTTGCCTGGAGAATCCCAGGGACAGGGGAGCCTTGGTGGACTGCTGTCTATGGAGTCGCACAGAGTTGGACACTGAAGCGACTTAGCAGCAGCAGACTAGCCTACCAGGCTCCTCTGTCCATGGGATTTTCCAGGCAAGAGTACTGGAGTGGGTTGCCATTTCCTTCTCCAGAGGATCTTCCCGACCCAGGAATCGAACCTGGGTCTCCCACATTGTAGGCAGACGCTTTACCATCTGAGCCACCAGGGAAGCCTAGGATTGTGAAAGGACGTGTTTTTTTTTTTGTTTTTGTTTTTTGTTTTATATTCTTATCGAAAGAGTGTGTTGATAATCTTTTGGATTTGCCAGTCTAATCATTTAGAGACGGAATCTTACATTGGTAAGATGGTATATTTTCATTGCATCTCTCTTACTAAAAGCAACTTTGAGCCTCTATTTCATTCATTTAAAGACAATTTCCATTTTTTCCATTAATTTTTTCTAATTTATTCCATGTATCTGATAGGGCTGTTGTTTTTTAATGACATTTCAATGACTCTAATAATCGTAAGGGATTTGATTTAGGTCATACCTGAATGGTCTAGTGGTTTTCCCTCCTTTCTTCAATTGGAGTCTGAATTTGGCAATAAGGAGTTCATGATCTGAGCCACAGTCAGCTCCCAGTCTTGTGTTTGCTGACTGTATAGAGCTTCTCCATCTTTGGCTGCAACGAATATAATCAACCTGATTTCGGTGTTGACCATCTGGAGATGTCCATGTGTAGAGTCTTCTCTTGTGTTGGAAGAGAGTGTTTGCTATGACCAGTGCGTTCTCTTGGCAAAACTCTATCAGCCTTTGCCCTGCTTCATTCTGTATTCCAAGGCCAAATTTGCCTGTTACTCCAGGTGATTCTTGACTTCCTACTTTTGAATTCCAGTCTCCTATAATGAAAAGGGCATCTTTTTCTGGGGTTAGTTCTAAAAGGTCTTCATAGAACTGTTCAGCTTCTTCAGCATTACTGGTTGGGGCATAGACTTGGATTACTGTGATATTGAGTGGTTTGCCTTGGAAATGAACAGAGATCATTCTGTCATTTTTGAGATTGCATCCAAGTACTGCATTTCAGACTCTTTTGTTGACCATGATGGCTACTCCATTTCTTCTAAGGGATTCCTGCCCACAGTAGTAGATATAATGGTCATCTGAGTTAAATTCACCCATTCCAGTCCATTTTTGTTCACTGATTCCTAGAATGTCGACGTTCACTCTTACCATCTCCTGTTTGACCACTTCCAATTTGCCTTGATTCATGGACCTGATATTCCAGGTTCCTATGCAATATTGCCTTTACAGCATCGGACCTTGCTTCTATCACCAGTCACATCCACAACTGGGTATTGTTTTTGCTTTGGTGCCATCCCTTCATTCTTTCTGGAGTTATTTTTCCACTGATCTCCAGTAGCATATTGGGCACCTACTGACCCAGGGAGTTCCCCTTTCAGTATCCTATCATTTTGGCTTTTCATACTGTTCATGGGGTTCTCAAGGCAAGAATACTAAAGTGGTTTGCCATTCCCTTCTCCAGTGGACCACATTCTGTCAGACTTCTCCACCATGACCCTCCCATCTTGGGTGGCCCCACATGGCATGGCTCAGTTTCATTGAGTTAGACAAGCCTGTGGTCCATGTGATCAGACTGGCTAGTTTTCTGTGATTATGGTTTCAGTGTGTCTGCCCTCTGATGCCCTCTCGCAACACCTACTGTCTTACTTGAGTTTCTCTTACCTTGGACATGGAGTATATCTTCACGGCTGCTCCAGAAAAGCGCAGCTGCTGCTCCTTACCTTGGACGAGGGGTATCTCCTTATGGCCGCCCCTCCTGACCTTGAAGGTGGAGTAGCTCCTCTCGGCCCTCCTGCACTCACACAACCACCTCTCAATCCCTTATGATTATATGGTGGAAGTGACAAATAGATTTAAGGGACTAGATCTAATAGACAGAGTGCCTGATGAACTATGGAGGAGGTTCATGACATTGTATCGGAGACAGGGATCAAGACCATCCCCATAGAAAATATGCAAAAAAGCAAAATGACTGTCTGAAGAGGCCTTACAAATAGCTGTGAGAAGAAAAGAAGCAAAAAGCAAAGGAGAAAAAGAAAGATACAAGCATCTGAATGCAGAGTTCCAAAGAATAGCAAGGAGAGATAAGAAAGCCTTCCTCAGAGATCAAAGCAAAGAAACAGAGGGAAACAACAGAATGGGAAAGACTAGAGGTCTCCTCAAGAAAATTAGAGATACCAAGGGAACATTACATGTAAAAATGGTATGGACCTAACAGAAGCAGAAGATATTAAGAAGAGGTGGCAAGAATACACAGAAGTATTGTACAAAAAAGAGCTTCACGACCCAGATAACCACGATGGTGTGATCACTCACGTAGAGCCAGACATCCTGGAATGTGAAGTCAAGTGGGCCTCAGAAAGCATCACTATGAACAAAGCTAGTAGAGGTGATGGAATTGCAATTGAGCTATTTCAAATCCTGAAAGATGATGCAGTGAAAGTGCTGCACTCAATATGCCAGCAAATTTGGAAAACTCAGCAGTGGCCACAGAACTGGCAAAAGTCAGTTTTCATTCCAATCCCAAAGAAAGGCACTGCCAAAGAACGCTCAAACTACCGCACAATTGCACTCATCTCACATGCTAGTAAAGTAATGCTCAAAATTCTCCAAGCCAGGCTTCAGCAGTACGTGAACCATGAACTTCCAGATGTTCAAGCTGGTTTTAGAAAAAGCAGAGGAACCAGACATCAAATTGCCAACATCCGCTGGATCATCGAAAAAGCAAGAAAGTTCCAGAAAAACATCTATTTCTGCTTTATTGACTATGCCAAAGCCTTTGACTGTGTGGATCACAATCAACTGTGGAAAATTCTGAAAGAGATGGGAATACCAGACCACCTGACCTGCCTCTTGAGAAACCTATATGCAGGTCAGGAAGCAACAGTTAGAACTAGGCATGGAACAACAGACTGATTCCAAATAGGAAAAGGAGTACGTCAAGACTGTATATTGTCACCCTGCTTATTTAACTTATATGCAGAGTACATCATGAGAAACGCTGGGCTGGAAGAAGCACAAGCTGGAATCAAGATTGCCAGGAGAAATATCAATAACCTCAGATATGCAGATGACACCATCCGTATGGCCGAAAGCGAAGAGAAACTAAAAAGCCTCTTGATGAAAGTGAAAGACGAGAGTGAAAATGTTGGCTTAAAGCTCAACATTCAGAAAACGAAGATCATGGCATCCGGTCCCATCACTTCATGGGAAATAAATGGGGAAACAGTGGAAACTGTCAGACTATTTTTTGGGGCTCCAAAATCACTACAGATGGTGATTGCAGCCATGAAATTAAAAGATGCTTACTCCTTGGAAGCAAAGTTATGACCAGCCTAGATAGCATATTGAAAAGCAGAGACGTTACTTTGCCAAGAAAGGTCTGTCTAGTCAAGGCTATGGTTTTTCCAGTGGTCATGTATGGATGTGAGAGTTGGACTGTGAAGAAAGCTAAGAGCTAAAGAATTGATGCTTTTGAACTGTGGTGATGGAGAAGACTCTTGAGAGTCCCTTGTACTGCAAGGAGATCCAACCAGTCCATCCTAAAGGAGATCAGTCCTGGGTGTTCATTGGAAGGACTGATACTGAAGCTGAAACTCCAATACTTTGGCCTTCTCATGCAAAAAGTTGACTCATTGCAAAAGACCCTGATGCTGGGAGGGATTGGGGGCAGGAGGAGAAGGGGACGACAGAGGATGAAATGGCTGGATGGCATCACCTACTCAATGGACATGAGTTTGAGCGAACTCCCGGAGTTGGTGATGGACAGCGAGGCCTGGCATGCTGCGGTTCATGGGGTCGCAAAGAGTCAGACATGACTGAGTGACTGAACTGAACTGAATGACTCTAATAAGCTTTTATGTACAAGGAATATCAACAGTTGGTTACACATGTTTTGCTTGTGACTTTTTGATTGTCTAGCATGTTTTATGCTATGCCAAATTGTTATTGTTATTTTTATGTACTAAAATTTACTGATCTTTTTTTCTTTAATATGCCTAAATTTTGAGTCACATTTAAGAAAGTCCTCCTTCCCATAAATGAGACTTTAACGTGAATATCTCATGGAGATCAATTAAATTTGAAGTAGAAGAAATGAAATACATGTATATTTATATGATGGATAAGCTTTGGTGCCATTCTTATTGGATGAGATACCTGAGGGTATTGAGGAAGAGGAAGTAATCATCCTTTCAATACTTATTTTTAAACAATAGGTGGACTTATCTAATTTAACGAGAAATCAGACAGAAAGCCAGTTCCATGATTGGTTTCATTTAGCTGTTACAACAGTGTCATCAAGGACTTAGGTTCTTTCTATCTTTAGTGTTTGTTGGTTTGTCTGGCTCTCATGATCTCAAGATGGCTGCCATAGCTCTAGGCTTCACACCCAATTGACAACATCCAGAGGCTAAAAAGAGTGTCAACCTGCTTCTTTTTCCCAAACCCCTCATTTTTTTTAATTGTGGAAAAATATACATAACAAATTTATCACGTTAACCCTATTTAAATGTATAGTTCAGGGGCATTTAGTGCATTCATGTTGTTGTACAACCATTACCACTTCCCATTTCCAGAAATTATCATTCCAAACTGAAACTCTGTGCTAATTAAACAGTAACTCCCCATTGTCTGCTCCCCCAACCCCCTGGTAACCACTATTCTACTTTCTGTCTCTATAAATTTGACTATTATATATATATATATATATATATTTCATATAAAGGGAATAATATATCTCTCTTTAGTGTTTGGAATATTTCACTTAGCATAATTTCTTCAAGGTTCACTCATGTTGTAGCATGTATCAGAATTTCATTCCAGTTTAAGGCTGAATAATATTCCATTGTGTGTTTATACCACAATTCGTTTATCCATTCATCTGTCAATGGACATTTTAGTTGTTTCCGCCTTCTGACTGTTGTGAATAGTCTAAGATCTTTGTAATACAAATATCTGTTTGAGTGCTGCTTTTAATTCTTTCCTTGTGGCTTCCCTTGTGGCTCAGCTGGTAAAGAATCTGATCTGCCTTCAAATCAGGAGACCTGGGTTCAATCCCTGGGTTAGGAAGATCCCCTGGAGAAGGGAAAGGCTACCCACTCCAGTATTCTGGCCTAGAGAATTCCATAGACTGTATAGTCCACAGTGTTGCAAAGAGTCAGACACGACTGAGTGATTTTCACTTTCACTCTAATTCTTTGCGGTTTATATCCATAAGTTTAATTGTTTGTTTAATTGTTTAATTTTGGGGGGGGAACCGCCATCCTGTTTTCTATCACATCTATACCATTTTACATTCCGACCAGCAAAGTACAGATGATTTCTTCACATCCTCACCAACACTTGTTAATTTCTGGGTTTTGTTTGCTATTTATTAATTTCTAATTGAAGTATAGTTGACTTTGGATATCATTTTAGTTTCAGGTGTACAACATACTGATTCAATATTTTTATAGATTATACTCCATTTAAAATTGTTACAAAACAATGGCTGTATTCCCTGTGCTGTACAATATTTATATCCTTGTTGCTTATCTCTTTTATACATAGCTCTTTTTGTCATTTAATCCCATACCTCTCTCTCATTCCACCCCCCTGGCCTCTCCATATTGATAACCAATAGTTTTTTCTCTGTGAGTCTTTTTTGTCACATACCTTTGTTTTATTTTTTAGATTCCACGTATAAGTGATAACAGATTATTTGTCTTTTTCTGTCTGACTTATTTAACCAAGCATAATACTCTTTAGGTCCATCATGTTGTTTCAAGTAGAAGAATTTCATTCCTCTTTATGGCTGTGTAATATTTGTGTGTGTGTGTATGTGTACATACATACACATATCTTGGCTATTGTGAATAATACTGCTATGAACCTTGGGGGCGCATGCTTCTTTTCAGATTAGTGTTTTCATTTTCTTGATATATATGTGCTGTGCTGTGCTTAGTTGCTCAGTCATGTCTGACTCTTTGTTACTGCATGGACTGTAGCCCGCCAGGCTCCTCTGTCCATGGTGATTCTCTGAGCAAGAGTACTGGGGTGGGTTGCCATGCGCTCCTCCAGGGGATCTTCCCAACCCAGGGATCGAACCCAGGTTTCCTGCATTGTAGGCAGATTCTTTACTGTCTGAGCCACCAGAGAAGCCCCAGAATACTGGAATGGTAGCTTATCCTTTCTCCAGGGGATCTTCCTGACCCAGGAATCAAACTGGGGTCTCCCGCATTGCAGGCAGATTCTTTACCAGCTGAGCTGTATATCCAGGAGTAAAATTGGTGGATCAAGGAATTCCCTGGTAATCCAATGGTTAGGACTCTGTGTGCTTACTGCTGAGAGCCTGCATTCAATCCCTGGTTGTGGAACTAAACTCTCACAAGCCATGAAGCCAAAAAACAAAACAAAACAAAAAGAATTGCTGGTTCATACAGTAGTTCTATTTTTAGTTTTTTAGTAACCTCTATACTATTTTCCAAGGTGGATACACCAATTTACATCCATACCAGCAGTGCACAAGGGTTCCCTTTTCTCCACATCCTCACCAACATCTGTTATTTGTAGATTTTTTTGATGATAGCCATTCTGACTGGTGTGAGGTGATATTTAATCATGGTTTTGAGGTGCATTTCTCTAATGATTAGTGACATTGAACATCTTTGGATGTCTTCTTTGGAAAAAAATGTCTATTCTGTGTTTTTTGTTTTTTGTTTTTAATTAATATCCATACTAATGGGTGTAAGGTTGTTCTCATTGTGGTTTGGATTCACATTTTCCTAATGATTAGTAATATTGAGCATCTTTTCAAGTGCTTATTGGCTGGCTGTTTGTACATATTCTTTGGAGAAATGTGTATTCAAGTTCTTTCCCCAGTTTTTAATCAAATTGTTCATTCTGTTGTTATTATAGGAATTCCTTATAGGTTTTGGATGTTAATCTCTTATCAGGTATATGATTTGCAAATATTTTCTCCCATTCTGTGTGTTGTCTTTTCATTCTGTTGATAGTGTCCTTTGAAACACGAAAGTTAATATTTATGAAATTCAGTTTGTTTATTTTATCATTTGTTTCCTGTGCTTTTGGTGTTATTTCTGAGAAACTGTTGCCAAATACAGTATCATGAAGTTTCTCCCCTATGTTTCCTTCTGAGTTTTATATTAATAGTTTTACCTCTTACATTTAGGTCTTTGATTCATTTTGAGTTAATTTTTGAATATAATATAAGATAAATGCCCAACTTCATTCTTTTGCATGGGGATATTAGTTTCCTCCGTACCACTTCCACTTGTACTTTGGTGCACAAGTACACATAAATACATGTTGAGATGGTTTTCTTCTACTCCTAAATTGTTGAGTGTTTTTATCATGAAAGGGTGCTGAATTTTATCAAATGCTTTTTAAACATGAATTAAGATATTATGTGTTTTTACCTTCATTCTGTTAATGTGGTATGTTACATTATTTAGTTTTTGAATGCTGAACCACACTGTATTTCATGAATAAATCTTGCTTTTTCATTGTATATAATCCTTCTATGTGCTGCTAAATTTGGTTTGCTAGAATTTTTAAGGCTATCTGTATCAATATAATGGATGTTAGCCAAGTATTCTTTTCTTGTAGTATATTTGTCTGGTTTCAGTATCAGAATAATATTGGCCTTGCAAAATGAATTTTTAAATGCTCCCTCCTCTTCAATACTTTGAGAGTATTTGAAAATAGACCATTTTCTTATAGAAGTTTTAGATTCCCAGAAAAATTGAGCAGAATATTAAAAGAGTTTCCATATGACCCAGTCCCCAGCACACAGCCTCCTTCACTATCTAAATTCCATACCAAAGTGGCACATTTGTCAACCAACATTAACACATTGTTATCACTCAGAGTCTATAGTTTACATTAAGGTTCACTGTTGGGGTTGTACAGTTTGTGGTTTTGGACACATCTATACTGACATATCAGAGAAGGCAATGACAAGCCACTCCAATACTCTTGCCTGGAAAATCCCATGGACGGAGGAGCCTGGAAGGCTGTGGTCCATGGGGTCGCTGAGGGTCGGACACGACTGAGAGACTTTACTTTCACTTTTCACTTTCATGCATTGGAGAAGGAAATGGCAAGCCATTCCAGTGTTCTTGCCTGGAGAATCCCAGGGATGGAGGAGCCTGGTGGGCTGCCGTCTGTTCCCTCTGTATCCTCGCACAGAGTCGGACACGACTGAAGTGACTTAGCAGCAGCAGCAGCATACTGACATATGTCCACAATTGTAATATCGTACAGAAAAATTTCACTGCTCTAAAATTCTTCTGTTCCCTGCCTATTCATCCCTCCCTTCTCCCAGCCACTGGCAGTCACTGATCTTTTTACTGTCTCCATATTCATGCCATTACCAGAATTTCATATACTTGGAATCATACAGTATATAGCCTTTTCTGATTGAATTCTTTAATTTAGTAATGTGCATTTAAAGTTCATCCATGTCTTTTCAAGGCTTGATAGGTCATTTCTTTTTAGCAATGAATAATATTCCATTTATAAATGTGCCACAGTTTATTTATCCTTTCACCTGCTGAAGGACCTCTTGATTGCTTCCAAGTTTAGGCAGCTATGATAAAACTGCTATAAGCGTCCTTGTACAGGTTTCTGTGTGGACATAAGCTTTCAACATATTTGGGTAAATCCCAAGGAGTGCAATTGCTAGATCATGAAGTAAAAGTATGTTTAGCTTTCTAAGAACCTGCCAAACTGCCTTCCAAAATGGCCATACCATTTTACACTTCCGCCAGAAATGAATGAAATATTTTCTATTTATTCATGATTCCATTGATAGGCTATATGTTTCCGTGAATTTGTTCATTTCGTCCAGGTTATTCAGTTTGTTAGTGTACAATTGTTCATTGTATTCTCCTATAACCCTTTGTATTTCTATAAAATCAGTAGTAATATCCCCACTTTCATTTCTGATTTTAGTAATTTGTGTATTTTCTTTTTATTCAGTCAGTGTAGTAGAGATTTGTCAATTTAGTTGACATTTTCTAAGCACCATCTTGAGTTCATTAATTTTTCTTTTTTGTTTTTCTACTTTCTACTTTTATTTATTGCCACTCTAAACCACAGATAATATTTCCTTCCTTTTGATATCTTTTAGTTTAGTTTGTTCTTCTTTTTCTAGTTCCTTAAGTTGTAAAGTTAAGTTGTTAATTTGAGATCATCTTTTTCATGTAAGCATTGACAGTTATAAATTTTCATATCAGCACTGCTTCACTGTACCCCATACGTTCTGGTTGTTGTATTTTCACTTATATCTGTCTCATGGTATCTTCTAAATTCCCTTGTGGCTTTTTCTTTACCCCATTGGTTGTTTAAGGGTATGTTGTTTAATTTCCACACAGTTGTGACTTTTTCAGTTTTCCTTCTGTTATTTCTAGTTTTATTCTATTGTGATTTTAAAAGATAATTTGTATTATTTCAGTCTTTAAAATTTATTAAGACTATTTTTGTAACTAATATATGGCCTATTCTGGATCATATTTCATGTGCAGTTGAAAACAATGCTATTGTTAGTTGTTCTGTTTATCTGCGAATGCCTTGATTTTACCCTCATTTTTGAAGGATAATTTTGAAAGATATAGAATTTTCATTTGATGGATTCTTTCTTTCAGTACTTTAAATATATTATCCAACCACATTCTGGCCTGTAATGTTTCAGCTGACAAATCAGCTGATAATATTATTTAGGATCTTTTGTGTGTGATAAATTGATTTTCTCTTGTTACTTGCAAGATTCTCTCTGTCTTTTCCTGTTGACAGTTTGACTTTAATGAGTGTTGGTGTGGAACTGTTTGCCACATTTGGGATTTGTTGAGCCTCTTTTATTTGTGCATTTATTTTTTGTTAAAAATGGAAAGTTTTTGACCATTATTTTTTCGTGTAATCTTTCTGTCACTTTCTGTCTCTCTTGTCCTTCTGGGACTCTCATGATATGTATTTTGGTCTTCTTGATGGTATCCCATAAGACCTTCCCTTAGGTTCTGTTCAGTTTTCTTCATTATTTTTTCTTTCTGCTTCTTAGACTCAATACTTCCAAGTTGTTTTATCTTCAAGTTTGCTGATTCTTTCTTCTGCCTGATCAAATCTACAATTGAATCATTCTAATACATTTTCAATCACATTATAGTATTTTTCAGCTCTAGAATGTGTTTGGTTCATTTTAATAATTTGTCTCTGTCTCACTTTTTTCATACTTCTTTTTTGTTGATTGCCTTTAGTTCTTTGTCTGTTTTCCTTTGGCTCTTGAGCATATATAAGAAAGTTGCTTTAAAATCTTTGTCTAGTAAGTCACATGTCAGAGCTTCATTGAGTGAAGATAGTTCTATCAGTTTATTCTGTACCTTAGAGTAAGCTGTAATTTCCTGTTTCTTTGTATACTTTGTCATTTTTGGTTGTAATTTTAACATTTCAAATGTTAAAAAACTACAAAAACTTCACCAGTTTTTGTAGACTTGCTTTCTACATGGGTAATCCTTTACCAATGAGCTGGACATGCTTTGATCATAGGAATTATCCTAAAGTTAAAGCTTAAGATTTTCCTAGGCCTTTTATGCACATGCATGTTATCTGGGCCTGTGTATAGATATCTCAGTTCTCCTTTATATATGGCTACTTTTAAATGTCTTAATTTCTCAAAAAGTCTCACCCCAGATTCTTCTTGGCACCTTAGTCTATTGTATGCCTCCACTGATAATCTTGTCTCTGCTTTCTGTAGACTTTGCTCAAGCACTGTATGTTGCCTTTCCCACCTGTCTTCAAAGTTAGAAAAAACAAAGAGCAGTCCTTCAGACAGCACTCAGACAAGTTAGAATATTGGAAATAAGGTATACTGTATTTCCTCTGGTTTGAAGGAGGGTTTGGGAACTGGGCTGCCACCTCCTCCATATCTAAACTGCTGCCATACTGGGCAGGTGGTGGAAAGGGTAAGTAATATCTCAAAATTTTTCCTACCATTTTTAATTAAGCCTTTTCCTGATTGGGTGTTCCTTATTTGCTGTACACCTTTGACATTCTCAGATGTCTTATAAGATTATTTTATCAAGTCTCTAATTATCAGTGGACTTCTCTGGTGGCTCAGTTGGTAAAGAGTCCATTTGCCAGTGCAGGAGATGTGGCTTCAATCCCTGGGTCAGGAAGATTCCCTGGAGAAGGAAATGGCAACCCACTCAAATATTCTTGCCTGGGAAATCCCATTGGCCGAGGATCCTGGCAGGCTGCAGTCCATGGAGTCACAAGAGTTGGACATGACTTAGTGACTAAACCACTACCACTAATTATTAACATTTTTGTAAAGTTTTTGTGGGTGAATGAGGGCCTGGAGCTTCTTTGCTATTTTGCCAACATCCCTTCTCTTATTAGTTTTCAATATGTTTTCTTCTCTTCCTTTTTTATGTTTCATTTTTACATTGTTGTTCAGTTGCTGAGTTGTGTCTGACTCTCTGCGACCCCGTGGACTGCAACATGCCAGGCTTCCCTGTCCTTCACTATCACATGGAGTTTATTCAAACTCATGTCCATTGAGTTGCTATTGCATTTTTACACTGGAATATCATTAACCCATTGATACCCAGAAAGAAGGAAGTACAAAATAATAGAATATTAAGAAGGGTCTGCCGTATAACACACTGAAATAAGGACACCTGTCTACTAAATACTAGATTCATTTTTTTAATATAGGACCAAGAGTAGTCATTTCCCTTGTACTGATCTCTTCTGTAACAGAAAATGTTTATATATGCCAGTGATAGTAACATGGGCTTTGATGTCAGATAAAGTTAGATGTGAGCTGGGCAAATATAATTACCAATTTCATGATCTTTATAGCCAATATTGAGCCTCTAGAAACATGAGACTCATATGTAATATATAAACATTATATGTGTGTACATACATAGAGAATACAATTAGAGTATTCACAAACATATTGTTTTTAAATCACTGAATGGTAGGTTTCTGATTATCTATTTATCTCTAGACTTGACAATATTTTCCACAATTCCTAAGTAATGGATCATTTTTATAGCATAATAAAAGCTCAGAGAAAGAGTGGTTGTTCTGAAAATTTCAGACATAGATTTATAGAAAATAATGTAACAAATTCCTATATATTCAAATTAATAAATAAATTATCACATATGTAGTTGAAGCTCACTTTGAAGTCTTCTCTGATTATGTTAGTTTCCTTCTTCCCCAGAGATACTTTTTAATCAAGATTTTGGGTTTTTCATACTTAAGACTTTCCTTTGTAGTTTATTACATATATATATATATATATGTAATTTTATTACATATATATATATATATCCCTAAGTGAAATATGGTATTGTTTTCTTGCATGGTTGTATGTATAGGTGGTGGCTACCTGATGGAAAGGAGGAAGGAAAAAATATAAGGAGAACAAATACACATTCACATCTCAACATTGTGACCTGCCATATATGCCTTCCTTGCCATGTATATTCTCTTACAGAGCCACTAAGATGGACACAACCATTATTTTTAGCTTATGTGCTATGGGGAGCGCTAACACATTTTGCAGATATTATTTTCAGCACTTTTCTCCCTGATGTCTTCAAAGGTTTAGTTTACCAAACTCCATTTCAGTTCAGTTCAGTTCAGTTCAGTCATGTCCAACTCTTTGCGACACCATGAATCGCAGCACACCAGGCCTCCATGTCCATCACCAACTCCTGGAGGTCACCCAAACTCATGTCCATCAAGTCGGTGATGCCATCCAGCAATCTCATCCTCTGTCGTCCCCTTCTCCTCCTACCCCCAATCCCTCCCAGCATCAGGGTCTTTTCCAATGAGTCAGCTCTTCGGATGAGGTGGCCAAAGTATTGGAATTTCAGTCTCAGCATCAGTCCTTCCAATGAACACCCAGGACTGGTCTCCTTTAGGATGGACTGGTTGGATCTCCTTGCAGTCCAAGGGACTCTCAAGAGTCTTCTCCAGCACCACAGTTCGAAAGCATCAATTCTTCGGTGCTCAGCTTTCTTCACAGTCCAACTCTCACATCCATACATGACCACTGGAAAAACCATAGCCTTGACTAGACGGACCTTTGTTGGCAAAGTAATGTCTCTGCTTTTCAATATGCTGTCTAGGTTGGTCATAACTTTTCTTCCAAGGAGTAAGTGTTTTAATTTCATGGCTGCGGTCACCATCTGCAGTGATTTTGGAGCCCCAAAAATAAAGTCTGACACTGTTTCCACTGTTTCCCCATCTATTTCCCATGAAGTGATGGGACCAGATGCCATGATCTTCGTTTTCTGAATGTTGAGTTTTAAGCCAACTTTTTCACTCTTCTCTTTCACTTTCATCAAGAGGCTTTTGAGTTCCTCTTCACTTTCTGCCGTAAGGGTGGTGTCATCTGCATATCTGAGGTTATTGATATTTCTCCCGGCAATCTTGATTCCAGCTTGTGCTTCTTCCAGCCCAGCGTTTCTCATGATGTACTCTGCATATAAGTTAAATAAGCAGGGTGACAATATACAGCCTTGATGTACTCCTTTTCCTGTTTGGAACCAGTCTGCTGTTCCATGTCCAGTTCTAACTGTTGCATCCTGACCTGCATATAGGTTTCTCAAGAGGCAGGTCAGGTGGTCTGGTATTCCCATCTCTTTCAGAATTTTCCACAGTTTATTGTGATCCACACAGTCAAAGGCTTTGGCATAGTCAATAAAGCAGAAATAGATGTTTTTCTGGAACTCTCTTGCTTTTTCGATAATCCAGCGGATGTTGGCAATTTAATCTCTGGTTTCTCTGCCTTTTCTAAAACCATCTTGAACATCTGGAAGTTCACGGTTCACGTATTGCTGAAGCCTGGCTTGGAGAATTTTGTGCATTAGTTTACTAGTGTGTGAGATGAGTGCAATTGTGCAGATGTTACCTCAATTAAAAAAAAAAAAGCTTTAGAAAAAACTGTGTATTTTATGATTCCAACTATATGGCATTCTGGAAACAGCAAAACTTTGGAAACAGTAAAAAGATCAGTGATTGCTAGGATTTTCAAGGGGATAGGAAGAGAATGAATTGGCAGAGCACAGAACATTTTTAAGGCATTGAAAATACTCTGTGTGGTACCATAATGATAGATATAGGTCATTATACATTTGTCCAAACCTATGGAATGTACACCACCAAGAATGAACCCTAAGGTAAACTGTGGACTTTGAGTGACTATGATGTACCCGTATAGGTTCATCAGTTGCAACAAATATACCACTCTGGTGGAGCATATTGATAATGGGGGAGGCTATGCATGTGTGATGACAATGAGGTATATGGAAAATCTCTGTACCTCCCAGTCAATTTTACTGTGATTGTACGTCTGTCCTAAAAAAATAATCTTGATTTTTTAAAAGAGTTAACGTGAAGGAGCCATGTCATCTCAGATGTAACCTTTGAATTTGCCCATAATTCATTTCCCCTCTTATCCTATTTCCAATATAGAGTTTCCAATAATGAGATGCCTCCAATGGAACAGTATGGATTTAGCAATATATATTCAGTTATTATGGGCTTCCCAGGCGGCTCAGTGATAAAGAATCTGCCTGCCACGTAGGAAACACGGGTTCAGTCTCTGGTTCAGGAAGATCCCCTGGAGAAGGGAATGGCAACCCACTCCAGTATTCCTGCCTGGAGAATCCCGTGGACAGAGGAGCCTGGTGGGCTACAGTTCATAGGGTCACAAAGATTTGGACATGACTTAGTGACTAAACCACTACCACCTCATTCAGTTATTAGTGAACGGCAGGATGGATACTTGCATATTAAAGAAATGGTAGTAATTTGTGGATTTTTGCCTCTAAGGGAAGCAGTACATGGCTGAAATGTGACATAATCTGAAGTGTGACATGATCTGAGGCCCCCTGGTGTGACGTGATCTGAGGCCTCCTGCAGTACTAAATGGGAGACAGGTCTAGAATTCTCCTATCAATGTATTAACATAAGGAGCAGTCCAGGAGCAGCAGTTAGACAACCACCACTGACGCCCTGGTGCCATCTCTCACTGAGCTCACCAAGTGAGTCAAAGGCAAGCCTGTCTTCCCAGCATGGGGACTGGATTAGGATCAGTACACAAGTATGACGTGAGCAACTCTTACGAGATTCTGTAACACCGAAAAATGAAGAGAACCTGCTATCTCAAACTCTTCAAGTCAGCACATGTCAGAGAGTTATTTGCTCCCTTCCCCTTGGTGCATGTAATCTCTGTAGGAGAAAGAGTGAGAAATGACTTTTCATAGTGCCTTCCTTAGGATCAGGCTCAGACAGCCCCTTCTGCTTTCCCCCAACACTTAGAGGGCCCTGAAGTCTGACCACGTCCCGTATATTCTGGACAACTTTCCTCATTCACCCCTCAGGACAGCTTTGTGACAAAGGCACCATCACAGATGCCCAAGCTCAGGCTGACAGAGCCTGGGTCACCTCTGCAGGTAAATGTCAGGATGGGATGAGGTCCCATCCCTCACCCTCCCTGAGAACACAGAGCAGCCGCCCTTTCAGAAGGTGGGCTTTCAGGGCTGGAAAAATGGTCACACGCCCCTGGATGTTGTCCCACAGTACTCACTCACCTACCCCTCTGGGAGAGGAAGAGGACAGAGATGAAATCCTGCCCCTTCTGCCAGCTGACCTCAGTATCTGGGCCACATGCATTGGCTCATCCCTGAAGAGAAGGGTGAGGCTCGGGCAGAAGCTCAGGTGTTGCCCCTAAGACAGGTGATCTGGAGGGAGGGCAAGTGACATGTAAGGAAGTGCTTTAAGGAATTGAACTGTAGGGACTTCCCTGGCAGTCCAGTGGTTAAGACTCCATACTTCCATTTCAGGGGGCATGGGTTCCATCCCTGCTTGGAAACTAAGATCCCTCATGCCACATGATACAATGAAAAAAAAAAAAGAGAGAGATTATACTTTATATTTTATCTCTATTAATCCTAACAGCTATTCAAGTTACCTATCATTATGACCAATATTCATACTGGGGTACCTTTCTTATCTCCAGAGCAGTAGCTCATTCTAGAATTACTCCAAAGTTTTTTCCATTTTGTCTTGATGCCTCCAGGACTCTGAATGCTCTAACCTCCCTGGAGGCTGACGATACATGCTTCTGCTTTTTTTTTTTTTTTTTTAAATTTTATTTTTTGACTTTACAATATTGTATTGGTTTTGCCATACATCAACATGAATCTGCCGCAGGTATACACGTGTTCCCCATCCTGAACCCTCCTCCCTCCTCCCTCCCTGTACCATCCCTCTGGGTCGTCCCAGTGCACCAGCCCCAAGCATCCAGTATCATGCGTTTAACCTGGACAGGCGACTCGTTTCATATATGATATTATACATGTTTCAATGCCATTCTCCCAAATCATCCTGTTTAAATAATTCTTGCATTGTTTTAAATGCTTTAGTGAGTGAAGTAAGCCAGAAAGAAAAACACCAATACAGTATACTAATGCATATATATGGAATTTAGAAAAATGGTAACAATAACCCTATATGCGAGACAGCAAAAGAGACACAGATGTATAGAACAGTCTTTTGGACTCTATGGGAGAGGGAGAGGGTGGGATGACTTGGGAGAATGGCATTGAAACATGTATAATATCATATAAGAAACTAATCACCAGTCCAGGTTCGATGCAGGATACAGGATGCTTGGGGCTGGTGCACTGGGATGACTCAGAGGGATGGTATGGGGAGGGAGGTGGGAGGGCGGTTCAGGATTGGGAACACGTGTACACCCGTGGCAGATTCATGTTGATGTATGGCAAAACCAATACAATATTTTAAAGTAAAAATAAATAAATAAATATAAATAAACCCTTTAGTGAAATTTAAAACATTAACATTTAAAAAAATTTAATTAAAAAACTTCTAAGTGGAAAAAAACAGTTATGAGGGGAGAAAATTTATAAACTAGCGGGTTAATATCCATGATTTGTGAGACACATTCAGTAACAAATTATCGGCAACTAATTTCAACAAATAATTCAAATAAATTTATGAATAATAAACATGTTAGGGCTTCCCTGATAACTCAGCAGGTAAAGAATCTGTCTGCAATGCAGGAGACACAAGAGACACTGGTTTGATCCCTGGATCAGGAAGATCCCCTGGAAAGGGAAATGGCAATCCACTCCAATATTCTTTCCTTGAAAACCCCATGGACAAAGGAGCCTGGCAGGCTATAATCCAAGGGGTTGCAAAGAGTCGGACACAACTGAGTGAAACTAAGTGCACACGCGCACACACACACACACACACACACAAAACATGCTAAAATATGCCTAAATCACTAGTGTGTTATTCAGGGTTCTCCAGAGAAAAGGAAACAGTACGGTATGTTCAGTTCAGTTCAGTCACTCAGTCTTGTCCGACTCTTTGTAACCCCATGGACTGCAGTACGCCAGGCTTCCCTGTCCATCACCAACTCCCAGAGATGACTCAAACTCATGTCCACTGAGTCGGTGATGCCATCCAACCATCTCATCCTCTGTTGTCCCCTTCTCCTCCCACCTTCAACCATTCCCAGCATCAGGGTCTTTTCAAATGAGTCAGCTCTTCGCATCAGGTGGCCAAAGTATTGGGAGTTTCAGCTTCAGCATTAGTCCTTCCAATTAATATTCAGGACTGATTTCCTTTAGGATGGATTGGTTGGATCTCCTTGTTGTCCAAGGGACTCTCAAGAGCCTTCTCCAACACCACAGTTCAAAAGCATCAGTTCTTCAGTGCTCAGCTTTCTTTATAGTCCAACTCTCACATTCATACATGACTACTGGAAAAACCAAAGCTTTGACTAGATGGACCTTTGTTGGCAAAGTAATGTCTCTGTTTATTAATACTCTATCTAGATTGGTCTTTCTTCCAAAGAGCAAAGATATGTATTTATATATAAAAGGAGATTCATCACAAGGAACTGGCTTGTGCAGTAATGGAGGCTGAGAGGTGCCATGGTCTGCCCTTTGCAAGCTAGAGACCCAGGAAGGCTGGTGGTGTAGTTCAGTCTAAGTACAAAAGCCTGAGCATCTGAGAAGATGATGGTTTAAGTCCCGGAGTGAGGGCCAGAGAAGGTGAGATGAGATGCCATGCAATGAGGTAGGAAACAGAGGGGGGAATCCCTCCTCCCTCTGCCTTTTGTTCTGTTCATGCTTTGAACAGATCAGATGAGGCCCACTCACAGCAGGGAGGACATACTGAGTCCACCAATTCAAATGCTAATCTTATCCAGAAACATCCTCAGACACACCCAGAATCATATTTAATCCGGGCACCCCATGATCAGTCAAGTTGGCACATAAAATTAGCCATAGCAATTACAACTCCTGAGATGACAGTATAAACCCTAAGAAGAATATTAAGTGGAAAATACAAGATACAAAAGATGAGTAATGTGACTCCTTTTTTGTATGTGTGCTGGTGTCTATGATTGTGTACCCTCACCCACAGGGATGTGTCTGGAGGGGACACTGTTCTATGACAACAGATCCTTTTGGGTCAGAGAGTGGGAGTCAGGTCTATAAGAGAGGTGAAAAAATGTACTTTTTTGTATCATTTGGAATGTATTCAGGAAAAAACATTTTCCTAAAAATTTGAAAACAAAATATTGTGAATAGACCGACAAAGGTAATGTGAACATATACTTATTACTTTGTAAAAAAACATTCATTGTATTCAGTTTTCTGGGGAAATGAAGTAGATTTTAAAATGGAATTTACACTGTGTTTCTAGGTCTCCTCTAGCTCTATCACTGGACATCTATCCCCGAAAGTGAGGGACACAGAGGGATTGCTCACAGTAACTACAAATTTCCAGAAAATCCTGGCTTCTATCACTAAGCCAAGATCAAAACCTCCATTCCTTGGTCTCTTGCCAGTCCCCTAGTGTTGTGTGTGTGTGTGTGTGTGTCTGTGTGTGAAGGAAAAAAACGTATGTTTTCAACAAATGACACATGCTTTGTTTACTATGATACCAATTCTTTTTGGGCAATCTGTATCTATGTTAAAATAGTTCCACCTGATTTTGACCACAAATCTACATCACGTTCATTGATACATCCCTTCCCTCAGTGTAGGCCCAAGTGTCTACGCTACAGAAGATCCCTCCCAGAGAACACAGCATTTCACTTTCCATTACGCCACTCCTGTACAGGTTTCTCAGACCTTTCCTCACCCCCTGTCGGCCATCTCTTGTGCATGACACTGGACACAGCTGCCCAACATTGCTCCTGTACCCCGTCCTGTCACCTCCCCCTGAAGTGCCTTCCATCCACCTGCCGCCCACTGCCAAGGAGCGACTGCCACCTGGTGTTTCATCGTGTGCAGTGCCTGGAATGTATATCTTTACAATCTTCTCTTAGGGTTAGTTTTTTTAGACAAAATTATAATTATTATGTGCATAGGTTCAAAGGCTGCCTTTTAAGGGAGGATAGTGTATTTTTTACCTCCTTGAATAAATATTTTGTAGAGAAGTTTGACAATAGTGGTACGTTGGTGCCTCACCTCGCGACAGAAACCTGAACTGCAGCTTGAACTTCCTGGAACTGGAACGTGGGAGGGAGGGGTTGTGGCCAAAAGTCTCCGGAGAGCTTTCCAGAAGTCAGGGTGGAAAGGGGGACCTTGCTAATGTAGGATACTGACAGGCTCCAGAGAGAAAATTCAGCCTCTTACCATGCTTAAAAGAAAGCTGTATGTGAGAACAAAAAGATTTTCATTTTTATCCTTAGGGATGAATAACTAGAGATGGCATAAGCAAAAATAGATCCATGTCATTTATGGTCTTTGTGAGCCATATTTGCACTTATTATGACCATCTTTCCATGCAAATACTCGTACAACATCACATTTTAAGTTATTTTACAAACTTTCAGGGTGTTTTTTTTTTTTTTACATCGACCTAAATTTCATCATATGGATGCTCCAAAATTTATTTCACCAGTAATCCTAGTGATGGAAATTTAGTTCCCTTAGCATATTTTCTATTACAACAATAGCATACTTAACACTATTGCTCATATATATGTAGTTATCTTTGTATGCATTTCTTTGTAAGTTCCTGAAGATTTTCTTTCAAAACTATACAATCCAAATGGAGAAGGCAATGGCACCCCACTCCAGTACTCTTGCCTGGAAAATCCCATGGACGGAGGAGCCTGGTAGGCTGCAGTCCATGGGGTCGCTAGGAGTCAGACACGACTGAGCGACTTCACTTTCACTTTTCACTTTCATGCACTGGAGAAGGAAATGGCAACCCACTCCAGTGTTCTTGCCTGGAGAATCCCAGGGATGGGGGAGCCTGGTGGGCTGCCGTCTCTGGGGTCGCACAGAGTCGGACACGACTGAAGCGACTTAGCAGCAGCATACAATCCAAAAACTTTTATATTAACATATTACATTTAAAATTCTATTACTAATTTATATCCTTTATAATATAGTATCACAGTGCTTGTTTTTTGCATGTTGGAGATAATTTGAATCATTCCTAATCTAATAGACACCTAAACATCTCTCATCATTTGTTCTCATTATAATTCACTTTTAATCCTTATAGTGATGTGGTATAATCAATTCTGATAACTTCATGTTATTTGGAATCCAGAAAGATTTTTATCTGTTATCAACTTTGTGTGGATGGCATGTGTTTATTGTCTGTACACTGGTAAAGGCCAAAGTTCAAGCCACTTTCAGGTAGCTATTTGCACTGGAGGACTGAACTTGTCCTCTTTAACCTTAGCAAACTGTCCTGGGTGAACTCTAGTATTGTTATAAGAGAACCTGATGAGTATATGAGAGTGTGTGTGTGTGTGTGTGTGTGTGTGTATGAGAGTGTGCTGAAAAGTATGTTTACCTCTGCTTCCTGTGCCCCTTCATGGCTTTGCTTCCCCTTTGGTCATTTCTGTAGAATTAAGATCTGACCAACCACTCACCTAAAAAGAGCTGCACTTGTTAACAAAAATATCCTCCCCCTTATGCTTGGGCAACTGTACTATTGTAGACACATGGACTTGGCACATTTAAATGTGCATTTTACTGTTTTCCACACTACCTGATTTGTTTAACTGTGTTCAGTAGAATCTCTGCATGGGATTTCCTCTGGAACGTGATGGACTGTTTTTGGATTTGAATTGTATTAGCTGCACATGTTCCCTCATACAATGTCAGCTTTATCACTTTGGATTATTTTGTGAGAGCTTCAATGGCTTATCAGGTGGACCCATAATGCCTGTTTCTTTTGCCACTTAATTCATCTCATTGTAACTTACTGAAGAGAGCTCTTAGTGAAAATGTAGGGGATGATTCTTGGGCTGCCCTGAGTCCTTTGACCTTAGAACAAAAGCATTTTGACACTTAGGGAGTGGATCTGACAAAATTTAACTGGATGTTTTGGCACAGTTTAGAATATCTGAGAAGCATTGTGTTATAACTGAGCTTTTTAAAAGGGAATAAGAGAGAGCACTGAGGCCAAAGTACCTAAGTGTCCAAGGGGATTGTTAAGGGTTGATATGTTTGTGTGTGTGTGTGTGTGTGTGTGTGCACGCTTAGTCTTGTCCAGCTCTTTGTAACCCCATGGACTGTAGCCTGCCAGGCTCCTCTGTCCATGGAATTCTCCAGGCAAGAATACTGGAGTGGGTTGCCATTTTCTTCTTCAGAAGATGTTTCTGGCCCAGGTATCGAACCTGATTTGCATGCATTGGCAGGCAGGTTCTTTACCATTGAGCCACTGGGAAGCCCTAAGGGTTGAAATATGTCCCCAAAATGATATGTTGAAATTCTAATGACAAAATGCCTCAGAATGTGACCTTCTTCAGAAATAGGGTCATTGCAGATGTAATTAGTTAAACTAAGATGGACCAGTGATGGAATATGGTAGACCCTGAGGCAAAGAAGTAATGTTCAAAAACTCAACCAAGTTTCACCTGCAATAAATGCCCTTTATCATGTTTGGGAAGTTCACCTCTATTCCTAGCTTGTTGAGATCCTTTTACCATGTAATACTGGTTGTTGTCAAATGCCTTTTTCTGTGTATGTCATGATGATCATGTGTTTTATCTTTTATTCTATTAATAAAAGGTACTATATCAATTAAATTTAGATGTTAACCAAAACTTGTCGTCCTGGGATATGTTGCTAGAATCTATTTGCTAATATTTTGTTAAGAAATTTAATGTCTGTGTTCATATAGGATATTAGTTTGTGGATTAATTTTCTTTTTCCATTTTAGTTCAGCTTTTATATCAAGATAAGACCACTTCCTAGGTGAGTAAAGAATCTGCCTGCAATGCAGGAGACACAGGAGATGCAAGTTCAATCCCTGGGTCAGGAAGATCCCCTGGAGAAGAAAATGGCAATCAACTCCAGTATTCTTGCCCAGAAAAATCCCATGGACTTGTGGGAAAATCCCATACATTTACTTTTGCTCTGGCAGGCTACAGCCCATGGGGTCGCAAAGAGTCAGACATGACTTAGCAATTGAGCATTCACATGCATGCAATACTGCTATCATTTTCCAAAACAATTCATGACGTATTGACATTATTTTTTTCTGTAAATACTGATGGAGTTCTCTGGTGAAGCCATCTAAGCCTGGACTTTCTCTGGTTGGAATATTTTTAGTTACTAATTAATTTTCACTACTGGTTGTTGGCCTATACAGATCTATTTGTTATTGAGCTAGTTTTGGTAATTTATGTCTTTTCTAGAAATTGTCCATTTCACCTAGGTTGGCAGATTTGTTGGCATAAAGTTGTTCATAGTATTCCTTTAAAATCCTTTTACTTTCTTTGGAGTTGGTAGTGATGTTCCCCCCTTTCGTTACTTACTTTTACCATTTGTGTCTTTTCTCCATGGTCAGTCTTGCTGGAGTGGGTTGCCATCTCCTCCTCCAGAGGATCTTCCTGACCCAGGAATCAAACTTGCGTCTCCTGTGTTGCAGGCAGATTCTTTACCCACTGAGCCACCTGGGAAGCCCAGTAGTTTGGCACTTTTGCATATATTTTCAAAATACCAGCTTTTGATTTTATTGATTTTCTCTATTGTTTTTCTAATGCCAATGACTTCTGCTGTATTCTTTCTTATGTTGCATTGGACTTAGTTTGCTCTTCTTGAATCTAGTTTTTAAGATGGAAGCTTAAGTTATTGGTCTGAGACTCTTCTTTTTGGATATAGGTGTTTGAAGGTATAAATTTATCTTGGAGCATTGCCTTAGTTGTATTCCAAAACTGCAATATGCTCTGACTGATCATTCATTCCAAAATATTTTCTAATTTCCTTTTTTGCCTTTACCCATGTGCTATTAAGAAGTGTTGTTAATTTCTGAATGCTTTGGAATTTCACAGATTTGTTTCTCTCTTGATATTTAAATTAACCTCCAATTAAAATAAATAAATTTATATTTTAAAATATATAAAAAATTAAAAATAAATAAATAGATAAAATAAGTTAATTCTCTTGTGGTGAGAGAAAATATATGGCATGATTTTCATCATTTGAAAGTTATTGAGAGTTGTCTTATGGCTTAGCAAATTGTCAGTCTTGGAGAATGTTCCATCTGACTTGAATGTGTATTCTACATATATGGGGGTGAAGCATTTTGTACATGCAGGCACATGCACACATAAATATACACCTGTCATATTGGTTGATAATACTGTTCATGTTTTCTAAATCCTTGCTAATTTTCTGTCTAGTTGCTCTATTGATTATTATATAGTTTTGAAGTTTCCAACTATCCCTTCTTTTAATTCTATCAGTTTTTGTTTCCTGTATTTTGGGGTTCTGTTTTTGGTAATATACCTTTATTACTGTTTTATCTTCATGAGGTATTGGCCTTTTTTATCATTATGAAATATTCCCTAGTATCCTAGTGATATTTCTTATCTTAAAGTCTATTTTTTCTAATATTAATGGATTCATTCCAACACTCTTGAAGTTACTGTATCCAAGACATATCTTTTTAAAATCTTGTTCTTTCAGACCATTTGTGTCTTTGAATCTAAGATGTGTCTCTTTAAGATGGCATATAGTTGAGCCTTGCTTTGTTACTCAGTTTGTCATTTGTTTCCTTTTGATTTATGTAATTATTGAGGTGTTTAGATTTTAATTTCTCATTTTTGTATTTGTTTTCTATATATCTCTTACCTTTTTGTTCATCTATTCTTACTTGACTCCTTTTTTCAGGTTAAAATTATTTTTGGTATCCATTTCTTTTGTTGGTTTTATGTTTTACAATATTTTTTTAAAATATTTTGTTTCCAGTTTTTATAAAAAATATATTTATTTTTACTTTTGGCTGTACTTGGTCTTTGTTGCTGCATTGGAATTTCTCTGGTTGTAGAGAGTGGTGACTCCCCTTTGTTTCAGTGCACTGGCTTCTCATTGTGGTGGTTTTTCTTGTTTTTGGAAGAAACTCACAGGCTCTAGAGTGCATGGGCTTCAGTACTTGCAGCCCCTGGGCTCAGGAGTTGCAGTTCCAGGCTCTAGAGCACAGACTCAATAGTTGAGGTGCATGGACTTAGTCACTCCATGGCATGTAGGATCTTCCTGGACCAGGAATCGAACCCATGTCTCCTGCATTGGCAGGTGGATTTTTACCACTGCACCTCCTGGGAAGCACTGAAATTTTTTTATTAGTGGTTGCTCTAGGGATTACAACATGCATCTTAATTTATCATAATATATTTCAGAGTGATAGTAATTCAATTCCAAACAAAAAATAATTTGCTCGAATAAAAAAGTTCATTCCATCCCTGCCTCTGCTATGCTATTGTTTCTGAGTTCCTACCACTCACTGCACAACAGGTCAAAAATTGTGAGATGAGGTGTTGGGGTGTGGAATCGTGACTTTATTTGGAAAGCCAGCAGACAGAGAAGATGGCTGACTAATGGCCTAAATTAATGGCCTAAATGTTAATTTGGGATATAATTCAAGTTTCTTTTATGCTAGTGAAAGGAGAAGCAGGAGGAGGTGAGATCAGACAGTGAGGAATAGTCTCAAGCAGCTGGGTACTGGTGGGAGTCTGAGGGAGGTTTTGAAACTTTTTGTTCTTGATCCGTTGACTGTGATGGACATTAGTGTGGTCTGATGGTCCTGCAGAACTAGATAAGATAGATGTTAATGTTTCTTGCTCAAGTTTCCTTACCACTTGTTCATATTTCCTTATCACAGTGGGGAGGCAGAGTTTCTTTGAAATGGGGCTATCATGTATACCCCAAACTTCAGGCCAAATTCTTTTAGTGACTAACATGTCTGTGTTCAGGACTCAGCAGAGGCTTATGACTCAGAGGATAAAGCAGCAGAAGGCGTAGAGTGTGGTGTCAGATTCTTCCCTGTTACACTATTATTGTCATATATGTTGCATCTATATGTGTTATAACTTCAACAATAAAGTTTAAATCATTGCTTTGTAATGTCTTATGCATTTTAAAGATTTTAACAGAATAAATAAGAAAATATATTGATAAATTCTCTTAAATTAACCTATATATTTACCGTTTCTGTTGCTACTCATTTTTTCCTGAGGATTCAAGTTACTGTCTGGTATCATTTCTTTTCAGCCTGTAGGCCTTCTTGTAGTATTTCTTATAGTATAGGTATGCACAATGAATTCTGTCTTTCTTTTTCTGAGAATGTCTTTATTTAACCTTAGCTTTTAAAGGATACTTTTGCTCTGTATAGCAATCTTGGTTGATAGGATGTTGTTCCTACCACCATTGCCTCTGACCACATTATTTCCAATAAGTTGGCTACTAGTCATATTGTTGATCCTCTGTATGTGCTTAGTCATTTTTCTTTTGCCGTTTTCAAAGTGGTTTTTTTTTTTTTTTGTCATTGGTTTTCAATAATTTAACTATAATGTGTCTCATTGTAGATCTTTTTGTAATTATTCTACTTGGGGTTGGTTGAGTTTCTTGTTACTGTAATGTTTGTCATCAAAATTTGTGTAGTTTTCAGACATTATTACTTCAAATATATTTCTTCCCCCCCCTCTACTGCCCTACTCCAAGTCGCATTACTTGTTAAACCTCATGGTGTTCTTCAGTTCTCTGAAACTATTCATTTTTTGTCATTCTTTTTCTCTCTGTTCTTCAGAATAGAAAATTTCTGGTGATAGTCACCCCTTTTTGGTATTATTATTATTTTGCCATTTCAAATATGCTATTGAGCTTCCAGTGAAATTTCATTTCATTTGTTATACTTTTTATTTATTTATTTATGGCTGCACTGGGTCTTCATTGCTGTGCATGGGCTTTCCTCTAGTTGCACAGACTGGGGGCTACTCTCCAGTTGCAACGCATGGGCTTCTCATTGCAGTGGTTTCTCTTGTTGCAGAACACAGGCTCTAGGTACATGGGCTTCACTAGTTGTGACGTGTGGGCTCAGTAGTTTCAGCTCATGGGCTCTATAGTGCTGGCTCAGTAGTTGTGATGCACTGGCTTAGTTGTCCCACGGCATGTGGGCTCTTCTTGGACCAGGGATTGACAGGCAGATTTCCACCACTGAGCCACCAGGGAAACCCCATTTATTATACTTTACAACTTTACAACTCTGTTTTATTTCTTTCTCTTTATTGGGGATCTCTATTTGTTGATTGATTGTTGCCACACTTTTTGAATTATTTTTAAGTGCTTTCTTTAGTTCTTTGAACATATTTTTAATCACTATTTTGAAGGGCTTATCTGCTAGATCCAATATCTGGTGACACTCAAAGACAGTTTCTTTTGACTTTTTGTCCATAAAAATCTGTCAAACACTCTTGTTTCTTTGCATGTCTTGTAATATTTTGTTGCAAACTGGAAATTTTTGATAATACATTTTTGCAACTCTGGTAGTTGTTACTTTCATTTATTTTTAGTAGCAAGCCTGGGCTAGAATTGTCTCAGCTGTGAAATCTGTCAAGCAATGTCTTTGCTCAGGTGTGTATTTGTATGTTTTTGTGTGCATATACACACATTTGTTTCTATTTGTAAGGTGAGCTACATAGAAGTAGCCCCTGGTCTCTGTAGTTTAATGATCAAACAAGATTGGATAGAGTTTGTGCTCAAATAATTCAGGCAGGTAAGGTTTCTGACTCCTATCATTGTATCTATGTGTGAGTGGAGGCTGGGCTTCCCAGGTGGTGCTAGTGGTAAAGAACCCACCTGCCAATGCAGGAGAAGTAAAAAGAGGGAAGATCCACTGGAGGAGGGCATGGCAACCCACTCCAGTATTCTTGCCTGGAGAATCCCATGGACAGCGGAGCCTGGCGGGCTATAGTCCAAAGGGCCACAAAGAGTCGGACCTGACTGAAGCAACTTATCATGCATATGAGTAGGGGAACATATCAGAGTTCTGGCCATTTTCAAGTCTGTTTGTCCCAGCCTTACTTTTTCTTTAAAGAATATCTACAGAATATTATTCATTATACCCCAGACTTAAAACTCCCAAATGCCTCCCATATCACCTTCCTATTTAAGGAAGGCCAGAGATAAAATGAGTTTCTGGGTAAGTTGATTCAGCAGCTCAGTGATATAATCAAGGGCCCAGATTCTTTCCATCTCTTTTATCTACTGTCTTAGGTATTAACTCCACCTGTAGTTTGGAAACAAGAAAGAGGGGCAGTCCCAGCATCACCTCCAGACACCTGGGGTGGGGGGTGTTGGCAGACACAAAGCGGCTAGGAATGTTGTGTTTCTATAAGTGGATGCTGGTTACATAGGTGTGTTCACTTTATGAAATTTCTTTAAGCTGTACACTTAAAATGTATTTACCTTTCTGTATATATAATATATCCAAAAAAGTTGATAAAGGGAAGCAATTTAAGGAAAACATTAGCAAAGCAATTCAACTGATGTTATCTGATTATGTAGTGCTGGTATATGATTATGTGAAGGTGTACAAGAATGGTATCTGGGAATCTGCCTTATACTATCAATATAGTCATTTTGGTGGGTGGAATTGAATAAACAGTAAACACCCATTGTTGATAATTCAGACTAAGAGAAGAGGCTCAGGAGAACAGAGTCTCCTCAAAGAGTACTATTTGCTTAGCTATTATTTCATTTAGCCTTTGATGGAAATAAATCTATTTGCCATTGTTGAGATGGCCTCTTGACTTCCCCTCTCTTTGGAACAAGCCTTAGGAAAGACAGACCCAGTCTCAGAAAATACTAAGAATATGTACTGTTCACCCATTGTTGCTGAAAGTGGGAGCCTGGCTGCTGACTGCTCAAAAGCCAATAAATAAGCAAGTTGGTAGAAAGGAAAGTTTGCTTTATTTTGGATGCTGGCAGTGGGGAGTGGGGAGGGCAGACTCATAGATGGAGGGAGGGGGCTACATGCAGAAAACAGTGCAGTCAGCTCTGACAGTCATCTTGAAGTTGGTCATGCAGTCACTCTGCTGGGCACCTGAAACTATCACAACATTGTTAACTGGCTATACTCCAATGTAAAATAAAAAGTTTTTCAAAAAAGAAATTGGTCTTGAATGGTCTGACCAGCATCATCTTGATTGTTTTAAATACAGTTAGTCTTTCATTTCAGGGCCAGTTTGTACTCATTTCTTTGAAGCTAGTTCTCAAGGAATTGTGGTGGCTTATGTCATGGCTACAGTCTGGTCATCATGTAGTTAGTTAACTTCTTGCACCTGGTGGGCATTTCAGTATCTACAGAACAATTCAAAAGCTATGGCTCAGGATATTGTCTGTAGGCTCTGAGAAAGAACTAAAGGTTCTTGACAATGCTTGATGACTAAACTATTATTATTCAGTCTTATTGGACTATTTTCCTTTGTTTCTGTATTGTCTTGCTTCTCTGACTAAACTTATTCTTTGGCCAAAGTTTTTCCACAGGCAAAAAACAGATGGAGGACATGGGGGTGGGTGGGATAAGGACCATAGGGTTCTTGCTTAGTTTAACCATCTTTTACTCCCAAGGTAGGCATTGCTAATTGATCCCAGCATTCTTACCCATTGATTCCAGATGGAAACTTGAATTCTTTGCAATACAGTGTCAAAAGAAGTTGCTACCAACAATTGAAGCCAGCACTTGAATGACATTTACTTGAAATTCTTGATCTACACCTCCATCCCTGTCTTAATCTGGAGGATGTTAAGACATGGATTCCACCTCTGCCAGGGCATACCCAGAAGACTTGCTATGCATAGAAGATAAGAGGGTGACAGCTTCTGAATAAAACTGGAGTTCAAATTCCATGTCTTCTGGATACCATCTCTGTGATCTCAATATCCCCTTCCCTGATATAGCTGCCTTCTCTGAACCCCAACTCTTCTCCTTTCAGCAATATAGAAGTATCAAGAGCATGGCCTTTACTTCTAGATGGAAGGGCCTTGTCAGGATCCATCTGCATAGCCCAAGTGTGACACCACATATAAACAGACCCCATAAGTGAAAGTGAAAGTTGCTCAGTCGTGTTCAACTCTTTGTGACTCCATGGACTGTAGCCCATGGAATTCTCTAGGCCAGAATACTGGAATGGGTAGCCTTTCCCTTCTCCAGGGGATCTTCCCAACCTAGGGGGCAAACCCAGGTCTCCTGCATTGCAGGCAGATTCTTTACCAGCTGAGCCACAAGGGATACCCCCCAGATCCCACAAAAACACCTTCTAATTTTTATGGCCTGAAGTACATGGACAACTATTTTTTTCATCGAAAAGTATCTTGGGAGACTTGTAACAACTTAAAACACTGGAAGATGAACTGTGTACCCTAGAAATATCTGAAAGAAATTAAGATAAAGTTTGATATGTCATGAATGCATAAAGTATATGTAGATACTATTTTATATTGACTATCATAAATATTCACAAATCTATTATAAAAGGTTAACATTATTAGAGAAATTTCAATCAAAATACAATGAGGTATCACCTCATACCAGTTAGAATGGCCATCATCAAATAAATCTACAAATAACAAATGCTGGAGAGGGTGTGGAGAAAAGGGAACCCTCCTTCACCATTGGTGGGAATATAAATTGGTACAACCACAATGGAGAACAGTATGGAAGTTCCTTAAGAAATTAAAAATAGAGCTACCATATGATCCAGCAATCTCACTCCTGAGCATATACCCTGAGAAAACCATAACTCAGAAAGACACATGTACATCAGTGTTCACTGCAGCAAAATTTACAATAACCAGGACATGTAAGCAACCTAAGTGTCTGTCAACAGAGGAATGGATAAAAAAGATGAGATATATATGTCCAATGGAATATTACTCAGCCATAAAAGGAATGAAATTCTGCTATTTGAAACAACATGGATGTAACTTGAGGGTATTTTGTTTAGTGAAATAAGTTAGAAAAAGACAAATTCTTTGCAGTCACCTATATGCAGAATCTAAAAAATAAAAGAATGAATATAACATTACAGTAATAGACTCACAGATACTGACAACAAACTAGTGTTTACCAAGGGCAGACAGGAGGAGTGAATGGAAAGAGAAGGGGATTAAGAGGTACAAACTGCTAGGTATATACCAAATAAGGTATAAGGATATAATGTACAGTACAGAGAATACAGCCAATATTTTATAGTAAGATTAGATGGAGTATAATCTGTAAAAATATAAGATCACTATGTTGTACATCTGGAACTAATACAATATTGTAAGTCAACTATATTTCTATATATTTTTAAAAATATTATTATTTAGTCACTAAGGTGTGTCTGACTCTTTTGCAACCCCATGGACTGTAGCCTTCCAGGTTCCTCTGTCCACGGGATTTTCCAGGCAGGAATACTGGAGTAGGTTGCCATTTCCTTCTTCAGGGGATTTTCCCCACCCAGGAATCAAACCCACATCTCCTGCATTGCAAGTGGATTTTTTACCACTGAGCCACCTGAGAAACCCCCAAAATGTATAGAAAATGTCTATACAGCTTATAAACGGCCAAAAATTACTAGAGTAAATTGCCTAAAAACACATGAGTTAAGAATAAGTATTCTGGCTTTACCTTCTGCTGGACTTTTTCACATTTCCTCTGTCTATTGACACAATTTCAGCATCAGACAAAACTGTGTAACTAGTTTGGCCCTTTCTATTTTCTGCTTTGCATGTATTATATATACAGACATTCTAGGAATGTTATCAACAGATGGTAAGATTTGGGTAGAGTTTGTTTACCTTTCCCATATTTCATAGTTTTCCTAGAAAATACTTTACATTATGTGTGCAGTTAAAAATAGTGATAATTTGATGGAAATGAAAATAACCATTCACTATGATAGAAAAGTAATTCAATCTATAAAGAAGAAGACCTCTAAGTCCACAAATTGAGCAACAGTGTGTTGACAGAGAAGTGCTGATTTACTCATCTTAGTGACGTCTACCAACAAAACTGTCCCAAGTGTGGAACTTAAAAGATCATACAAACTTCTGCCTCTAGAGAGATGGAGCTCAAGTACTTTTTTTATAAATCTCCTTAAGTTCAACTAAAAACTAAGGACATTATATAGAACACAAACTTAAGAAGACCCTGAAAGGTGGAAAAGAGAAATTGACTAAAGTCTTTAGGACCCAAGGAATGACATCGTGTTGAGTTCCTTGAGTTCTCTATTTCATGAAGGAAATATAAATAAGACAAGAAGTTGATTAAGTTGAAAACAGAAAAACAATAGAGAAAATCAAATAGCTGGTTCTTTGAAAAATTTGGTAATATTAACAAACCTGTAGCAAGAATGACAAAACAAAAGGAAAGACACCTTTATCAAGAGTGAAAGAGGAGATAGAGTTTCAGAACCTGCAGACATCAAAAGGATAATAAGAGAATAATCTGAACTGTACCCACAAAAATTTCACAACTTAGATGAAATCAACAGGTTCCTCCAAAAGGACCAGCTACAGTTAATTTGAACAGTTATATAACTGCTAAGAAAATGGAATTTTTAATTTAACAACTCCCTCCAAAAATCAAAATCCCCGGGCCAAGATGACTTCACTTTGACTTTTTTTTCACTGAAAAATAAAATCAGAGTTTTTTTTTTCACTAAAAATCATCCTGGAAATACCTGCATATCATGTAGATGCCTTTCTCATTGTTTTTTAATAGCTGCATAGTGTGTGTACTATAGTTTATTCAACTAATTCCTTTATTTGGACATTTAGATAGTATTCTGGTGTTTTCTCACTGCAAATAATGCTACAGTGAATAACCTTTTGTATATGTGTTTTCATATTGCTAGAATTTTTTTCTTTAGGGTAAAAATCCAATAAATGGAATTGCTGGCTCTAAGGATAAATGCAAAGAATGAACTACTTGATACATGTAGCAACTATGATGATTTTCCAGGAAATTATGCTGAGTGAAAAAGCTGACTTCAAAAGTTTCCACACTGTATAATTCCATTTATGTAACATTCTTGAAATGACAAAACTTTAGAAATGGAGGACAGTTTAGTGGTTGCCAGAGATGAAGGAAGTGGAGATAGCAGTACAAGGTTAAGAAGTTGTAGCTGAAAAAAAAGAAACAACAAAAAAAGCAACAAATAAGATCCTTTTATAGTGGAATTGTTCAGTATCTTTGCTATATCAGTTTCCTGTTTGTGTTATTGTCCCATAGTTTTTTAAGAGGTTACCCCTGGGGGACGGAGAAAGCAATGGCACCCCACTCCAGTACTCTCGCCTGGAAAATCCCATGGACGGAGGAGCCTGAAAGGCTGCAGTCCATGGGGTCCATGAGGGTCGGACACGACTTAGCGACTTCACTTTCACTTTTCACTTTCCTGCATTAGAGAAGAAAATGGCAACCCACTCCAGTGTTCTTGCCTGGAGAATACCAGGGACGGGGGAGCCTAGTGGGCTGCCGTCTCTGGGGTCGCACAGAGTCGGACACGACTGAAGCGACTTAGCAGACCACTGGGGGAAACTTTCTCTGTAAATATTTCTTACAACTGCTTGTGAATTTGGAATCATCTCAAAGTTTAATTTAAAGAGTTTAATTTTTAGAGAAGGAAATGGCAACCCGCTCCAGTATTCTTGCCTGGAGAATCCCATGGACAGAGGAACCTTGCGGGCTACAGTCCATGGGGTCTCAAGAGTCGGACACGACTGAGTGACTTTAACTACTTCACTAAGCTGATCACCTTTGCTTCAGACTGGTTTTCTGAGGCCAAAAGGATTATTTTTGCAGTCTGATCCTGGTCAGAACTTAACAGTGCATCCTGCCTTCTGTGTCAGCCTTGGTTGCTTCTGAGAAGGGGTGACTTTCTCACCCCTGCCCGCCTGCCCCTTCACCCCATGGAGGTGGTATACCAGGGCGGATAGCCCTATACCCTCTTCTAAAGTCACTTTCAAGACTAAAAACTTTGAGTACATACGATTGATGAGCCCTGTGTCAGTCCTGAGAAAGGAACTAGCCTTTTGAGAGTCAGGGAGAGAAAGCTCAGTAATGCCAGGAAGAAGGCCTGATCAGGGAGCGCCTGGAAACGTCAGAGACAATTGGCACATTCCTGACTTGTCTGTTTTGGATGTTGCTTGTTTCAGAAACAGAATTAGGTAAGCAAACCTGCCAGATATAACTGCGATGCAGCAGAATTAAGCCATACCCATGCCTCCAAGCTGTTTAAAGAACCATTTTGTAGCAGTTTGACTGGTGTGGATTTTTTTTTAATTTTTTTTTTTTGATATTTGAAGTGGAGTTAATATAAGAGTATTCAGAATTGAAAAAAAAAAAGTTTAATTTTTTTAAGAAAAGGATTTTACAAGTACTTGGGAAAAGGAAAAGTGGGTGACTCAAATAGGTCTTTTATTCTACAGGCAAATAAGTAGTTTCTTGCTCCCTGGATGTTTGCAGAGTATCATGAGATGTGTTCCATAATTTCATTGAAAGGAAATAAGATATATCCAGTGATCCATTTTGTTATTCAAGCTGTTATTATATTAGTCACTTAAAGCCTGCCATAACAAAATACCATGGACTGGGTGGCTTAAACAATAGGAACTTATTTCTCACAGTTCTGGAGTCTGAGAAGGCCAAGATCAAGGTGCCAGGGATTCAGCTTCCCAGTGAAAGGCTCACCTGGTTTTCAGATAGCATCTTGCTGTGTCCTCACATGGTGGAGAGAGAGAGAGAGGAAGCAAATTCTCTGGTATCTCTTATTAAAAGGGCACTAATCCCATCATAAGGACTCCAATATTATAACTTCATCTAAACTACATAAAGAAGGTTGAGTGCCAAAGAACTGATGCTTTTGAACTGTGATGCTGGAGAAGACTCTTGATAGTTTCTTGGACTGCACGGAGGTCAAAACAGCCAATCCTAAAGGAAATCAACCCTGAGTATTCACTGGAAGGACTGATGCTGAAGCTTAACACTTTGGCCACCTAATGTGAAGAGTCGACTCATTGGAAAAGACTGATGCTGGAAAAGATTGAGGGCAGGAGGAGAAGAGGGCAACAGAGGATGAGATGGTTGGATAGCATCACCGACTTAATGGACATGAGTTTGAGCAAACTCCAGGAGATAGTGAAGGACAGGGAAGCCTGGCGTGTTGCAGTCCATGGGGTCACAAAGACATGACTAAGCTACTGAACAACAATAAAGCTACACAAAGGCCCTATTTCCAAATACCATCATATTGAAACTTAGGGTTTCAACATATGAATTTAAGGTGGGAGATTAGGGACAAAATTCAGTTCACAGCAGTCATCAATGCACTTTCAGAGCAAACAAAAGAAATCAGATAATAGATTATATAATAAAGGACAATTCACTCACTGCCCTCTCTCACTCTTTCCTACCCTTGGGATGGTTGAGTTTAAGTCCCAGATACACAAGTGTTATATAGTAACAATGTTAATAAAAGATATTAAAAAAAAATCCTGATATAAAATAATATCGATGATTCACAAGAATAATGTTGGTCAAAAGAAGCAAGGCACAAAAGATGCACACATTATAAGATTCCAAATATATAAAGTTCAAAATCAGGCAAAACTAACCTATAATGTTAGATGTCAGGACAGTGCTTTACCCGTTTAGAATGGGCCAGTAGTGATAGCAGAGGGAGAACTAAAAAGTGGCTTCTGGATTTGAATATAGTGTTCTGTTTTGTGATCTGGTTGCTGATTACACAGGTGTGTTCACTTTATGAAAATTCACTGTACTCCTATGATTTGTACTTCTCTATATGCATATGACACATCAATAAAAATTTCTAAAAGAATCCTATAAAAAGAAGATCTGAATGAATGGAAATCTATGCCATATTCAGGATGCCTTGTTGAGGCATCATTTTATGCTGGAAAACTTTAGAAACTTGACCTCAAAGAATTAAAATATCAAGTAAAATTCTAAATTTAAATTCCTAATACTTAAGTTTCTGTGATATGCATAGCATCTGAGCTAAAAAAATGGGTAAGTGTGAATTCTGGAAACATCTAAGAAGGAAAACCATACATAGCAGTACATTCTTGTGAGATATTACTGTTTATTTCCTTTCCCTTTTTTCTCAGCTTCAGTGGGGCATTGTGGCAGGGCCAGAAGCAGAAATGCATATGGTAGGTGAGTCATCCTATTATCTGTAACTCATTGAATAAATGTTTCCCTGGATTGCAAGGGAAAACCTTGGAAGATACTCTTCCATCTCAAGACCTGGTGGTGGCCCCAGGTGAGTCTAGGAGACTGGGCAGCCAGTCTTGCTAGTGATTCACCAACCTGGAATGTGGAACTAAAAGAATAGGGCCACATGACCCAACGGCATTATGCCAGCCACGTTAAAGTTTATCTGTAAACTATGTGGCAACACAATCGATAACAGCAGGGAAAGGTACAGGATTCAGTGTTAGATAAACCCAACAGTATTGACTTACACCAGATAGCCTATTAGCTTGGCAAGAACAAGTCTCAGATTATTTTCAGTTCATTTGAAACCCTTCTCTGATTGCTTTGACCCTTACAATTTGGAATCAATTGTATTTCCCTTTGTTTTCCCACATTATTTCACTTCTTGCTACAGAGGATAGGGCATATTTCCTACTCTGTGGCTTAGTGCCCATTCCTATGGCTTGTGACTACGTACGTGCACCAGAGTGTGCTTGCGTCCTGTGTGTATGTGTGCGTGTGAGAGAGAGAGAGAGAGAAAGGAAGAGAGAGAGAAATATGTGAATGAATAAATGTTTTAGACTATATCCTTTGAGGGTTTAAGTGGAAACATAAAGCAAGATAATCAGCTGAAAAATTTTACACAGATAAAATTTGGGTACATTTATATTAATAAGCATTTATATTCTTTTTATATGAAAATCCTTATTTTATCAATACACTGATGGTAATGCACATGAAATTTGTCATTCAGCTCTGTTTTATTCCTATAGAATGTAAAGTGTGAGACAGGGATATATTCTGATGATTGAGAGAAATACATGGTGCTTCCCTGTTTTACAGATGAGGACAGCAATGGGGTAGAGACTTACCCAAGGCTAGTGATGATTTAGGAACTAGCACCCAGATCTCCTGATTCTGCTGCAATGCTTTGACCCGAAGCTCAATTATTATGCTTAGATTTATACCTTTGATGAGGAACTTCTCATCAAGGGTACATTTGTCTTCCAGAGGCTCAAAATTATTTATAGATATGCCATTCACAAACTTTCTGATGTCAACCTAAAGCAGGAAACAGATCAGACAAGAAAGTACCATGATTAAATGGCAGGATTATTAAGCAGAGTATCAGGAAAAAACACAGAAGTGTTTTCTGCTTTGCGTCCTGCCACTCTTTTGGCTAATAACTCATCTAGCCTCTCTGAGCTTCAGATTATTTTAAACTGAAGTCAGTGGATCAGAAAACCTCTAAGACCATTCTACTTCTTACAAAAATAAGGGAGATAAAGGACTTGGCTACTAAGAACCTTTTGCCATTTGTAAGATGAGTGAAAAATTCCTGCTGCTAATAGAGAGGAAACTTTCTTCACTACATGTTGGAGGAGATTTGAGGCTGACCCTGTAAATTCTGTCACATATGGCTTCACTATTAACCACAGGCATTTAATCATCTAGATACTGTAAGCATAGCTGTGTACTAATGACTAATATGACCTAGTATTATGTCGATGAAAATTCAATTAACTATCAAATTAAGAAGAAAAATAAGGGAATTTTATTCAGGCCAAACAAAAGATTATAACCCAGAAAGAAGATTCTCAGAAATCTCTGAGAACTGTTCTGTTAGAAGCCTCCTGAAGGCATAGTTGTATACATTTTCATTACAAAGAATCATACGTCAAAATGGCATACTGATATTTTACATAAAGTTCATCAAGGATACATATTCTACATAAGCGTGTACAAAACAAGAAGCAAGTCATTATGACCCTTCAGCAATACGTGAACCATGAACTTCCAGATGTTCAAGCTGGTTTTAGAAAAGGCAGAGGAACCAGAGATCAAATTGCCAACATCCGCTGGATCATGGAAAAAGCAAGAGAGTTCCAGAATAACGTCTATTTCTGCTTCATTGACTATGCCAAAGCCTTTGACTGTGTGGATCACAATAAACTGTGGAAAATTCTTCAAGAGATGGGAATACCACCTGACCTGCCTCTTGAGAAACCTATATGCAGGTCAGGAAGCAACAGTTAGAACTGGACATGGAACAACAGCTGCTAAGTCACATCAGTCGTGTCCGACTCTGTGCGACCCCATAGACGGCAGCCCACCAGGCTCCTCTGTCCCTGGGATTCTCCAGGCAAGAACACTGGAGTGGGTTGCCATTTCCTTCTCCAATGCATGAAAGTAAAAAGTGAAAGTGAAGTCGCTCAGTCATGTCCGACTCTTAGCGACCCCATGGACTGCAGCCTACCAGGCTCCTCCGTCCATGGGATTTCCCAGGCAAGAGTACTGGAGTGGGTTGCCATTGCCTTCTCCATGGAACAATAGACTGGTTCCAAATAGGAAAAGGAGTGCGTCAAGGCTGTATATTGTCACCCTGCTTATTTAACTTATATGCAGAGTACATGAGAAATGCTGGGCTGGAAGAAGCACAAGCTGGAATCAAGATTGCCGGGAGAAATATCAATAACCTCAGATATGCAGATGACACCACCCTTACGGCAGAAAGTGAAGAGGAACTAAAGAGCCTCTTGATTAAAGTGAAGGTGGAGAGTGAAAAAGTTGGCTTAAAGCTCAACATTCAGAAAACGAAGATCATGGCATCTGGTCCCATCACTTCATGGGAAATAGATGGGGAAACAGTGTCAGACTTTATTTTTCTGGGCTCCAAAATCACTGCAGATGGTGAGTGCAGCCATGAAATTAAAAGACACTTACTCCTTGGAAGGAAAGTTATGACCAACCTAGATAGCACATTCAAAAGCAGAGACATTACTTTGCCAACAAAGGTCCATCTAGTCAAGGCTATGGTTTTTCCAGTGGTCATGTATGGATGTGAGAGTTGGACTGTGAAGAAAGCTAAGAGCTGAAGAATTGATGCTTTTGAACTGTGGTGTTGGAGAAGACTCTTGAGGGTCCCTTGGTCTGCAAGGAGATCCAACCAGTCCATCCTAAAGGAGATCAGTCCTGGGTGTTCTTTGGAAGGAATGATTCTAAAGCTGAAACTCCAGTACTTTGGCCACCTCATGCGAAAAGTTGACTCATTGGAAAAGACTCTGATGCTGGGAGGGATTGGGGGCAGGAGGAAAAGGGGACAACAGAGGATGAGATGGCTGGATGGCATCACCGACTCATTGGACGTGGGTTTGGGTGAACTCTGAGAGTTGGTGATGGACAGGGAGGCCTGGCGTGCTGCAATTCATGGGATCACAAAGAGTCGGACACGACTGAGCAACTGAACTGAACTGAACTGAACAGAGATGGGAAAGAATGCCATTCTTTTAAGTTACATTTCTACCAACAGAATATAGGGGTGGGGGGGTGGAAAAACCAGAACATTTTACATTTAATTTTTCTTGTTCTGCCTTAAAATATAAATTTTATCAGTTAGAAGCAGAGTATGAAGTGAAGGGGGAAATGACATCAGGTGACTACAAATGCTGTATTACACACTTTAAATTGCTTGTTTCTTTAGCTATTCACAATAATTCACTTATGTAAGAGTCGTTGCTCACATTTTACAAACAAGTAAATAGGTACAGGGGTTTCCCAGGTGGCGCTAGTGGTAAAGAACCTGCCTGCTAATGCAGGAGACATAAGAGGCATGGGTTCGATCTCTGGGTTGGGAAGATCCCCTGGAGGAGAGCACAGAAACCCACTCTGGTACACTTGCCTGGAGAGTCCCGTGAACAGAGGAGCCTGGTGGGCTACAGTCCATGGATCCCACAGAGTTGGACACGACTGAAGCGACATAACACAGCAAAGGTTAAGCAAAGAGGTTAAGGGCATTTTTAAGGTAGCAGTACTAATAAGAGGCATAATATCAATTTTAACTCACGTTTGACACTCAAGCCTAGATTGTTTCTCTACCACACTGCCTTATAGAGTGCATGCTATTGAAATAATTACATAACTTCTTTTCCTCTAGACATTCATTCTACTTTGCAAAGCACTTTGTGTATACTTATTTCATCACACAGAATATTAGAAGTACATATCCTCAATGATTGGGCTCTAATAAATCAATTTTAACTGCTTCATAGAGGATATTCTTCAGTGAAGTATTTTTGTTTTATTTCTTTTGCTATGAGTATGTGCAGTTGAATTAATGAACACTAATACAGTGAGATACCACATGCTCAAGTATCTTTCCACTGTTTGAATATTTGCATTGATGATGCAAAAGAAATGGTCGGTAAAACTTGAAATCAGTTTGCCAATAAATTTAGCAGTTTATATACAATGGGGAAAAATTCCTTGAAAAACAAAACTATCTACATGGATCCAAGAGGAAATAGAAAATCTGAATAGTCTCATATATATTAAAGAAACTGAATCTGTAATTTAAAACCTATCTTGAAAAAAATTCTCCAGAACTGGTGAATTCTTCCAAACATTTCCAAAAGAAATGATACAGATCATACATAAATTGGGGTTCAGTGGTGGCTCAGATGGTAAAGCATCTGCCTGCAATGCAGGAGACCCGGGTTCAATCCCTGGATCAGGAAGATCCCCTGAAGAAGGGAATGGCAACCCACTGCAGTATTCTTGCCTGGGAAATCCCATGGACAGAAGAGCCTGGAGGGCTACAGTCCATGGGGAGGGGGCTACAGCCCATTGGGTCACGAAGAGTTGGACACCACTGAATTACTAACACTTTCATTTTCACTTTTCATACATAAATTCTTTAATATAACAGAAAAAAGAAAAATGCATCTCAACTTGTTTTGTGAGTCTAGCATATTCTTGATACCAAAACTTGGAAAGGAGTTTATAAGAAAGGAAGATCATAGGTCGACACCTGTTGTGAACACATACACAAAAATATAAAAGTAGAAAAGGATGTTATATAACTGAAACATTTCGAGAATTTTTTCACTCGTAATTTTCTTGAGGTTCATCCAAGTTATTGAATGCATCAACAGTTCTTTGTTTTTACTTTTGTTTTTTTTCTGGGTAGTATTTCATGATATGGATTCACCACAATTTGTTTAATAATTTTCCTGTTAAATGACATCAGGGTTGTTTCCAGCTTTTGAATTTTATGAACAAAGCTGCTATAAACATCTGTGTACAGGTTTGTGTGTTAATATAAATTTTCATTTCTCAGGGATAAATAGCCAAGAGTTCAATTGCCAGGTCATATGATAATTGCATATTCAGTTTTTTTTTTGTTTGTTTTGTTTTTTTATTTATTTTGGCTGTGCTGGGTCTTCGTTGCTGCATGAGCTTTTCTGTAGTTGCAGCAAGTGGGGGCTAAACTCTGGTTGCAGTGCATAGGCTTGCAGTGGCTTTTCTTGTTGTGGAGCGTGGGCTCTAGGGTGTTTGGGCTTCAGTAGTTGCGTCACATAGACTCAGTAGTTGAGGTTCCCAGGCTCTAAAGCACAGGCTCAGTAGTTGTGGTTCACGAGCTTAGTTGCTTCGCAGCATGTGAGATCTTCCCAGATCAGGGATAGAACTTGTGTCTCCTGCATTGACAGGCGGGTTCTTTACCACTGAACTATCAGGGAAGCCCACGTATTCAGTTTTTAAAGAAACTTGCAAAGTGTTTTTCAAAGTGGCTTTTTACATTGTGTTAGAGATCCAGTTTTTCTACATCCTCACCAGCATTTGGTGATCCTCCTATTTCTTATGTAAGCCACTGATTAAATGTCTAGTAATATCTCACTGTGGTTTTAATTTGCATTTCCCTAATGGTTAATGATATTGAACATGTTTTCATATGCCTGCTTGCCATCTTTATATCCTGTTCAGTGAAATGTGCCTTTAAGTATTTTGCCAATTTTCTAATTGGATTTTTTTTTTTTTTTACTGTTGAGTTTTGAGAGATTTTTATACATTCTAGAAGCAAGTGCTTTGGTGAATATGTGCTTTGCAAATATCTTTCTCCCAGTCTGTGGCTTGCCTTTTCATCTTCTTCGTATGGCCTTTCATAGAGCAAATGTTGATTTTCATGAGGTCCAATTTATCAGTTTTTGCTTATTGAAGCTTTATTGAGGTGTAATTGATATACAAAAATGCACATATTTAATGTACACATTTGATGAGTTTGGATATACACATATACCCATGATACCATCACCACAATCAAAGTGATAAACATACCCATCAACTCCAAAAATTTACTTGTTTTTTTAATGGTTATTTCTGTGGTAATAACACTTAATATGAAATCTATCTTCTTAACATATTTTAAAGTTCACAATACCATAAGGTTAACTCAGGCACTATGTTGTATAGCAAATCTCTATTTTTCACCTTGCATAACTGAAACTTTATACCCATTGAACAACAACTCCCCTTTTCTTCTCCCCTGTCAGCCCCTGGCAAGCAACATTCTGTTTTACATCTATGAGTTTGACTATTTTAGATGCCTCATTTATAGTGTTTGCCCTTCTGTGACTGGCTTATTTTACTTAGTACAACGTCCTCTCATTTCATCCATGTGGTCACAAAAGAAAGGATTTCCTTCTTTTTAAGGCTGGATAATATTCCATGACATGTACACACCATATTTTCTTTATCCATTTATTTGTCTCTTGGACATTTGGGTTTTTTCCATATCTTGACTATTGTGAATAATGCTGCAGTGAACCTGGAAGTACAGATATCTCTTCAAGTTCATGATTTCTGTATATGCAGAAGTAGAATTGCTAGATCATATGGTAGTTCTATTTTTAAATCTTGCTTTTGATATCATGTCTAAAATGATCTGTGCACTGAAAAGTATACGACACTGATGAGAGAGATTGAAGAAGATATAAACAGATGGAAAGACATCTCATGTTCTTGGATTGAAACAATTCATATTGTAAAAATGTCCATACTACCTAAAAGTAGATTCAGTGCAATCCCAATCAAAATTCCAATGGCATTTTTCACAGAAAAAAAATGATCCTAAATTTTGTTTGGAACTATAAAAGGTGGCAAATAGCTGAAAACAATCCTGAAAAAGAAGAACAAAGATGAAAGCATCACACTACCTGATTTTAAGCTATATTGTTGTTCAGTCACTCAGTTGTGTCTGATTCTTTGCAATCTCATGGACTGCAGCATGCCAGGCTTCCCTGTTCTTCACTATCTCCTGGAGTTTGCTCAGACTCATGTCCATTGAGTTGATGATGCCATCCAACCATCTCATTCTCTGTCCCTGCCTTCTCCTCCTGCCTTCAATCTTCCCCAGCATCAGGATCTTTTCCAATGAGTCGGCTCTTCACATCAGGTGACCAAAGTATTGGAGCTTCAACTCCAATGAATATCTAGGTTTGATTTCCTTTAGGATTCTCTGGTTTGATCTCCTTGCAGTCCAAGGTATTCTTAAGAGTCTTTTTCTTCTCCAGCACCACAGTCCGAAAGCATCAGTTCTTTGACACTCAGACTTCTTTATGGGCCAACTCTCATATCTGTACATGACTACTGGAAAAACCTGACTATACAGACCTTTGTCAGCAAAGTGATGTCTCTGCTTTTTAATATGCTGTCTAGGTTGGTCATAACTTTTTATCCCAAGAAGCAAGCATCTTTTAACTTCATGGCTGCAGTCACCATCTGCAGTGATTTTGGAGCTCAAGAAAATAAACTCTGTCACTGTTTCCATTTTTTCTCCATTTGTTTGCCATGAAGTGATGGGACCGGATGCCATGATCTTAGTTTTTTGAATGTTGAGTTTTAAGCCAGCTTTTTCACTCTCCTTCTTCACCTTCATCAAGAGGCTCTTTAGTTTCTCTTCGCTTTCTGCCATAAGGGTGGTGTCATCTGCATATCTGAGGTTATTGTTATTTCTCCTGGCAGTCTTGATTCCAGCTTGAGCTTCATCCTTGGGCGTTTCACATGATGTACTCTGCATATAAGCTAAATAAACAGGGTAACAATATACAGCCTTAATGTACTCCTTTCCCAGTTTTCAACCAGTCCATTGTTCCATGTCTGGTTCTAACTGTTGCTTCTTGACCTGCATACAGGTTTCTCTGGGGTTCCTATCTCTTTCAGAATTTTCCACAGGTTGTTGTGATCTACACAGTCAAGTGCTTTCACATAGTCAATGAAGCACAAGATGTTTTTCTGGAATTCCCTTGCTTTTTCTATGATCTAACAGATGTTGGCAATTTGATCTCTGGTTTCTCTGCATTTTCTAAATCCAGTTTTTACATCTAGAAATTCTAGAAATTGTTGAAGCCTAGCTTGAAGGATTTTGAGCATTACCTTGCTAGCATTTGAAATCAGCGTGATTGTACAGTAGTTCTAACATTCTTTGTGTTCAAAAGGCATTGCCCTTCTTTTGGATTGAAATGAGAACTGACCTTTTCCAGTCTGGTGGTCGCTGCTGAGTTTTCCAAATTTGCTGGCATATTAAGTGCAGCACTTTTTAACAGCATCATCTTTTAGGATTTGAAAAAGCTCAACTGGAATCCCATCACCTCCACTTGCTTTGTTCATAGTGATGCTTCCTAAGGCCCACTTGATTTCACACACCATGATGTCTGACTCTTAGATAAGTGATCACACCATTGTGGTTATCCAGGTCATTAAGACCTTTTTTATACAGTTCTTTCTATGTATTCTTGCCACCTCTTCTTAATGTCTTCTGCTTCTGTTAGGTCCATGCCATTTCTGTCCTTTATTGTGCCCATCTTTGCATGAAATGTTCCCTTGGTATCTCTCATTTTCTTGAAGAGATCTCTAGTCTTTTCCATTGTATTTTTTTCCTCTATTTCTTTGCATTGATCACTGAGGAAGGCTTTCTTATCTCTCCTTGCTATTCTTTGGAACTCTGCTCTCGGCTGGGTATATCTTACCCTTTCTTCTTTGCCTTTCACTTCTCTTCTCTTCTCAACTATTTGTAAGGCCTCTTAAGAAAACCATTTTGCCTTTTTGCATTTCTTTTTCTTGGGGATGGTTTTGATCACTGCCTCCTGTGCAGTGTTATGAACCTCTGTCCATAGTTCTTAAGGTACTCTGTCTATCAGATCTAATCCCTTGAACCTATTTGTCACTTCAACTGTTTAAGCTGTATTACAAAACTATAGTAATGAAAGCATTATGGTACTGGCAAAGAAACAGATACTGGAATAGAACTTAAAGTGCAGAAATAGACCCACTCATATAGAGTCAACTAATTTTTGACCCAGGGGTCAAGAACATACAATGGAGAAAGGACTGACTCTTCAGTAAATGGTACTAAGAAAGCTAGATATCCACATACAAAAGAAGGAAACTGCACCCATATCTTACACCACTCAGAAAAAACAGCATATGATCCAGCAATCTTGCACCTGGCTATATATCTGGAGGAATTGAAATTAGTATTTTCAAGAGATATCTGCACCCTTATGTTCATTTCAGCATTATTCACAATAGGCCAGATATGGAAACAGCTTAAATGTTCTTCAGTGAGTGAATGGGTAAAAAAGAGGGATATGATATATATGTATATATACATATATATGTATACACACGCATATATTTTTTCTTTTTTTAATTTTATTTTATTTTTAAACTTTACAATATTGTATTAGTTTTGCCAAATATCGAAATGAATCCGCCACAGGTATACCTGTGTTCCCCATCCTGAATCCTCCTCCCTCCTCCCTCCCCATACCCTCCCTCTGGGTCATCCCAGTGCACCAGCCCCAGGCATCCAGTATCGTGCATCGAACCTAGACTGGTGACTCGTTTCATACATGATATTATACATGTTTCATTTTTTCATTGTATGTGTACACACTCACATACACACACACACAATGGAATATAATCCAGCTATAAGAAAGAAGAAAGTCTTGCCATTTGCAACAAAATGGATAAACTGGAGGGCATTATGCTAAGTGAAATCCTCCAGACAGAGGAAGACAAATACAGTATGGTGTCACTTACATGTGGAATATTTTTTAAAAGCTGATTTCATAGAAATAAAATAGAATGGTGATTGCCAGTGGTTGGGAGGAGGGGAAATGAAGCAATGTAGGTCACAAAATTTTAATTATAAGAACAAATTCTGAGGAGCTAATGTACATTATGGTGACTACAGTTAATGCTGTATATATAATACAGTATAAAATAGCATTATACACTTGAAAGTTGCTGGATGTAGGTCTTAAGCATTCTCATCACAAAAAATTTACCTATATTAACTATATGAGTGATATATTAATATTAGCTATATGAGTTAGTGATATGTTAATTATCTTGATCTTGGTAATCATTCTACAATTTATATGTGTATCAAATAATTACACACATATATAAACAATTATATTTGTCAATTATTTCTCAATAAATTTTAAAAGGTGAAAGTACAGACCTTAGACTAAGGAAAAATATTTTCAAATCTTATAGATAAGAAACTGATATCTACTATATATATAAAAAATCTACTTCTCAATAACAAAAAGACAACACAACTTAAAAATGAGCAAGTATTTAAATAGAATCCACGGAAGATATGCAGGTGGTCAATAAATACCTGAAAAATGCTTTACATCATTAGTCATTAGGGAAATGCACATCAAAACCACAATGAAATACTACTTCACACCCCCATAGAATGGCTAGAATCAGAAAAACATGTATTAACAAGTGCTGGTGAGGATGTGGTGAAATTAAAACCATTGTAAACTCTTGGTGGTAATGTAAAATGGTGCTTCCACTTTGGAAAATAATTTGGCAATTCCTCAAAGTTTGAAAATGATATGACTCAGCAATTTCATTCCTAGGTATATACTCAAAAGAAATGAAAACATGTATTCATATAAACAGTTGTTTCATAGCAGCATTATTCACAAGACCAAAAGGTAGAAACAACTTGAACATTTATCAACTGATGAATTAATAAACAAAATTTGGTATATCCATGTCTGTTCAATTCAGTTGCTCAGTCGTGTCCGACTCTTTGCGACCCCATGAATCACAGCACACCAGGCCTCTCCGTCCATGAGCAACTCCCGGAGTTCACCCAAACACATGTCCATTGAGTCGGTGATGCCATCCAGCCATCTCATCCTCTGCCGTCCCCTTCTCCTCCTGCCCTCAATCTTTCCCAGAATCAGGGTCTTTTCAAATGAGTCAGCTCTTCACATCGGGTGGCTAAAGTACTGGAGTTTCAGCTTCAACATCGGTCCTTCCAAAGAACACCCAGGACTGATCTCCTTTAGGATGGACTGGTTGGATCTCCTTGCAGTCCAAGGGACTCTCAAGAGTCTTCTCCAACACCACAGTTCAAAAGCATCAATTCTATACATCAGTGTCTCTTTTGGTGTCTCGTACACAGGGTTATTGTTACCATCTTTCTAAATTCCATATATATGCGTTAGTATACTGTATTGGTGTTTTTCTTTCTGGCTTACTTCACTCTGTATAATAGGCTCCAGTTTCATCCACCTCATTAGAACTGATTCAAATGTATTCTTTTTAATGGCTGAGTAATACTCCATTGTGTATATGTACCACAGCTTTCTTATCCATTCATCTGCTGATGGACATCTAGGTTGCTTCCATGTCCTGGCTATTATAAACAGTGCTGTGATGAACATTGGGGTACATGTGTCTCTTTCCCTTCTGGTTTCCTCAGTGTGTATGCCCAGCAGTGGGATTGCTGGATCATAAGGCAGTTCTATTTCTAGTTTTTAAAGGAATCTCCACACTGTTCTCCATAGTGGCTGTACTAGTTTGCATTCCCACCAACAGTGTAAGAGGATTCCCTTTTCTCTACACCCTCTCCAGCATTTATTGCTTGTAGACTTTTGGATCGCAGCCATTCTGACTGGCGTGAAATGGTACCTCATTGTGGTTTTGATTTGCATTTCTCTGATAATGAGTGATGTTGAGCATCTTTTCATGTGTTTGTTAGCCATCTGTATGTCTTCTTTGGAGAAATGTCTATTTAGTTCTTTGGCCCATTTTTTGATTGGGTCATTTATTTTTCTGGAGTTGAGCTGTAGGAGTTGCTTGTATATTTTTGAGATTAGTTGTTTGTCAGTTGCTTCATTTGCTATTATTTTCTCCCATTCGTTGGAGAGGGAGAGGATGGGAAGATTTGGGAGAATGGCATTGAAACATGTATAATATCATGTATGAAACAAGTTGCCAGTCCAGGTTCGATGCACGATACTGGATGCTTGGGGCTGGTGCACTAGGACAACCCAGAGGGATGTTATGGGGAGGGAGGAGGGAGGAGGGTTCAGGATGGGGAACACATGTATACCTGTGGTGGATTCATTTCGATATTTGGCAAAACTAATACAATATGGTAAAGTTTAAAAATAAAATTAAAAAAAAAAAAACAGAAAACTAAAAAAAAAAAAAAAAAGAGTCTTCTCCAACAACAAAAAAACAAAAAACAAAAGCATCAATTCTTCAGTGCTCAGCTTTCTTTATAGTCCAACTCCCACATCCATACATGACCACTGGAAAAACCATAGCCTTGACTAGACGGACCTTTGTTGGCAAAGTAATGTCTCTGCTTTTTAATACACTGTCTAGGTTGGTCATAACTTTCCTTCCAAGGAGTAAGCATCTTTTAATTTCATGGCTGCAATCACCATCTGCAGTGATTTTGGAGCCCAGAGAAATAGAGTTAGCTACTGTTTCCCCATCTATTTGCCATGAAGTGATGGGAGTGGATGCCATGATCTTAGTTTTCTGAATGTTGAACTTTAAGCCAACTTTTTCATTCTCCTCTTTCACTTTCATCAAGAGGCTCTTTAGTTCTTCTTCACTTTCTGCCATAAGGATGGTGTCATCTGCATATCTGAGGTTATTGATATTTCTCCTGGCAATCTTGATTCCAGCTTGTTCTTCCTCCAGCCCAGCATTTCTCATGATGTACTCTGCATATAAGTTAAATAAGCAGTGTGACAACATACAGCCTTGATGTACTCCTTTCCCGATTTGGAACCAATCCGTTGTCCATGTCCAGTTCTAACTGTTGCTTGCTGACCTGCATGCAGATTTCTCAAGAGGCAGGTCAGGTGTTCTGATATTCCCATCTCTTGAAGAATTTTCCACAGTTTGTTGTGATCCACACAGTCAAAGGCTTTGGCATAGTTAGTAAAGAAGAAATAGATGTTTTTCTGGAACTCTCTTGCTTTTTCTATGATCCAATGGATATTGGCAATTTGATCTCTAGTTCCTCTGCCTTTTCTAAATGCAGCTTGCACATTGGGAAGTTCACAGTTCATGTACTGTTGAAGCCTGGCTTGGAAAATTTTGATCATTACTTTACTAGCATATGAGATGACTGCAATTGTGCGGTAGTTTGAGCATTCTTTGGCATTGCCTTTCTTTGTGATTGGGGCCATGCTCAGTAAATCTTTAATCCAATTTTCTGTTGATGGGTGGAGCTGTGTTCCCTACCTGTTATTTACCTGGGACCAAACTATGGTGGAGTTAATGAAGATAATGGCGATCTCCTTCAAAAGGTTCCATGCACGCACTGCTACATTCAGTGCCCCCAACCCTGCAGCATGCCACCGCCGACCCACGCCTCCACCAGAGACTCCTGAACACTCACAAGCAAGTCTGGGCCAGTCTCTTGTGGGGTCACTGCCTCTTTCTCCTGGGTCCTGGTGTGCACAAGTTTCTGTTTATGCACTCCAAGACTCTATTTCCCCAGCCCTGTGTAAGTTCTGGCAGCTCTGTAGTGGGGTTAATGGTGACCTCCTCCAAGAGGGCTTATGCCATACCCAAGTCTGCTGCACCCAGAGCCCCTGCCCCCATGGCAGTCTACTGCTGACCCATACCTCCACAGGAGCCACTCAAACACAATTCTGTCTCAGTCTCTGTGGAGTTTCTGGGTCCTGGTGTTCACAAGATTTGTTTGAGCCCTCTGAGCATCTCTGGTGGGTATGGGGTTTGATTCTAAATGCAATTTCACCCCTTCTACCATCTTTCTGGGGCTTCTCCTTTGCCCTTGGTTGTGGGGTATCTCCTCAAAGTCACTTCAGCACCACACAGCTGCTGCTCCAGCACCTACCATCTTTCTGGGACTTCTCTGCTCTTGCATGTGGGGTATCTCCTCACATTCGCTTCAGTGACATGCAGCTGCCACTCCAGCACCAGCTGTAAATATAGTAAAAATCGGTTACTTAAAACTGTTGAATTATATACATGAATTATAGCTCAATAAAGCTGCTCTAACAACAACAAAAATATAAAAATATATGGAATAGAAAGTTAATGTTTTTTAATTCCCACTTCCAGAAATTACCACCGTTAATAGTTTTGTGTATATCCCTTCAATTTGTCTTGATTTATTTTATTTATTAATGTTAACTGAAAAATGCAAATCGAAGAACAGTATACCTATTATGATATACATTTAAATATGATTTATTTCCAGTTTTTATTTCCAGTATTCTGGGAGGTGGGTCATAGAGGATCCTGCTGTGATGTATGTCAGAGAGTGTTTTGCCTATGTTCTCCTCTAGGAGTTTTATAGTTTCTGGTCTTACGTTGAGATCTTTAATCCATTTTGAGTTTATTTTTGTGTATGGTGTTAGAAAGTGTTCTAGTTTCATTCTTTTACAAGTGGTTGACCAGATTTCCCAGCACCACTTGTTAAAGAGATTGTCTTTAATCCATTGTATATTCTTGCGTCCTTTGTCAAAGATAAGGTGTCCATATGTGTGTGGATTTATCTCTGGGCTTTCTATTTTGTTCCATTGATCCATATTTCTGTCTTTGTGCCAGTACCATACTGTCTTGATAACTGTGGCTTTGTAGTAGAGCCTGAAGTCAGGTAGGTTGATTCCTCCAGTTCCATTCTTCTTTCTCAAGATCGCTTTGGCTCTTCGAGGTACTGCTGGGCATACACACTGAGGAAACCAGAAGGGAAAGAGACACGTGTACCCCAATGTTCATCACAGCACTGTTTATAATAGCCAGGACATGGAAGCAACCTAGATGCCCATCAGCAGATGAATGGATAAGAAAGCTATGGTACATATACACAATGGAGTATTACTCAGCCATTAAAAAGAATACATTTGAATCAGTTCTAATGAGGTGGATGAAACTGGAGCCTATTATACAGAGTGAAGTAAGCCAGAAGGAAAAACACCAATAGAGTATACTAACGCATATATATGGAATTTAGAAAGATGGTAACAATAACCCTGTGAACGAGACAGCAAAAGAGACACTGATGTATAGAACAGTCTTATGGACTCTGTGGGAGAGGGAGAGGGTGGGAAGATTTGGGAGAATGGCATTGAAACATGTAAAATATCATGTATGAAACGAGATGCCAGTCCAGGTTCGATGCACGATACTGGATGCTTGGGGCTAGTGCACTGGGACGACCCAGAGGGATGGTATGGGGAGGGAGGAGGGAGGAGGGTTCAGGATGGGGAACACATGTATACCTGTGGCGGATTCATTTTGATATTTGGCAAAACTAATACAATTATGTAAAGTTTAAAAATAAAATAAAATTTAAAAAAATAAATATGATTTATGCAGTAATTAAAAACATATCATAAAACGTATACTGTTCTTCAGTTTGCATTTTTCATTTAACATTAATATCCACTGCTTCATTACCTGATCTTTCTTCTTCCTTACTCCCATAACAAAACAAAATAAAGCCCCAGACAAAAAAAATCAAGATACAAAAGGGGAAAAAGAACCTAACCCTAAGCAAAAACCTTTTGTTGTTCATTGCTAATTTATGTCTGACACTTTGCAATCCCATGAACAGCAGCATGCCAGGGTTCCCTGTCTTTCCCTATCTCCCGGAGTTTGGTCAAACTCATGTCCACTGAGTCAGTGATGTTATCTAACCATCTCATCCTCTGCTGCCCCATCCTTCTCTTGCCCTCAATCTTTCCCAACCTATTGACACAACACAAAACCATTCTGAAGTATGTAATATGTTGAGAAGTCCAATTTTATCTTTCTAATAATATAATTATAACTATGCTGTAGCATATTTATCTTCTGTTTCTCAATCTCTCACCCTATAATTTTTGCCTTAAATATATCCTAGTCTACTGATGGCCTGAGATACTAACCTAACAAATTTCTGTCCATATAGCACCCATCTTGATGGGAAGTTTTAGTCTTCAGTGTCTTCAGAAATGAAGTGGCCAAGTTGTTAAATAATATTGTATATTGCCTCATGGAGGAAGGGTCTTATGCACTTATAAAAACTTGAGTGAACACCTTAAGGGTTATTTTCTGTTTTTTTTTCTGGGAGAGACCACAGATGTAGTGAATGGACAGATGAACTTTAACTGCAAATGAGAAGCTAATGTTCCTCTTCTTCATTATTTAGAAAATAATAGCATTTATAGTTTACAGTATCAATTGGAAATACTATTTAAAATTTTGGATATTTATTAAGAAAAGAATACTTATATTTCGTGAACAACTTTCCATCCAAATAAAATGCAGTTCATTGCTTTTGCCCAGCTCACAAAACTTCACTGTAAGTCTATATTATAACTCACTGAGTAAATTTCCTAGTAATGGATAAGTTTTGTGTTTCCTGGTGTTGGCTATTACAAACAGTGCAGCAGTAAGTGCTGCAGTGCATGCATTTCTGTGGGCAAGATTCTTAGAGGATATATTGATAAAAAAGCATGACCACTATAAATTTTAATGGATATAAGATATTTAAAGGGGCTTCCAAGGAGTTGGTGATGGACAGGGAGGCCTGGTGTGCTGCAGTCCATGGAGTCGAAAAGAGTCAGAGATGACTGAGCAACTGAATTGAACTGAACTGAAGGTGGGACTAGTGGTAAAGAACCTGTCTGCCAATGCAGGAGACATAAGATGAGAGTTCGATCCCTGGGTAAGGAAGATTCCCTGGAGGAGGGCATGGCAACTCATTCCAGCATTTTTGCCTGGAGTATCCCATGGACAGAGGAGCCTGGCAGGGTACAGTCCATAGGGTAGCAAAGTTGGACATGACTGAAGTGACTTAGCACACAGGAAGTTTAAAATAATAATTATTTTAATATGAATATATAACCATTTAAAAATTTTGGAAAAAAGAGGAAACAGTGTTAACCATTAGCACACATTCTCAAAGGTAAAAATTTATTCTCTCACTGATTTGAGATGACATGGCAGAGCCACACCTTGAGGAATCCAGATTTGTCTGACTCCAAAGATTACATTCCTAACTATTCATATAAAGATTTGTTTTCTTTTAGATGTAACACCAGTAGAGGGGACCTGAATTTATCCCAGAATTTCTATTCAGCTAATCAGTGGGACCTCAAACTTTTGACATTTATTCGAGGGTCCTAGTCAGCCGAGCCAGCATTAAGCTATGCTTTCCTTTAGTTACTTTGTATGTCCTGGCATTAAAGCAAACGTGTTTCTGTGAGAGGAATCTCGAAGATGAATTAAAGAGACAAAAGACTATATGAAATGTCTAAAAGTGAGGTGATAATTTCTATCACTGCCCAGATCTCCACTGTGTAGAGTGATTCTAAGTGAGTGTGGGTTGGGACAACTACAGAGGGGTATAGGAAGATATAAGGTAGAAGTGGTTATTAGATGAGCTCTCAGAGGGAAAAATATGAGAGCAGACATGTGACAAACCCACAGTTTAAATTATGAAGAACAAAAATTGAGACTACGTGTTACAAAAGTGCCTGTTCCTTCTACATACTTGCCAAAATGATCAACACAAATTTTTAAAAATTAGTATTTGTCAATCTTAAAGGTCAAAAAATAATTTCTCTTTGTTAAACATAGTTCATTTTAATGGTTGCCTAAAATCCCATCATTCATTTAGACATGCTTTAATTAAAGACATTTCCTGTTCTGTATATTTAGTTTCTTTCTATAATTTCCCGGCTTTAACAATTCTCTGCTAAACAGTTTTACAGTCAAGTTCTATTGAAAAACGATATGGTTTTATGTGTAAGTTGAATGGGCTCAACTAAATTTTTTTCCCCTCTCTGTCCTCAACAAAATCGTAAAACCTAATATGAAAATCCATGAATATTTTAATAGTCAAAAACTGAGCATTGGGTGCATGAGTGTGGTGCTTCTCTATTGGTGCTACTGACAGATATAGATACCAGGATGTATATGTGTGTGACCTCTGGGGGATCCTAATGAGAGTAGCAGTGCCTGGAAAAGTGTTTCTCAACTTCAACACTATTTACGCTCTGAAATATAATTTTTTGTTGTGGGAGCTGTTCTGTGCATCATAAGTTGGTCAGCATCTCTAGCCTCTATCCACTAACTGCTAATAACACAACTTCCAACTTGATCTGTGATGACCAAAAATGTCTCTAGACAGTGTCAAATATCTCCTGGGATGGGGTGAAGATCAGCCCCTATTTTGCAGGCTTCAGTAGCATAACCCAGATTTAGAAATGGGGCCAGTGGAGGGGAGAAGACTTGCTCAAGACCTCAGAATCAATGATGTGTCAAGCACTGAGAGAAACATTTCTTAATTCTCCCCCATTTTCTTTCCCAGCAGACCTGTTATCACACTTTTTTCTGCTGTAATTTACAACCCAGTGGTTCAAAGATATTACAAATATCCAGTTCAGATGTTTCTCTGATCTAACTTAAAAGGCAAAAAATAAAATAGGAAGCAGACCAATTAATTGAAAGGAATATATTTAATCATGAAATCTCATGAAAGTTTTTACAGTCCTATTTAAATCTTAATTTCTTCTTTTATAGATTGTGACAGATAACCTCTACCACACAGAAGCATTGTGAGAAATGTATATGCCAACAAATGAAAAGTGGCTGACACTCAGGAAAGGTGAGTTGCCATGGTTCCTTAAGGGCAGTAACCTTCCATTTAGCCACAAATTGTCATTCAGTTAAAGATACCATAAATACTTAGAATATTATTGAGTTCATCCAATGCAGAACTTGATGACATCTGCAGTATAAATTGGAAAGTAGTTAGTTGAGAGCCATTGCTTTTTTTTCCCATTTAAGAACCCAAAATGCTTTTCCAGATGGAATCTCATGAAGCTCCATGAACTCCTTAGGTGACAAGGAGGTCAGTAGAGGCCAGTAGAGGAGAAATGATATGTTTGACAATAATAGGACAGAAAAGGCTGGTGGGAATAAAACTTCATTGGACTAAGGAAGTAACACAAGATGGTAATTTGGTCTATAGGAAGAAATGAAGAGAATCAGAAATGACAATTTAGATGGCTGATATACCAAACTGGAGATTCTCAAGGGAAGAATACTGGAGTGGGTTGCCATGCCCCTCCAGATCTTCCCAACTCAAGGATTGAATTCATGTCTCCTGCATTGGCAAGTGAGTTCTTTACAACTGGCACCACCTGGGAAGCCCAATATACCAAACTTCAGTTTAGTTCAGATCAGTCGCTCAGTCATGTCCAACTCTTTGTGACCCCATGAATCGCAGCACGCCAGGCCTCCCTGTCCATCACCAACTCCTGGAGTTCACTCAGACTCACATTCATCGAGTCAGTGATGCCATCCAGCCATCTCATCCTCTGTCGTCCCCTTTTCCTCCTGCCCCCAATCCCTCCCAGCATCAGGGTCTTTTGCAATGAGTCAGCTCTTCGCATGAGGTGGCCAAAGTACTGGAGTTTCAGCTTTAGCATCATTCCTTCCAAGGAACACCCAGGACTGATCTCCTTTAGAATGGACTGGTTGGATCTCCTTGCAGTCCAAGGGGCTCTCAAGAGTCCTCTCCAACACCACAGTTCAAAAGCATCAATACCAAATTTATAAATATATAATTGTTATTTCTCCTCTTAGTTTCTTTTGGGGCTTTCCAGGTGGTGCAGTGGAAGAGAATCTGCCTGCAATGCAGGAAATGCAAGAGATGTGGGTTTGATCCCTGGGTCAGGAAGATGCCCTGGAGTAGGAAATGGGAACCCAGTCCAGTATTCTTGCCTGGAAAATCAAATGGACAGAGGAGCCTGGTGGGCTACACACAGTCCATGGGGTCCCAAAGAATTGGAAACAACTAACCTACTGAGCACCGCACAGCTCACTTTCTTTAATGACAGAAAATTACATAAAGTGAAGTAATCATCATAGTATATATCAATGAATTTTATATCTATATATATATGTATGTATGTAATAAGTACAGCAATAATACCACAAAAATTAGAGGAGGGAATACAGCCATATAGATGTCATGTTTCTATATCTTGTTAAAATTTAGGGAGATAAATTTATCATGAGTATAAGTGAAATGTAGATTCTGATAAGATGTTAAGATGCATTTGGTAGGCCCTAAATGACAATCTTTTTAAAATAGTGACAAAATTATTAAAGGAATCAAAATATTCCTCCAGTGAAATATTTGAATATTAAAAATATTAGAATATAAAATATTTTAATATTGAAAATATTGAATAATGAATCTGCCTGTGAATAGTGAAATAGTGAATATTGAAAATATTCACTAATACAAAAGGAAAAATAAAAGAGGAAAAAGAGGAACAGAATAACAAAAAACATAAAAAAATCAAAAGTAAATTCAGTTCATTTCAGTAGCTTAGTCATGTCCAACTCTTTGTGACCCCATGGACTGCAGCATGCCAGGCTTTCCTGTACATCACCAACTCCCAGAGTTTACTCAGACTCATGTCCACTGAGTCTGTGATGCCATCCAACCATCTCATCCTCTGTCATCCCCTTCTCCTCCCGCCTTCAATCTTTCCAGCATCAGGATCTTTTCCAATGAGTCAGCTCTTCACATCAGGTGGCCAAGTACTGGAGTTTCAGCTTTAGCATCAGTACTTCCAGTGAATATTCAGAGTTGATTTCCTTCAGGGTGGACTGGTTGGATCTCCTCTCAGTCCAAGGGATTCTCAAGAATCTTCTCCAACACCACAGTTCAAAAGCATCAATTCTTCGGTGCTCAGCTTTCTTTATAGCCCAACTCAAACATCTATACATGACTACTGAAAAAACCATAGCCTGGACTAGACGGACCTTTGTTGACAAAGTAATGTTTCTGCTTTTTAGCATGCTTTCTAGGTTGGCCATAGCTTTTCTTCCAAGGAGCCAGCGTCTTTTAATTTCATGGCTGCAGTCATCATCTGCAGTGATTTTGGAGCCCCAAAAAATAAATTAGAGGAGGGAATACAGAGTGCCTGAAGAACTATGCACGGAGGTTCATGACATTGTACAGGAGGCAGTGATCAAGACCATCCTTAAGAAAAAGAAATGCAAACAGGCAAAATGGTTGTCTAAGGAGGCCTTGCAATACAGGGATAAAATGGACACCGTTTCCATTTTATCCCCATCTATTTGCCATGAAGTGATAGGACCAGATGCGATGATCTTAGTTTTCTGAATGCTAAGTTTTAATCCAACTTTTTCACTCTCCTCTTTCACTTTCATCAGAGGCTATTTAGTTCTTCACTTTCTGCCATAAGCATGGTGTCATCTGCATATCTGAGGTTATTGATATTTCTCCCAGCAATCTTGATTCCAGCTTGTGCTTCATCCAGCCCAGCATTTCTCATGATGTACTCTGTATATAAGTTAAATAAGCAGGGTGACAATATACAGCCTTGACACACTCCTTTCCTGATTTGGAACCAGTCTATTGTTCCATGTCCAGTTCTAACTGTTGCTTGTTGACCTGCATAAAGATTTCTCAGGAGGCGGGTCAGGTGGTCTGGTATTCCCATCTCTTCAAGAATTTTCCACAGTTTGTTGTGATCCACACAGTCAAAGGCTTTGGCATAGTCAATAAAGCAGAAGTAGATGTTTTTCTGGAACTCTCTTGCGTTTTCTATGATCCAACAGATGTTGGCAATTTGATTTCTGGTTCCTCTGCCTTTTCTAAATCCAGCTTGAACATCTGGAAGTTCACAATCCACGTACTGATGAAGCCTGGCTTGGAGAATTTTGATCATTACTTTGCTAGTGTGTGAGATGAGTGCAATTGTGTGATAGTTTGAGCATTCTTCGGCATTGCCTTTCTTTTGGACTGGAATGAACACTGACCTTTTCCAGTCCTGTGGCCACTGCTGAGATTTCCACGTTTGCTGGCATATTGAGTGCAACACTTTTACAGCATCATCTTTTAGGATTTGAAATAGCTCAACTGGAATTCCATCACCTCCACTAGCTTTGTTCATAGTGATACTTCCTAAGGCCCACTTGACTTCACATTTCAGGATGCCTGGCTCTACATGAGTGATCACACCATCGTGGTTATCTGGATCATGAAAATCTTTTTTGTATAGTTCTTCTGTGTATTCTTGCCACCTCTTCTTAATATCATCTGCTTCTGTTAGGTCCATACCATTTCTGTCCTTTATTGTGCCCATCTTTGCATGAAAAGTTACCTTGGTATCTCTAATTTTCTTGATGATATGTCTAGTCTTTCCCACTCTATTGTTTTCCTCTATTTCTTTGCATTGATCACTGAGGAAGGCTTTCTTATCTCTCCTTGCTATTCTTTGGAACTCTGCATTCAGCTGGGTATGTCTTTCCTTTTCTCCTTTGTCTTTCGCTTCTCTTCTTTTCAGAGCTGTTTGCAAGGCCTCCTTAGACAACCATTTTGCCTGTTTGCATTTCTTTTTCTTAAGGATGGTCTTGATCACTGCCTCCTGTACAATGTCATGAACCTCCGTGCATAGTTCTTCAGGCACTCTGTCTATCAGATCTAATTCCTTCAATCTATTTGTCACTTCCAGTGTATAGTTGTAAGGGAATTTGATTTAGGTCATACCTGAATGGTGTTTTCCCTACTTGCTTCAATTTATGTCTGAATTTGGCAAAAAGGAGTTCATGATCTGAGCCACAGTCTGGTCTTATTTTTGCTGACGGTGTACCAGAGTATCTGGAACATATAGACTGGCAGCAAATATGTGTTTGCTTCCTGTTTCATCCTTCCTTTAAGAGATATACAATTTTAATCTCAATATTATTACTGTCTTAGAAAACATTTACGAATGTTACAAGACAAAATAAAACAAACGTGTTTGTGTATATTATGTAAGCAGATTCAGGAGTATTTCTGTTATATAGAATGTTGCAGAATTAGTTATCTGATCAAGTTAGGTTTGGCGAAAGTGCGTACTTTCTTCCTATCGAATTGTGGCTTATTTGGATCCAGTAGGTTCACTTATGGGCTTCCCTGGTGGTTTAGTGATAAAGAATCTGCCTGCAATGCAGAAGAGATGGGTTTGTTCCCTGGGTCTGGAAGATCCCTGGGAGAAGGATATAGCAACCTATTCCAGTATTCTTGCCTGGAGAATCCCATGGACAGAGGAGACTGGAGGGCTACAGTCCATGGGGTCACAAAAGAGTCGGACATGACTTAGTGATTAAACCACCACCAGGTTCATTTGTATGTATTTTTATATATTTAGATTATTGTGTTTAAGACCTCCATTTCCTTGTTGATTGATTTATTTATTTTTTGTCTGCACTGTGAGTCATGTGGGATCCTAGTCCCTGACCAGGAATTGAACTCATTCCCCCTGCCCTGGAAGCATGATATATCATCCACTGGACCTCCAGGGAAGGCCCCCTTGATACCCCTTGATCTTATGCCTAGCTTTTCTATTCATTATGGAAACTATGGGATTGAAATCTCCAATAATTATTTTAGAATTATCTGTTTCTCCCCAAATTTTGGCCAATTTTTGTTTCATACATGTTTTAGTTTCCTACTACTGCTGTAGCAAATTACCACAACTTTAGTGGCTTACAGAAACACATAGGGTTTCCCAGGTGGTTCAGTGATAAAGAATCTGCCTGCAATGCAGAAGAGATGGGTTTGTTCCCTGGGTCTGGAAGATCCCTGGGAGAAGGATATAGCAACCTGCTATAAGAATCTGCCTGCAATGCAGGAGATGCAGGAGACTTGGGTTTGATCCCCAGGTCAGGAAAATCCCTGGAGGAGGGCCCAGCAACCCATGCAAGTATTCTTTCCTGGAAAATCCCATGGACAGAGGAGCCTGGCAGGCTACAGTCCATAGGGTTGCAAAGAGCTGGACATGACTGAGTGACTAAGTACCCACGCACAACAACACATTTATTATTTTACAGTTTTGAAGGTCAGAAAATTGAAATCAGTTCCACTGGGATAAAATCAAGGTTGGGTAGGGTTTTTTCCTTCAGAAGACTGTAAGAGAGGATCTGTTTCTTGCCTTTTCCAGGTTCTAGGGGCTGTCCCTATTCCTTGGCTTGTGGCCACATCACTCTGACTCTGATCACTCTGATTTGGTTGTCACATTTCTTTTTTTTTTTTAATTTAAATTTATTTATTTTAATTGGAGGCTAATTACTTGACAATATTGTATTGGTTTTGCCATACATCAACATGAATCCACCACGGGTGTACATGTGTTTCCCATCCTGAACCCCCCTCCCACCTCCCTCCCCGTATCATCCCTCTGGGTCATCCCAGTGCACCAGCCCCGAAAATCCTGTATCCTGCATCAAACCTGGACTGGCGATTCGTTTCTTATATGATATGATACATGTTTTAATGCCATTCTCCCAAATCATCCCATCCTTGCCCTCTCCCACAGAGTCCAAAAGACTGTTCTATACATCAATGTCTCTTTTGCTGTCACATTTCTTTTTTTGACTCTCCTCCTTTCTTTTATACCTTGTGATTACATTGCATCTGGATATCTGTATAATCCAGAATAATATTCACATATCAGAATCCTTGACTGATTCACATCTAAAAAGTTCCTTTTCTCATGTAAAGTAACATATTTACAGATTTTAGTTATTAGAATGGGAGCATCTTTGGAGAGACAATTATTTTGAGACTCTTACTATGTGTGCATATGTTTAAAATTGTTATATCTTGGATTAACCCTTATATAAGAGTATAAAAGGTAGCTTTTATCTCTAGTAACATTTTTGTGTATTTTGAGTCTATTTCATCTGATATTTGTATAGCTACTCCAGCTTTTATATGATTGCTGTTTGTATGGTGTACCATTCACACATATCTACATGCATTTTAGAATATGAATTATGTCTCCTACAGGTAGCATATTATTGGATTGACTTTTTATCCAGTCTGATCATCTCTTATTTTGATTGCCCTGTTTAATGCATTCACATTTAATGTTATTACTAATACTATAGAATTTATGTCCTTTTCATTATAGGGGACTGGAATGCAAAAGTAGGAAGTCAAGAGATACCTGGGGTAACAGGCAAATTTGGCCTTAGAGTACAAAATGAAGCAGGGCAAAGGCTAACAGAGTTTTGCCAAGAGAAGGCACTGGTCATAGCAAACACCCTCTTCCAACAACACAAGAGATGACTCTACATATGGACATCACCAGATGGTCAACACCAAAATCAGATTGATTATATTCTTTGGAGCCTAAGATGGAGAAGTTCCATAGAGTCAGCAAAGACAAGACCAGGAGCTGACTGTGGCTCAGATCATGAACTCCTTTTTGCCAAATTCAGATGTAAATTGAAGAAAGTAAGGAATACCGCTAGACCATTCAGTTAGTTCAGTTCAGTCAGTTCAGTCGCTCAGTCGTGTCCGACTCTTTGCGACCCCATGAATCGCAGCATGCCAGGCCTCCCTGTCCATCACCAGCTCCCAGAGTTCACTCAGACTCATGTCCATCGAGTCAGTGATGCCATCCAGCCATCTCATCCTCTGTCGTCCCCTTCTCCTCCTGCCCCCAATCCCTCCCAGCATCAGAGTCTTTTGCAATGAGTCAATCCTTTGCATGAGGTAGCCAAAGTACTGGAGTTTCAGCTTTATCATCAGTCCTTCCAAAGAAATCCCAGGGCTGATCTCCTTTAGAATGGACTGGTTGGATCTCCTTGCAGTCCAAGGGACTCTCAAGAGTCTTCTTCAACACCACAGTTCAAAAGCATCAATTCTTCGGCGCTCAGCCTTCTTCACAGTCCAACTCTCATATCCATGCATGACCACAGGAAAAACCATAGCCTTGACTAGACGGACCTTTGTTGGCAAAGTAATGTCTCTGCTTTTGAATATGCTATTTAGGTTGGTCATAACCTTCCTTCCAAGGAGTAAGTGTCTTTTAATTTCATGGCTGCAATCACCATCTGCAGTGATTTTGGAGCCCAGAAAAATAAAGTCTGACACTGTTTCCCCATCTATTTCCCATGAAGTGGTGGGACCGGATGCCATGATCTTCGTTTTCTGAATGTTGAGCTTTAAGCCAACTTTTTCACTCTCCACTTCCACTTTCATCAAGAGGCTTTTTAGTTACTCTTCACTTTCTGCCATAAGGGTGGCATCATTTGCATATCTGAGGTTATTGATATTTCTCCCGGCAATCTTGATTCCAGCTTGTGCTTCTTCCAGCCCAGCGTTTCTCATGATGTACTCTGTATATAAGTTAAATAAGCAGGGTGACAATATACAGCCTTGATGTACTCCTTTTCCTATTTGGAACCAGTCTGTTGTTCCATGTCCAGTTCTAACTGTTGCTTCCTGACCTGCATACAGATTTCTCAGGAAGCAGGTCAGGTGGTCTGGTATTCCCATCTCTTTCAGAATTTTCCACAGTTTATTGTGATCCACACAGTCAAAGGCTTTGGCATAGTCAATAAAGCAGAAATAGATGTTTTTCTGGAACTCTCTTGCTTTTTCCATGATCCAGCGGATGTTGGCAATTTGATCTCTGGTTCCTCTGCCTTTTCTAAAACCAGCTTGAACATCTGGAAGTTCACAGTCCACGTATTGCTGAAGCCTGGCTTGGAGAATTTTGAGCATTACTTTACTAGCATGTGAGATGAGTGCAACTGTGTGGTAGTTTGAGCATTCTTTGGCATTGCCTTTCTTTGGGATTGGACCATTCAGGTATGACCTAAATCAAATTCCCTTAAAACTATACAGTGGAAGTGACAAATGGATTGAAGGAATTAGATCTGATAGAGTGCATGAAGAACTATGGATGGAGGTTCATTACATTGTACAGGAGGCAATAATCAAGACCATCCCAAAGAAAAAGAAATGCGAACAGGCAAAATGGTTGTCTAAGGAGGCCTTACAAATAGCTCTGAAAAGAAGAGAAGCGAAAGACAAAGGAGAAAAGAAAAGATATACCCAGCTGAATGCAGAATTCCAAAGAATAGAAAGGAGAGATAAGAAAGCCTTCCTCAGTGATCAATGCAAAGAAATAAAGGAAAACAATAGAGTGGGAAAGACTAGAGATCTCATCAAGAAAATTAGAGATACCAAGGTAACTTTTCATGCAAAGATGGGCACAATAAAGGACAGAAATGGTATGGACCTAACAGAAGCAGATGATATTAAGAAGAGGTGGCAAGAATACACAGAAGAACTATACAAAAAAGATTTTCATGATCCAGATAACCACGATGGTGTGATCACTCATGTAGAGCCAGGCATCCTGAAATGTGAAGTCAAGTGGGCCTTAGGAAGTATCACTATGAACAAAGCTAGTGGAGGTGATGGAATTCCAGTTGAGCTATTTCAAATCCTAAAAGATGATGCTGTAAAAGTGTTGCACTCAATATGCCAGCAAACGTGGAAAACTCAGCAGTGGCCACAGGACTGGAAAAGGTCAGTGTTCATTCCAGTCCAAAAGAAAGGCAATGCCGAAGAATGCTCAAACTATCACACAATTGCACTCATCTCACACACTAGCAAAGTAATGATCAAAATTCTCCAAGCCAGGCTTCATCAGTACGTGGATTGTGAACTTCCAGATGTTCAAGCTGGATTTAGAAAAGGCAGAGGAACCAGAAATCAAATTGCCAACATCTGTTGGATCATAGAAAACGCAAGAGAGTTCCAGAAAAACATCTACTTCTGCTTTATTGACTATGCCAAAGCCTTTGACTGTGCAGATCACAACAAACTGTGGAAAATTCTTGAAGAGATGGGAATACCAGACCACCTGACCCGCCTCCTGAGAAATCTTTATGCAGGTCAACAAGCAACAGTTAGAACTGGACATGGAACAATAGACTGGTTCCAAATAAGAAAAGGAGTGTGTCAAGGCTGTATATTGTCACCCTGCTTATTTAACTTATATGCAGAGTACATCATGAGAAATGCTGGAATGGATGAAGCACAAGCTGGAATCAAGATTGCTGGGAGAAATATCAATAACCTCAGATATGCAGATGACACCATGCTTATGACAGAAAGTGAAGAACTAAAGAGCCTCTTTAATGATAACACGATGGTGTGATCACTCACCTAGACCAGATATCCTGGAATGTGAAGTCAAGTGGGCCTTAGAAAGCATCACTACGAATAAAGCTAGTGGAGGTGATGGAATTCCAGTTGAGCTATTTCAAATCCTGAAAGATGATGCTGTGAAAGTGCTGCACTCAATATGCCAGCAAATGTGGAAAACTCAGCAGTGGCCACAGGACTGGAAAAGGTCAGTGTTCATTCCAATCCCAAAGAAAGGCAATGCCAAAGAATGCTCAAACTACTGCACAATTGCACTCATCCCACACGCTAGTAAAGTAATGCTCAAAATTCTCCAAGCCAGGCTTCAGCAATACGTGAACAGTGAACTTCCAGATGTTCAAGCTGGTTTTAGAAAAGGCAGAGGAACCAGAGATCAAATTGCCAACATACACTGGATCATGGAAAAAGCAAGAGAGTTCCAGAAAAACATCTATTTCTGCTTTATTGACTATGCCAAAGCCTTTGACTGTGTGGATCACAATAAACTGTGGAAAATTCTTGAAGAGATGGGAATACCAGACCACCTGACCTGCCTCTTGAGAAATTTGTATGCAGGTCAGGAAGCAACAGTTAGAACTGGACATGGAACAACAGACTGGTTCCAAATAAGAAAAGGAGTACATCAAGGCTGTATATTGTCACGCTGCTTATTTAACTTATATGCAGTGTACATCATGAGAAACGCTGGGCTGGAAGAAGCACAAGCTGAAATCAAGATTGCCAGGAGAAATATCAATAACCTCAGATATATGCAGATGATAGCACCCTTATGGCAGAAAGTGAAGAGGAACTAAAAAGCCTCTTGATGAAAGTGAAACTGGAGAGTGAAAAAGTTGGCTTAAAGCTCAACATTCAGAAAACGAAGATCATGACATCTGGTCCCATCACTTCATGGGAAATAGGGAAACAGTGAAAACAGTGTCAGACTTTTATTTTTCTGGGCTCCAAAATCACTGCAGATGGTGATTGCAGCCATGAAATTAAAAGACACTTACTCCTTAGAAGAAAATTTATGACCAACCTAAATAGCATATTCAAAAGCAGAGACATTACTTTGCCAACAAAGGTCCATCTAGTCAAGGCTATGGTTTTTCCAGTGGTCATGTATTGATGTGAGAGTTGGACTGTGAAGAAGGCTGAGCACCAAAGAATTGATGCTTTTGAACTGTGGTGTTGGAGAAGACTCTTGAGAGTCCCTTGGACTGCAAGGAGATCCAACCAGTCCATCCTAAAGGAGATCAGTCCTGGGTGTTCTTTGGAAGGAATGATTCTAAAGCTGAAACTCCAGTACTTTGGCTACCTCATGCAAAGGGTTGACTCATTGCAAAAGACTCTGATGCTGGGAGGGATTGGGGGCAGGAGGAGAAGGGGACGACAGAGGATGAGATGGCTGGATGGCATCACTGACTCGATGGACATGAGTCTGAGTGAACTCTGGGATCTGGTGATGGACAGGGAGGCCTGGCGTGCTGCAGTCCATGGGGTCGCAAAGAGTCGGACATGACTGAGTGACTGAACTAACCTGAACTGAGCTCAGCTGCTAAGAATATGCCTTCAGTGCAGGAGACCTCTGCTCGATTCTTGGGTCAGGAAGATCCCCTGGAGAAGGGATAAGCTACCCACTCAAGTAATCCTGGGGTTTCCTGGTGGCTCACACGGTAAAGAATCCACCTGCAATGCAGGAGACCCAGGTTTTATCCCTGGGTTGGTAAGATCCCCTGGAGGAGGGCATGGCAACCCCCTCCAGTATTCTTGCCTGGAGAATCTTCACGAACAGAGCAGCCTGGTGGCTATAGTCCATAGGGTCATAAGGAGTCAGACACAACCAAGTGACTAAGCACAGCACAGCACAACATATGCCTTGGGCTTCCCTTCTTGCTCAGACGGTAAAGAATCCACCTGCAATGCAGGAGACCTGGGTTCAATCCGTGGGTCAGAAAGATCCCCTGGAGATGAATATGGCAAGCCACTCCAATATTCTTGCCTGGAGAATCCCATGTATAGAGGAGCCTGGTGGGATACAGTGTGTGGGTCACAGAGAGTCCAAACCAACTAAGCACGAGCGCTATGTCTTGGAATGGTTTGTTTACTGTGATATCAGTCTTGTTTAGGAAATTCATATGTGTATGAAAGCAGTTACAATTTCTGTGGACCCCAAGTCTACTTCACATTCGTTGATGTATCTTTTAGCGTGGTCCCTCTCAGACAGCAGGACGTTAACCCTCACTTCTCTGTCCCCCATCCCGTCTGGCAACCCCTGTTGAGAGTACAGGACACAGCTGTCCAGACCCGCTCTGGCGCCCAATCTCATTCCACCTACGCTGCACTGCGCTTCTCTTGTCTGCTGCAGACTGCCAAGGCGCTACCTTTACTTGATGTTTCATTGTATGCAGGCCCTAGAGTATATATTTTTACAGTGCTTTTTACACCCATCGGCCATTTTTTTTTCCAGACAAGATTAAAATCGCTCTGTACATTGGCTCAAAGTCTGGGTTTTAAGGAAGAGTATTGTATATTTCTGCTCCTTGAATAAACGTCTTTGCAGATAAATTTTTAAATAGAGGTGTGTTGGTGCCACCTAGTGAGAAAAGCCTAAACTGCAGCTTGAATGGACTACGCGAGGGAGGCGTGCTAAGTCGTTTCAGTCTTGTCCACGGGGTGACTGTGTGCGACCTTATGGACTATAACCCACCAGGCTCCTCTGTCCATGGTATTCTCCAGACAAGAATACTGGAGTGGGTAGCCATTTCTTTCTCCAGGGGATCTTCCCAACCCAGGGATCGATCCCGTGTCTCTAACGTCTCCTGCATTGGCAGGCCGGTTCTTTACCACTAGCACCACATGGGAGGGAGGAACGGTAGCCAAAACCCGCCAGGCAGAGCTTTCTGGAATTTTGAGTGGAAAGGTGGGGCACCTTACCCGTATGCTGGGCCACGGACTCCCTCCAGACAAAAAGTGCAACCTCTTATGCTGAAGAGGAAGCTTTATGTAGGAAGAACAAAAAGATTTTTCTTTTGAGACCTATGGATGGAGCAAAAAATGGATCTCCACCACTTAGGATCTGTTAACTGCACTTCACTTGCATTTATTATCACCATCTTTCCCTGTAAATACATTTAAAAATGAATTTCTACAATAGCATTTTAAATTGTTTGACGATAAAATTTCAGGGTTATTAACATCGCTATAGTGGTTCATCATTATGGATGCTCCAGTTTTTTCACTGGTACCATAGTGATGAAAATTTATCTCGTATTTCTGTTACAAAGGTACTTGTCTTCTCACTATGTCTTCACAGGGTAGAAGGAGTAAGGGAGCTCTCTAGGGTCTCTTTTGTAAGTCCACTAATCCCACTCAAGAGGGTTGTACCTTCGTGACCTAATCACTTCCAAAAGACCCTGCTTCTTAATACCATCACATTCAGGGTTAGGATTTCAATATATGAATTTTGAGGGGAACACAGATATTCAATCCATAGCTGAAGGATTACTATATTACCTACGTTTTGCCATCATAATTGTCCAAATTGCTTAGCTTCAAAGAAGTTGCAGAGACAGCAGGGAAGCCACAATGTAAGCTTGGAATATTTTATTGTGTTCATATAGAATACATATATACCTATGATTTGAATTAAAACGAAGTTCGTGTTTTGTCTAAGGGTAGATTCAGATGTTTGTGGTAGAAAGAGCAAATGGACAGTGATGTAACTGCACAAGCTAATAGTATTATGGAAATTTAGAAGTAGGCAATTGGTTCCATGAAGAGGCTAGTGATCTAGGCTCCCAGAATTTACTGTGGGGAGGCAATTCATGGCATTTCTACATGTCTTATGATAACTTTTGTCTAGAAATATCATTTTCAAAGCAGTCAGCTTTGAAAGATGAGATAGCATCTGCCTCCCGGTCAGAGAACAGACTTGACTCCTTGACAGGATAGTAAAGATAATGCCTCTCTCCTGGGCACAGATTGGTCAGATTTGCCAGCAGTCTCCTTATAAGATCAGAGTGTTCCTAAGCTCAGTGTTCCTTAGCTGTGATGCAGATCCAGTGGATATACAGTGTCAACCTGGCTGCTCCCCATCATCCCTGTGAGACTTAGAGGGCAAGGGAGAACAACCCAATCATGAAATTTATGCTACCTGCTGTGCCAGAAGTAAACAATGATCTAAATCCATTTAGACAGTTCTCTCTTTGTCTTCTTACCTAACTTATGAAAGTGTACCCAGCTACCATTGCAGTTGCAGTAGCTTCTGCTCTACAGGAATTGATTGACCACTTGAAACTCACCATGCTGTCGCACATGGTGTCTGGCCCTCACCCTCATGGTTGAAGTGACCTCATCCTGGAGGAAGGTGAGAAAAAAGGGCAGTGGCACATGCCACCAAGGTACTTGAAAGTTGGAGTTGCCACACAATGTTTTTACTTACAACCAATAAGCACAAATTATCAATATAAATATGCAAGCAAAACATATCAAACTCTCATTTAAAAAAATTAGAATATAGGAGTGTGGTGTGTTTTTTCACAATTTACATTTTATATTACATGTTTAGGTTGAAATGGTTACAGCACACATGTTTAGTATTACCTTCCTACCCTGCAAAAGTGTTGGAGTTATGCCCTTTAAAAATGTTGGGGAACTTGAGGAAAGGGAAATAACATCACTGCAAGGATGGCTTTCCAAAGCTTTTTCAGATATATCTGTGTTCCTGAATCTCTATCAGTCTGCAATGGGTTACATGGTTAGAAATGGATAATTCCATATTCACCTCAAATTTTTCTTTACTGGATTAGAACTACCTAAGAAAAAGGAGAAGAAGTGAGAAGCCAGCAGCAACCTCAGAATTGGCAGTTAAAATTGCGTGGAGTGGGAGGGGAGGTAGCAGAGTCCTTCCGCTGGAGAAGTTGCAGGAACGGATAGGGCCTCATGGACTGGCATCAAGACTCCAATGCCATTCTATTTCCTTCTCTCCTCTTCTTTCTCCAATAAGAACTTACTCATTTCTGATCTCACATTAATATCTTGCTCCAAGAAACAAAGATCACTTCCACTGGCAATCCTAGATGTACAGTCTTAAAATCTCTCTGATAAAGAAACACGAATATAAACAAACAAGCAAACAAAAAGATTTCTTTTCGATCCCTGGGGTGGAAAACCCCATGAGGGGCCTTACTTACAGCTTAGCTTGTCGCTTGCTTGCTTTGCTTCAGTTTTCCGACTCTGTAAGTCTAGGGACTGTAACCTTCAAGGCTCCTCAATCCATGGGATTCTCCAGGCAAGAATACTGGAGTGGGCAGCCATTTCCTCCTTCAGGGGATCTACTCAACCCAGGGATCGAACCCGTGTCTTTTATGTCTCCTGCATAGGCAGGCAGGTTCTTTACCACTAGCGCCATCTGGGAGGCCGGCAGTAGGGGAGAGTCAAAAGTTTTATTGGCTGAGCCTCTGGACAGTGCAGTGTGCCCTGCTCTTATTGATCCACTATTTTTCCTTCCATACCATAGTTTAGGAAGAGCTTCACTAGTAGCTCAGTTGGTAAAGAATCTGCCTACAATGCAGGAGACCTGGGTTAGATTCCTGAGTCCGCAAGATACCCTATAGAAGGGCATGGCGACCCACTCCAGTATTCTTGTCTAGAGAATTCCATGGACAGAGGAGCCTGGCAGGCTACAGTCCATGGGATTGTAGAGTCCGACATGACTGAGGGACTAACACACACACACACACACACACACATAGGTTAAGAAACACTTATTAGTCAGGAGTAGCATATTGGAAAAAAAGAAATTCAATAGTGGAAAAAATAAAGTAACAGAATAAAATGTAGTAAGTTTGAAGATTAATCTCAAAGTGCATTGCTCATATTAAAGTTCATGTTGTTTCAATACTTTGTTTAGCTGTTTTATGCAATGTGTATTTCTCTGTGCTGCCTGGGTCTGTTTAAAAATGTTTTTCTTATTGTGAGTAGTGGTAAATAAAAGCTTGAAAACCTCTGAAACTGAAATCTGAAGATTTCAGTGCTGTCGGTGGAACCTTTTCAAAATGCTCTGTGAAGTAATATTTTATTGGCCTGAATCTATTATTTCTGCTTCCTCCCCACCCCCACCCCCTACCAGGGTTTTCAAGGCATGTGATAGACTCAGCTTGAAAATGCCTTTGGTGTCATCATTCTGTAATTCCTTTTCTCGCCTAGATGCATTTTCTAATATTGCAGCTGCTGCTAAGTCGCTTCAGTCGTGTCCAACTCTGTGCGACCCCATAGATGGCAGCCCACCAGGCTCCCCGTCCCTGGGATTCTCCAGGCAAGAACACTGGAGTGGGTTGCCATTTCCTTCTCCAATGCATGAAAGTGAAAAGTGAAAGTGAAAAGTGAAAGTGAAGTTGCTCAGTCGTGTCTGACCCTCAGTGATCCCATGGACTGCAGCCTACCAGGCTCCTCCATCCATGGGATTTTCCAGGCAAGAGTACTGGAGTGGGGTGCCATTGCCTTCTCCCAATATTGCAGAGGAATCACAATTAATATTGGGTACAGGGAACTTCCTTGACTTGCTCCTAGTGTCAGGGACACTGGTTGTGACAATTAATGTTAGGGTTGCTTTTTCCCTTTAGAATTAATTCATTGAGTTAAAAAAATTATTTTAAAACTTCCAGTTTTCTAAGAGTATTTAATTAACATAAAATATTGAATATTAGCAAATATTTTTTCACATCTGCTTTTTTTTTCCTCGACTTATTAAATGTTGAATTTGCATTCCTGGGACAAATACTAAAACCATTGTAAAGTACCTCTACCACAAGGGGGCAGCATATCAACGGACTCCAAAAACAAACAAATTAAAAACCAAAATAAGTTTCCAGAATAAGTGCTACAGTCAAGTTTCTCTTTTTGTGTAAATTGTGCAACAAGTCAAAAACCAATATAGTATTACAAAGAATGCTTGTCATTTCTATTTCCTGGCTTGTAACATGACTTTTTTTTTTATAAGCATTAGCTTATTCTCTGATGAACCAGTTTTAATTTCAGTGATATCTCTATATCTTTTAGAAGCTTACAGAGATTGACTTTATCCTTGTTTAGAAACTGGAGTTAAGCAGGCACTTTTCCTCAAAGTTTCACTTTATCAGCTTCTGAAAGAGCATTCTGTTCCACTGCAACAGTTTTATGAAATCTCTTGGGAATTACCACATAGATAGGAGTTGAACATGGCCAAAAGGAAGAGGGATCTTCACAGACAATCTTATAAAGTATCCCCGAATTGCCCATATTGGTGTTTCATTAGCAATACTCTTTTTAACATGAGTGCAGCATCTTTAGGACTGAGTCTGCATTTTTAAGAAGATATCCAGGCTGTGTCACTTACTATTGGGATATAAGGAAGCCTGAGAATGCTAAGAGCTGAGGACGTAGGGAAGTTAAGCACGTAAGTATTATGCAGGCTTTGCTCCATCTCTAGCCAGCTGTAGGCTATGAAAAGAAGTTCTTCCCATGGTCCAGACAACTCCACTCAGGACAAAAATATGGGATTTGGGTTCTAAAATTTAGTAGCAATGAGGAGTCCTTTGGTGTCACAGATGAATGATTTATTTAGGGCAGGGTAATATATGTGCAGGTCAGAATTTTTCAAGGGCTGAAACTGACATCTCTACAGTGTTGATACTATAAAAGCATCATTTCAGAGTTCTTTTGGTGGAATTCACAGAAGCTCCTAGGATTCTTGCCTTCTAATTGGCTCATGCCAATTAGTGGGACTACTTAGTCACATCTAACATGTGTAGTTTATTGACAGGCTTTCCTGCATAGCATTTTATCCAACTAAATTATTGAGTTTACCCAAGATCTCACTTGAATGTGGGGCCTATATATGACACCCATCCTGTCACTAACAGTCATTCTTTTTCCCATGGCACTGGAAAGATGTTAACATCATGCCTAAGCTTTCCACTAACTTTTTCATTTTTAGCAAAAAGTGTTCCAAGAAAGTGGCCTCTAAAACCCAGTAAGAAAAAAAAAAGTGAATGAGACACTGCCACTGAGTTACTCCACCTGTGTTTACAAGGTTCTGAAGCAGGTTTGCTCTGACATGGGCATTTCATCAAAGGCCATGAGCATCATGAATTCTTCCCTTTACCACACACTCAAGTCTGTCTCAGACAAGGCCTTCTACCTGACCTATTGCACAAGGTGCTCAAATGTCAACCCCAGGGAGATCTAAATAGCATTGTGCTTGCTGCTCATAAGGGCGGTTGATTATAGTGGGTCTGAGGACACCAAGGCTATCACCAAGTACATCAGCCACAAGCTAATTGCCCTCAGGAGGGTTTGAGTAGCAAACACTAAAAGTTTTTTCAGATCCACATATTTCTTTAAAAATAGTAATAACTATAGCTCAGTTAGTTTGATCTATTTTATTTTTTGACCTTGTAGCATGATGCTTATTTTAAGATGTCATTCTTATAATGATCTAAATATTTTCTGATCTCAAGTTTAATATATCTAGTGAAATTTGTTCAGAAGAAAATAGTGGATTGCCTCCAATAATATTCCATTTTACTGCTTTACTAAAAAGGCAGTTCTGGTAGTTATTTTTCTAGGTAAGCCTTTAAGGAATTCTGCGAAGCCAAAGCTATTTTTCATAATGATGAATTCTTTTTTCACCCCCGTCCTTCCATGGGTATACAGTAGAATTTCCCGGGGTACCTTATGTGCCTGATGTGAATTCAGTCAAAAGCAAACAGAAAAAAACAGACATCTCAAGTTAATGATTTTATTGCTTATCTTTGTATGGGAAGATGCAAAAATCTGAGCTCACTGAAATTATTCCTTAGATACGCATCTTAACTATCTAGGGCCAGGATCCAGCAAACAGAATGTTTCATTTGTCTCCATCCTGAATTCCCCTCAGGGCACACCTGTGGGGGGAAGTTGCAAGTGGCTGATGGGTTGATGGCTGACAACATTTGTTGTTTACTAAAATGGCAGGCAGCATTTTTACTCTACACATTTTTCATATGAACTTGCATTTCATGTTTTCATGTAATTAGTTTGCCAGATTTAGAAAATAAAAATACACAATACCCAGTAAAATTTAAACTTCCAATAAACAATGAATAATTTTTTAGCATTGGTATGTTGCATGAAATATTTAGGCTAAATATTTTTGTTACTGAACCAAATTTGTACTCACCTTGCATACAATAAACCCAATCTACTGACACCGACTTGTGGTAAAGGAAACTATGTTTATTGCAAAGTGTCAGACAGGAGTAGGAGGCAGCTAATATTCAAAATAATCTGAACTCCTCCTCGTTGGGTTTCAAGGAAGCATTTTTAAAGGTCAGGTGAGAGGGAGTGGGACTTGGGTGCGTGTTCAGCTTGTGCACAATTCTCTGATTTATTGACGGTGAGCTCACAGGGCAGCTTACGGGGGTTAACTTTGTCAGTCCTTTCAGGTTCCAGGAGGTCTGGGGATACATGCTCACGGTCATCAACTAGTTAACTTCTTCCATTTGGTGGAGTTTTAGCATCTGTAAAACAACTCAGATACTGAGTTATCTACATACTTCAGAGAGGAGCTAAAGATTCTGAGACTGCCATGTGACTGATGTGCTGTTTAAATTCTTACCAGTTCTGACCCAACTGCTGTTTTTATCTCTCCTTTCAATCATTCATTCTTGAGCCAGATTACTGTGACTCGGGGGAAGCCTGGGACACTACAGCTTTTCTACAAACAAGAGGCAAGCAGAGGCCATTGGGGTGGAGGTCTGTCCTCAAAAGGCCCCATGGGGTCCTGCTTGGTTACATTTTCAGTTGATCCAATTGCATTGTAAGTAGATAGGGCTTTTTTTTTTTTTTTTTGTCTTTCAATAGTCAAAGCTTTTTAAACATAACTTTTTAAATGCTTTGTATACTTTCAAATCATAATGCTAATGTAAATTTTTGTCATCACATTGACTCTAAAGTGATGACATTAGTAGCATTTCTCCAACAAATGTGATATTGGGCTTTTTTGAGATCTGTTTAAAATAACGTTTTTACATTTCTAAGCATCATAGGTAATATAAAAAACAGTAAACATTAACATATGCCCTTTTAGCAACATTTGAGAAATGAACATTTTTAATTTTTTAGTTTATTCAAATAAATTATGCTTCAGTTCAGTTGAGTTCAGTTGCTCAGTCGTGTCTGACTCTTTGCGACCCCATGAATCGCAGCACGCCAGGCCTCCCTGTCCATCACCAACTCCCGGAGTTCACTCAGTCTCACGTCCATCGAGTCAGTGATGCCATCCAGCCATCTCATCTTCTGTCGTCCCCTTTTCCTCCTGCCCCCAATCCCTCCCAGCCTCAGAGTCTTTTCCAATGAGTCAACTCTTCGCACGAGGTGGCCAAAGTACTGGAGTTTAAGCTTTAGCATCTTTCCTTTCCAAGAACACCCAGGACTGATCTCCTTCAGAATGGACTGGTTGGATATCCTTGCGGTCCAAGGGACTCTCAAGAGTCTTCTCCATCACCACAGTTCAAAAGCATCAGTTCTTCAGCGCTCAGCTTTCTTCACAGTCCAACTCTTGCATCCATACATGACCACTGGAAAAACCATAGCCTTGACTAGACGGACCTTTGTTGGCAAAGTAATGTCTCTGCTTTTCAATATGCTATCTAGGTTGGTCCTAACTTTTCTTCCAAAGAGTAAGCGTCTTTTAATTTCATGGCTGCAGTCACGATCTGCAGTGATTTTGGAGCCCCAAAAAATAAAGGCTGACACTGTTTCCACTCTTTCCCCATCTATTTCCCATGAAGTGATGGGACCAGATGCCATGATCTTCGTTTTCTGAATGTTGAGTTTTAAGGCAACTTTTTCACTCTCCTCTTTCACTTTCATCAAGAGGCTTTTTAGTTCCTCTTCACTTTCTGCCATAAGGGTGGTGTCATCTGCATATCTGAGGTTATTGATATTTCTCCTGGTAATCTTGATACCAGCTTGTGCTTCTTCCAGCCCAGTGTTTCTCATGATGTACTCTGCATATAAGTTAAATAAGCAGGGTGACAATATACAGCCTTGACGTACTCCTTGTCCTATTTTGGAGCCAGTCTGTTGTTCCATGTCCAATTCTAACTGTTGCTTCCTGACCTGCATGGTTTCCCAATATTAAATCATCCTAGCATTCTTGGAATGAAATCCCTTATTAGGAGGCACTTGAAGAAATAGAGGTATACCGTGATTTGCTTGCTAACTGGCTGATGTCATTGAAGCCTGCCATATAATGAAAGGTGTCTTAGAAGTTGCAAGTTTACCTGAGATCTGCCATAGCTTTTTTTTCTGTAGGCAAACACTTTATATGTACTTAATCCTCACATCAGCCTTATGAGACAAATACTCTGATGTTTGGAGGCTATGTCATTGGCTGTGTACAGAGCTGCAATTGTCATACCCTCCCAGTGGACTGAGCTTTATATTATTATGACATGCCCTTGCCTGTCATAATAGGCATTATGACATGCTTTATGCTTTATCTCCATGTTTCTTGCCTCAGAGTGGACTTTGATATAAAAATCACACACCTATTCTCTGTTGGTTTGTGTTTTAAACGTTCCATTCTTTTCCACCCTTTACCTTCCACCTTTGTGTATCCTTGTTATTCATGTGTCCCTTGTAAGCAGCATAGAACTGAGTTTCGCTTTTTGATTCACTCTGCTTATCTTTACTTTTATCTGGGGCATTTAGTCTGTTTACATTTACCATCTGAGCCACCAGGGAAGCCCAGTGGGAATTTTTTAGGACTTCAAGTCAGGGAGGCAACATCTCAGGTACCCCTGAGAAACTGCTCTTAGGAGGCAGGGCAGGGATTCAGGTTATTCGAAGATTGTAGCAAAGCGGGCAGATAGTCTGACCATCATAGATTATTGTTAATTAAGGACAACCAGATCTCTCAAGTAAAGGAATTTAGCATGGAGGTGATGGAATTCCAGCTGAGCTATTTCAAATCCTAAAAGATGATGCTGTGAAAGTGCTGCAATCAATATGCCAGCAAATTTAGAAAACAGAGAAGTGGCCACAGGACTGGAAAATGTCAGTTGTCATTCCAATCCCAAAGGAGGGCAATGCCAAAGAATGTTCAAACTACCACACAATTGCACACATGCCAGCAAAGTCATGCTCAAAGTCCTCCAAACTAGGCTTCAGCAGTACATGAACTGAGAACTACCAGATGTACAAGTTGGATTTAGAAAAGGCAGAGGAACCAGAGATCAAATTGCCAACATCCATTGGATCATAGAGAAAGCAAGAAAATTCCAGAAAAACATCTGCTTCATTGACTACACAAAAGCATTTAACTGTGTGGATCACAACAAACTGTGGAAAATTCTTAAAGAGATGGGAATACCAGACCACCTTACCTGCCTCCTGAGAAACTTGTATGCAGGTCAAGAAGCAACAGGTAGAACCAGACATGGAACAACGGACTGGTTCAGAAATGGGAAAGGAGTATGTCAAGGCTGTATATTGTCACCCTGCTTATTTAAAACTTAGGTGCAGAGTGCCATGTGTGCTTAGTCGCTCAGTCATGTCCGACTTTTTGTGACCCCATGGACAGGGATTCTCCGGGGAAGAATAATGGAGTGGGTTGCCGTGCCTTTCCCCAGGGGATCTTCCCAACGCAGGGATCAAACTCAGGTCTCCAGCATTGCAGGCCAATTCTTTACCATCTGAGCCACCAGGGAAGTCCAAGAATACTGGAGTGGTATCCCTTCTCCAGGGTATCATCCTGACCCAGCAATCAGACCAGAGTCTCCTGCCTTGCCAGCTGATTCTTTACCAGCTGAGCTACCAAGGTAGCAGAGTACATCATGCAAAATGATAGGCTGGATAAAGCACAAGCTGGAATCAGAATTGCCAGGGAACATGTCAATGACCTCAGATATGAAGATGACACCACCCTTATGGCAGAAAGCAAAGAGGAACTAAAGAGACTCTTGATGAATGTGAAACAGGAGAGTGAAAAAGGTGGCTTAAAACTGAACATTCAAAAGACTAAGATCACGGCATCCATCCCCATAAATTCATGGCAAATAGGGAAACAATGGAAACAGTGACAGATTTGATTTTCTTTGGCTCCGAAATCACTGTAGAAGGTGACTGCAGCTATGAAATTAAAAGACACTTGCACTTTGGAAGAAAAGCTATGACAAACTTAGACAGCGTATTAAAAAGCAGAGATATTATTTTTCCAACAAAGATCCATATAGTCAAAACTATGTTTTTTCCAGTAATCATGTATATGGATGTGAGAACTGGACCATAAAAAAAGGCTGAGCACTGAAGAATTGATGTTTTCAAACTGTAGTGCTGGGGAAGATTCTTGAGAGTCCCTGGAACTGCAAGAAGATCAAACCAGACTATCCTGAAGGAAATCAATCCTGAATATTCATTGGAAGGACTGATACTGAAGTTGAAGCTCCAATACTTCAACTACCTGATGTGAAGAGCTGACTCATTTGAAAAGACCCTGATGCTGGGAAAGATTGAAGGCAGGAGGAGAAGAGGATGACAGAGGAGGAGATGGTTGCATGGCATCACCGACTCAATGGACATGAGTTTGAGCAAGCTCTGGGAGATGGTGAAAGACAGGAAACTTGGTGTGCTGCAGTCCATAGGGTTGCAAAGAGTCAGACATGACTGAGCGACTGAACAACAAATAAGTTTATGACAGCTTCCCTGGTGACTCAGTGGTAAAGAATCTGCCTGCCAGTGCAGATGAGGGTTCAATCCCTAGGTCAGAAAGATCCCCTGGAGAAGGAAATGGTAACCCACTCCGGTATTCTTGCCTGGGAAATTCCATGGACAGAGGAGCCTGGAGGGCTACAGTCCTTGGGTTGCAAAAAAAGAATCGGACATGACTTAGTGACTAAACAACAACAACAATGAGTTTATGAAATAAGGCTGTGATAAATTGAAGTCCCTCTTTTTATTGGCAGTCTCAGTCAGTCAGTCAGTTTAGTCGCTCAGTCATATCCTACTCTGCGACCCCACAGACTGCAGCACACCAGGCTTCCCTGTCTACAGGTATTAAATCACAGAGTAAAAAAGATTATCTCTCTTTTCCCATTTTGTAATACATATGCCCTAAAATTGTATTTTTCCCCCAAATGTTACCTGATAAGATTTGTATTTATTCAAATTAGACTTAACATAATTTCAAGTTTGTTTGTTTTTAGATATTTTCTCACTTTATTTTCCATTTTCATCATATACTACATCTTACTTATATCTTACTTTATAATTTTCTCACCAAATCTGTTAATTCATTTCTTCTTTATACATTTTCAGAATATTCTGCTTCCATTTAATAGTGTTCCAAATAAGCTTAAGGTTGTTGTTGTTTTTTTTTTTTTTTTGCAAATTAGAAAAGAAATACCAGCATTGAAGTTTCCTAACAGAAAAATCTTTTGAGATTGCTTTGATTTTACAGATTTGTTTAGGGGTAAATTCACATGTGGATCTTCCTACCTAAAAAGGCTTGTTGCTGACTCTGCTCATACTTCCACTTGAAACCCCAAACAGATATATATTTTTCTTCATTATAGTTCATACACATCTTTCATTGAGTTAATCTCTAGTGTTTATTAAAGGATAATTTTTTAAAAACTAAAACTGTGATTCTCATACAATTATAAAATGAACATATCTTAAAGACTTTATTTTACTCATAATGAGGAAGTTCGGTAGGTGTTATAAGTTGTTGAAAAGAGTATCCAATACATAAATATTTTTAAAAATGAGAAATATTAAAATAAATGTTGAAATGAAAGCAAAACCAACTTTTTCACTGGAAAGGAGGATTGTCCTCTCCAGGATAAAACTCATTTTCATGTCTATTGGCAAAGGTTATTTTTTTATTACTGTATGTTTTTACAGGGTTTTCAAATAGCTCCTATAGAATCAGAATAAAATAATGGAGAAATTGTACTATAGGCAATGGAGTTTTCCTTTGAACCATATTTTTCCCATATAGTCTCGTATTGCTGATAAAATAAATCTCAAAGAAAGATTATTCTTGATCACAAAATAAGGCTGGTCTCATTAGACCTGGTCTGATTATTTTTATAGGTGCAGGAAGAAATTTAATTTACCAGACAGGCTTCCTTTAGTTTGCTCTGCTAAAAGTTTCATAAGGATTCTCAAAATGCCCTTTTAAAAGCCTTTTATTATTTCCTTATCCTGAAGCTAGGAATCATATCCAAGAATCCCTCCCTACTGGATTTTATCTGCAATACCTTTTAATTGGATGATTTCTTCTTTTCTTTGAGGCTTCCATGGTGTCTCAGATGGTTAAGAATCTGGCCACAATGTGAGAGACCTGGGTTCAATCCCTGGGTCAGGAAGATCTCCTGGAGAAGGGAATGGCTACCCACTCCAGTATTCTTGCCTAGAGAATTCCAGGTTGTAAAGAGTCAGACACGACTTGAGTGATTAACTCTTTTCTTGAGTGCACCAAAATATACCAAGGCAAGGCCACTTTTGTCCTAATAAAAGGAGAGAGCTATGGCTACATCCTCATTTTAACTTGATTGCTTCTATCAAGTGCTTATCTCCAAGTAATGTCACATTCTAAGGTACTGAAGGTTAGGACTCCAACATATTTGAAGGGAAGGGACAAAATCAACCCCTAACAAGGAGTGAGTATCAGATCCTGGATCATTAAATGTGAATGAGTTAAACAACCTGATGACACAGCCCATCTCCCTGATTTTTATATTTGAGAAAAACAAAACTTGTTAGTGGAAAACAAGGAATACAGACCCAGGTCTCTCGAACTTAAAATGAGTACTCTGGTGATACCATGCCATAGAACAATAGGAGAACATCTCTTTATCCTAGACCTGCAATGGATAGCTAAGGGACTAAGGGGTGGAAACTAGGATAGGGTGTTTAGGAAGAAAGCCTTGGTGCCAACCCCAGATTTCCCACTGATGAATCTTAGAAAAGGCAGTAGGATTTTAGAAAAGAGCTTCATAGCTCTGACTCTCACAGAGTGGAGATATCTTTATCCCATGGCAAAGTATCTATAGAAATCCACATCAGGCACACGCTTAGAATTGCCAGGTTCCTGACAAGGCAGATACCTGATAAATGACCCCTGTTTTGGAGGTTTGTATCAATAGACTTTGGTAAAAATAGCTACAAAAACAATATTGATTATGATGATTATTTAACTCAAGTTTCAGCTAATTTTTAATTGGTCAAAATCTCTAAACAATAATAGTATCAATTCAGAGCCATTTTTTCCAGTTTGCCAAATCCAAAATCATAATTTGCCTCTATTTTTTTTCTAATAGTTTTATAGTTTTAGCTCTTACATTTAGATTGTTGATCCATTTTGAGTTAATTTTTGTATATGGTTCAGGGTAAAGGTCCAACTTTGTTATTTTGCATGTGGATAACCAGTTGTTCCAGTGCCATTTGTTCAAGAGAATGTTCTTACCTCTTTGAATGCTCCTGCACGTTTAAAAAATCAATTGGACATAGATGTGTGGGTTTTTTTCTGAAATCTCAATTCTGTTCCATTGGTCTATATGTCTCTCACTGTTTTGATTACTATAGCTGTGTAGTAAATTTTGAAATTGCAAAGTATGTGTCCTTAAACTTTATACTTTTTCAAGACTGTCCTCACTGTTCAGGGCCCTTTGCAATACCATATGAATTTGAGAATAGTCTCTTCCATTTCTGCAAAACAAATTATTGGGATTTGATAAAGATTGCATTGAACCTTTAGATTGCTTTCATAGTATTTTCACCATAGCAGTATTGTTTCTAATCCATGAACACACAATGTCTTCCCATTTATTTAGATCTTCTTTAATTTCATTCACAAATGTTTTATAGTTTTCAGTGTGCAAGTCTTTCCTCTCCTTGGTTAAATTTATTTCCATGGTTTGTTTTTTTGGATGCTATAATATTATGAATGAAACTGTTTTCGTAACTTCATTTTAGGATTGTTCATTGCTGATAGAAACACGATGGATTTTTGAGTGTACCTTGAAAATTTACTGGATTTGTTTATTAGCTCTAGTAGACTTTTTTTGGATGTTTTGCAGTTTTCTGCATATAGGTTCATGTTATCTGTGAGTATAGATAATTTCAGTCATGTCAGACTCTTTGCAACTCCATAGACTATATAGTCCATGAAATTCTCTAGGCCAGCATACTGAAGTGGGTAGCCGTTCCCTTCTCCAGGGTATCTTCCCAACCCAGGAATCGAACTGGGATCTCCTGCATTGCAGGAAGATTCTTTACCAACTGAGCTACCAGGGAAGCCCTGTGAGTATAGGTAATTTCACTTTTTTTCTTTCCAATTTGGATGCCTTTTATTTATTTTTCTTGCTTAATTGCTCTGGCTAGAACTTCTACTGCAATATCCAATAGCAGTGATGAAAATGGGTGTACTTATCTTGTCCTGATCTTAGAGAGAAAGCTTGTATTCTTTCACCATTTATTATGATGTTAATTGTGTTATGAACTGTATTTAAATGTTAGGAATGATGTAAGGGAAGTATAGTCTCTCCCATGCTGTTAGTGAAATTTAAATATAAACATTTTAATGTTGTTCAGTCACCAAGTCATGTCCAACTCTCTGCAGCCCCATAAACTGCAGCATACCAGGTTTTTCTGTCCTTGACTATCTCCCTGAGTTTGGTCAAACTCATGTCCATTGAGTCAGTGATGCCATCCAACTATCTTATCTTCTGTCGCCCCCTTCTCCTCTCACCCTCAGTCATTTCAACATCAAGGCCTTATCCAGTGTATTGGCTCTCCACATCAGATGGCCAAAGTATTGGAGCTTCAGTTTCAGCATCAGTCCTTCCAATGAATATTCAGGGTTGATATCCTTTGGGATTGACTGGTTTGATTTTAATGCTTTCTATTGGCAAAAAATCTTAAAACATAAATAAGTGCATATACTTTGCCTGAAAAATTCAACTTTTAATCATTTATCTTCATGAAAAGGTGGACATAAGTGCAAAGAGTGTATTCATGTTTATGTCCATAGTCCCTTGCTTTTCATTCTCTTTTTTTCAGGTGTTAGTGTGGTGGAATTATGAACCTCTTCCAATTTTACTATCATAAAAATATTTTTTAAATGCTCTTAGAGATGATGTTTTCAATACTGAAAGGAAAGCAACAGATAATAATAGTTTCTGTGTCTACAGTCACTAGCTTTTATTTCAAAGGCCTTGAGAATGCAGAATTCAGCCTTCTTAAGGCATGACACTGATAGTGGAGATTTTGGCAATGAGGACACCATCCAGGCAGACAGGTACTCTTTCTAGGACTTACATTTTGCCTGAAAGGAAGAATCAATTACTCTTGATTGCTGTAAGTTCTTCCTACTGCATCACTTAAATTAAGCAATGGATGTGGTGGTCATCCCTGGATAAGGAGTCAAGTGATGGGTTCAGGTATTTCTTAGGTACCTGACTTGCTATGTAAAACTTGCATCACTTTTCTCATCTGTGAAAAGCATAGGTCCAAAATGGCTTTGGAAGGGTGTAGAAAAGTATTGATGGCAACAGGAACTTTTATACATAGCTGGTAGCAATACAAAATGGTACAGCCCCTTTGGAAGACAGTTTGGCAGTTTCTTAAAAAACTAAACATACTCTTACCATATGGTCCAGCAATCACGTTCCTTGATGTTTACCTCAAAGAGTTGAAAACTTTTATCTACAAAAATGAAAACTCTGCACAAGAATTTTTATAGCAGCTCTATTTATAATTCCCCAAACTTGGAAGCAACCAAGATGTCCCTCAGTAGGTGAATAGATAAACTGTGTACATTCAGACAATGAAATATTCTTTAGTGCTAAAAAGAAATGAGCTATCAAGCCGCAAAAAGCCATAGAGGAAACTTAAATGCGTATTTCTAAGTGAAAGAAGCCAATCTAAAAGACTACTGTATGATTGCAACTGTATGATGTTCTGAAAAAAGGTAAAACTGTGGAGATTTGCCACAAAGATCAGTGGCTTCCAGGGGTGTGTGTCAGGGGAAGAGATGAAAAGACAGAGCACACACATACACACACACTCACAAAGACAGAGCACAGAGGATTTTTAGGGCAGTGAAAATACTCTGTATGATATTATAATGATGGATATATGTCATTATACTTTTGTTCAAACCCACAGAATGTACAACACCAAGAGTGAGCCCTAGTGTAAACTATGGACTTTGGGTGATTATAAGTTAATGTAAGTTCATCCACTGTTTTAAAAAAAGCATTCTAGTGAGTAGTGTTAATAATGGGGTGCCTATGCATGTGTTGGGGTGGGGGTATACTTCTCTCTCAATTTTATTGTAAACTAAAACTGCTTTTTAAAAATCTTAAAAAAAAAAAAAACAGTACAGATGTGAGCTGCAGAGCTCACACATGCAGCATGCAGACATGCCTAATAACCACTCTGTTCTGTTGATTAAAGTCAGAAAACCCTCTGTCCTTGGTCTCTATGAGGCATGCTTGAGAAATACCTATATTCATGATGAAAACCTTCCTGCTGCATTGTTTTTAACAGAATCTTCATGGAAGAATTGAAGGGATTCTCAATCCTGTAGAGTTTATTTAAAGTCATATTCCTGGGCCCCATCACAGACCCTTTCAGATTATTTGAAGATTCTGCCAAGGATCCCAGATAATTCTGATGTGGCAAGACTTTCAGTATTTGAGAACCATTCATCTAAGCCATAGTCTTCGTATGGTGGATTTGAATCCAGGCAGTTTGACTCTAGAGTATATGCTCTTAAACCACTATACACTATTTCCTAAATTACCGAATGTCAGGAGCTTTTCATGGAAGACATGTTTTTTTAGAGATAAAAATGTGAGGCCTACCCACAGAGGTGGCAGATGTAAGACACAGATAAAGGGAAACCTGACTCCACCTCTTTATAAGAGCTAGCAGGATGTTTGCTCTTCCAGAATATTATCTCAGGTGTCTGGTTAAGAAAAAAAATCACTCAAAGTATTTTAGGTAGAGAGAGATTTAATGCAGAGAAGTGGTTACAGAGATGTTATAAAGGGTTGTGTTCAGTTTCTCAGTTATGTCTGACTCTTTGCGACCCCATGGACTGTAGCCTGCCAGGCTTCTCTGTCCATGGGATTTCCCAGGCAAGAACACTGGAGTGCATAGCCATTTCCTTCTCCAGGGGATTTCCATTTCCAATCCAGGTATGTAACCAGGGTTTCCTACATTGCAGGCGGATTCTTTAGAGATTGAGCCAGGGCTTATTGTAGCAAAAAGGAGAAAGGGGTGTTACCCAGAAATAAGGAAGCTGTTAACACTCTGTTGTTGAGCTCTGAGTGTGGTGAGCTCTGGTATTTTTCTGTTGTTATTTTATCACAACATGTTTCACTATTTCATATTGTATAATTTCTGTACACTTATTAGCTTATTTCTGTTCTTTATTTGCTTCTCTCTGTTATCTATAAAAATTACCAGATTATTTGCTTAGTTCTCTGTTATCTATTCTCCACCTCCATCTACAGTAACAAGGATTCCATGAGGACAATGACTTTGTTTCATTCACTGCTGCATCCTCATGTTTAGAGATGACCTTGACACAGAGCAAGTTGTTATAATTTTGAATAAGTGATGAAAGTTGTAATAAAATTAATGTCTGCATTTCACAGCAAGTATGTCAACACAAATATTTCCTGTAACAATAAATAAATGATGTATACTCTTTATCTTGAGTGAAACCAGTGAACATATGAATCTTCTCTAGTATCCCTATCAGGGACTAACATAAACTAGTTAGATGTGTTAATTAAGAGAGTTCATTTCCAGAGACAGAAACCAACTTGAGCTGCTGTGGTCAGGATATATTCTCTCTGCTGACCCAGTTTTGAGAGGCTCAGCTCTCTGTAATCCAACTTCCAAGATTCAGAGCTAGAGCTCAGTCTTACCACTTTGCCACTGTCCCCTTTGATCTGAGACTTGTCCTGAAGTCCCTGAGGAAACCCCTTTTTGTGACAACCAGATGGACAGAGGCAAAGGCATTGGCTGGACAGGGTACTGGATGCATATATGGTGCATTCCTGTGAAGACAGGCAGGACCTATGTTGCAGACCACGTGAGGTCTCCGGTCATGTGAAAACTAGAAAGCAGGTGGCAGGGATTCTGATCCATCTGATACTATTGCTGATGTGTGTGTGTGTGTGTGTGTGTGTGTGTGTGTTAGTCACTCAGTCGTGTCCGACTATTTGCGACCCCATGGACTGTAGCCCACCAGGCTCCTCTTAATTTCGGACGTATGCAGCTGTAAGCAGCAGCTTGCGGCAAGCAGCAGCGAGCAGTAGCTGGAATCAGGGTCTTAGTTTCCCAGACCAGGACTCCTAACCACTGGGCCCCAAGAGCCATCAGTTATGGCTATGGTCCCTAGTCTTTGCCTGCCTAGTTAAGAGCAAATTCAGGTGGTAAAGTAAAAAGCTTATAGAAAAGTACTTGTGGAAAGGTGTACAGGAGAATTCAGAGAGTTGTACCTTTGGGAAATTTAAATCTTTTATAAAAGGGCAGTTGTCTTCCCTCAGGCCAATCATCTTGCTTTGTTCCCCTCTTGGTTAATTTGTCTCAGGATCCTCCCCCTGGGGGCGCAGGCACACCTTAGCCAGTTCAGTTCAGTCACTCAGTCGTGTCCGACTCTTTGCAACCCCATGAATCGCAGCACGCCAGGCCTCCCTGTCCATCACCATCTCCCGGAGTTCACTCAGACTCACATCCATCGAGTCAGTGATGCCATCCAGCCATCTCATCCTCTGTCGTCCCCTTTTCTTCCTGCCCCCAATCCCTCCCAGCATCAGTCTTTTCCAATGAGTCAACTCTTCACATGAGGTAACCAAAATACTGGAGTTTCAGCTTCAGCATCATTCCTTCCAAAGAACACCCAGGACTGATCTCTTTTAGAATGGACTGGTTGGATCTCCTTGCAGTCCAAGGGACTCTCAAAAGTCTTCTCCAACACCACAGTTCAAAAGTATCAATTCTTCGGCACTCAGCTTTCTTCACAGTCCAACTCTCGCATCCATACATAACCACTGGAAAAACCATAGCCTTGACTAGACGGACCTTTGTTGGCAAAGTAATGTCTCTGCTTTTCAATATGCTATCTAGGTTGGTCATAACTTTTCTTCCAAGGAGTAAGCATCTTTTAATTTCATGGCTGCAGTAACCATCTGCAGTGATTTTGGAGCCCCCAAAAATAAAGTCTGACACTGTTTCCACTGTTTCCTCATCTATTTCCCATGAAGTGATGGGACAAGATGCGATGATCTTCATTTTCTGAATGTTGAGCTTAGCCAAGATAGATCTAAAAGTGAAGGCTTCCAGGAGAAGCAAGACTCATTTGGCCTGTAGTTATTCTCTGAGTTTTGACTCCAAGGAGCCTTTCTGCATGTGTGTCGTATCTCCCTTATCCTTTACTCAGACACTGTTTTTACCTCTCTTTGTCCTGGCCATGATTATTCCTTGAGATGTTTACAGGAGACAAAGACTCTGTTTACCCTGTTTCTGTTGTTATTTCCATTTCCAAGAGCAAATAGGGGGCTGGTTGTAAATTCTTCAACTGGAGCCCACCATCTCTTGCTTCAGGAAATGCAAAGAGGAAGCTGGCTGATTGTAAATGTCCAAACTGGAGCCAGTCTATCTCTTACCTCACTCTGTCCATGGAATTCTCCAGGCAAAAATACTGGAGTGGATAGCCATTCCCTTCTCTAGGGGATCTTCCCAACCCAGGGATTGAAGCCAGGTCTCCTGCATTGCAGGTGGATTCTTTACCATCTGAGCCACCAGGGAAGCGCACTATTGCTGGTACTTGAGCTTATTGCATGGATTTGATTCAGTAGGGAGCAAACAGAAAGCAACTTTTTCTTTCTCCCTTTGAACCTTTAAATTTCCTTAAGGGAATTATTTTCTCATTCTTAAAAAATCTTGGGGATATCTCACAGATGTGGGTATTCCTTTCACATGTAATAACATTTGATTTCTGTCACACAAAAGTTAATACATCAAATGTAATATGAAAACTCAAATTTTTAGTTTGAAACTTCACTCTCTTAGCTCTGGCCTAAACCCACGATTGATGGGGGGAGGGATAACACTGGCCTCATCACTCTTTCCTTTCTAGACTTTGTTACCTATTTACTAAGTACTCCTTTGAGCACCTACAGTAATGGATAGGAAAGAGGAAGGAGAATTAAGAACAGAATTTGTTGGTTGGTATGGTTGCCATCCAACATCAGGACCTTTTACAGGACATTTTAACGAGTTCCTTGGCAATCCATCGGTTCAATCTCTGAATTATAAAGATACCTTGGAGAAGGGAATGGCTACCCACTCCAGTATTCTGGCCTGGAGAATTCCATGGACAGAGGAGCTTGGCAGGCTATATAGTCCATGGGGTTGCAAAGAGTCAAACACAACTGAGTGACTTTCACTTTTTGGCGATCCCAAGTGCAAACGTCTGACTATGGGCCATGCCCCCTTCAGCTGTTACTTTTGAGTCCTCTCTCAGCCCCTGAGCTTCTCATGGTCTTCTTTTCTGCTGGACTCTTGGTGCTCTCTGGGCAGTCTTCTGGGATGGAGTCCATTGTAAGATGACCACAGAAGAGTCCTCTTTGTCTTGCTTTCATTGAATGTGCAGTTTGTTCCCAGCACAGCTATAGTATCATTTTGGCACCAGGATGAGGCCACCTTAGGCACAACTTCTTCCCTTCCATCTTCCACAGGCAGGACTCAAATATTGATCTCTTTCAGCCTTAAAGCTCCACAGATCTGGGTTAAGATTTTCAGGTGGGGATTTTTTGAAAGATGCCCTGTGAGAAGGAGTGGATGTCCAGAACACTGAGAACTCTCCTTACCAGCACTCATTGCAAGCCTTTTTATCTTGGTTTTTCCACATCCTTCAAGTGCATGATCAGCTAAAAATGCTAGGGAGTCAAACTGATTGCACATCCTATACTTGTGGCTAGAATCTCCTACAGGGAGTGGACATACTTGATAACCATTGTATGTTTCTTGGCTTAGGCAGGTATGCTTAGCTGAGATGTAACATCCATGCTGCTTCTCAGCTTATCTGGCATTTCCTAAGCAGTGCCCAAGCTTTGCTGGGCCAGGTGCCCCCTACGTTAAGCTGCTCCATCTTCTTCCCTTTTTCCCACTTTCTCTCATCTCCGTTACCCAGACACACAAAAGAAAGATTCTGGATGTTTTAACACTATGCTATGCTAAGTCACTTCAGTCGTGTCCAACTCTGTGCGATCCCAGAGACGGCAGCCCACCAGGCTCCCCTGTCCCTGGGGTTCTCCAGGCAAGAATGCTGGAGTGGGTTGCCATTTCTTTGTCCAATGCATGAAAGTGAAAAGAGAAAGTGAAGTTGCTCAGTCGTGTCCAACTCCTAGCGACCCCATGGACTGCAGCCCACCAGGCTCCTCCATCCATGGGATTTTCCAGGCAAGTGTACTGGAGTGGGGTGCCATTGCCTTCTCCGGTTTTAACACTACAAATCATTAATAACAACATCTTCCTCTTTTTGAGGGAAAGAAGGCTCCTCCACTGATACTTGATTGCCCAGCTTGAGTCAGATCAAGTCAGCCCTGATTAGGTAGGCAAAGTTACTTACTGTGCATAACACTTCTCAGGGGCCCATTACTCTGAGAGGTGAGGGTCAGATATCAGATAAAGGGAAGGGTCATGGATTGGACACTACAGTGGGTCATAGATAATAACCAGAGGGGACTTCTAATTTCCATAGCTACCTCCTTATTTCAAGTGCCCTGTCCCTCACAGGGTACAAGATAGCAATTTACCATATCATATTTAGTCTTTCGCTTCTTCACTACTGCTCTCAATCAATTTTTTTTTTTATATAATAAAATCACAAAGCAAGTAGTCCTGGGAAAGACGGTAGAATCCCAGACATAGAAGTCATCTCAGACTGCACATAAAGCCGAGTTTTCTGACCTGAAGTATAGTATGACTAAGTTATCTCAGTACTCTGACTTGTACTCTAGGAAAACGTAAGAGTAAGGAGGGGACAAGAATGATTGAGCTTCAAACTACAGAGAATATGCAAAGAATTAGGAGAGAGGGTAAATCTATGTTCCTGTATACTCTTCATGAATCCCAGGCATACCTTGGAGATACTGCAGGTTCTGTTCCAGACCACCTCAATAAAGTGAATATCACAAGAAAGCAAATCACAGGAATTTTTTGGTTTCCTGGTGCATATTAAAGATATGTTTATACTATATTGTAGTGTAGTGGCTGATGACTTGATGGCAGTTGCTTACAGAAATGACAGGCAACATTATTTGTCCACAAATCTCTTCATTTTGGGCTTCAGTTCTCATTCATAGAAGGAAACAGTTGGAGTAACTTATCGGTTCCTTCAGGCAATGACAGTCTATGGTGTCACTCATTGCCTTTCTTATTCTTATGATTTATCCCACCCTGAAAATGAAAATATTTTTGACTCATTCAAAATCTTAAATTGGCATCAGTTTTCCCCCTAAACTTCTTTACATATGTGCATATAAATATAGATGTGGTAAATAATTTTAGTTTGTCCTCTGTGTGTTAAGACCATTGTGATTTTTTTTTTCTATTTGTGTCAAGCTTCCACCTATGCATTCCACAATTGCAACCTCCTCCAAGTTAAAAAATCAACCTTCTTCCTCCTTCTTTGGCTTCTCCCCCACTCTTTTTTGATTCCAGTTCCCCACCTCCCTGTTTTCCTTCTATTAGTTTTGAGGCTCCTGGTCAGAGTTCAGTTATCACTGCCTGAATCCTTTAAATCATGTCCATGCATCAAAAGAAATGTTAGCCCTTACTCTAGTTCAAACCTGGAGCAAACTAGAGGAGTCCTCTCATCTCAGAGAAGGAGCCTGTTTTGTATAATCTATGTAAAGTATGCTTATTTATCTGTTAATAACAACCACTCAGCTAGGTTGTTTGAAAACATCAGCAATTGACTTGTTTCATTTTTTTTAAATTCAAGCTGGTATAAAATAGTCAAAAATAATGAATTTTGTTTCCTTCCAAGGAGTAAGCGTCTTTTAATTTCATGTAAAGTAATTAGCCTCCAATTAAAATAAATTAATTAAAAAAATAAAGTAAACATTTAGACTGCCAGATTTGAAGAGCATTTCTGGAATACCAACCATAACACTCTGCATGATCTCTTTTGACAAAAGCCTTAATACAAATGAACTTAGGAAAGCAAAAACACTCACTGTCTGAAACAAAAAAGACTGAATTCTGAAGATACTGTAACATTGTTAATCCGTTATATTCCAATACAAAGTAAAAAGTTTAAACTTTGGGGGAAAAAAAAATGATCCACGTTAACAGAAGGCTAAATCAATACTCTGTTGAGTGAATTTACTTTTTTTTTTTCCCCTGTGGACATTAGCCATTTTCCAGTAGTTGGTTGCCTTAGGAACATGAACAAATTCTCTAATACTGGTGGAAAGTAGGTAGCTCCTAGACTTGTGTGCCCCCCGGGATGCTGTTGGAGAACTTAGGAGCACTCTTATTAGTGCTCAGTGATTTATTAAAATAATGAGGTTTCCTGAGTCTTTTCAACTCAATGCTGCCTTTTAGACAGCTCCCATCACTACTCTTTGGGTCTGAAATCCCAGTGTTGTCAATGACAGAGCTAAACTTAAGAGTAAATAAAAATAATTGTGTCTGTTTTTCATGGACAAATAGATCATTTGCCCTCTCCTTCTAAAACTCTTTCTTTGGGAGACCCAATTCAACCAGTCCTTAATCTAACATTTGGAATGTAAATAACTCTCTTCAGGGGTCTGGATTTCATCACCTTTGAAATGTAAACATCTAGGAGTCTTCCTGGCACCTAGATAGTTTAACTAGCTGTCTGTCTTAGGCTGTAATCATTTGCTTATAGAAGAGATAAGAGAGGATTTACTATTCCCATGGGTGACGGCAATTAACTAGAGCAAATAGCTATCTCAATTCTTAAGTGAACTTAGGATGAACTATACGGAAAATATATATATATATTTTCATAACAGAACAAATTGTTCTGTTATGTCCTCTTGTAGGGAACACAAGAATACCATAAAAGTTGAAGGATGCGTGTTTTGTATGGCTGCAAACTGTCTATATAAATGTGTGAAAATGGCCTGACTTTTTAAGTTTTATACAAACTGCCTATGTGCACATAACATGAATAGCATGTGTTTATTTAAAAATCAAACATCGTTCTTTCCTTTCTACACTTTGTGGTGAATTCTCTGCATTATTAGGATTTTTATTTCCACAATACTACAGACATCCACAGGTAAAGAATGGGCTTGAAGTCAAGGGTACAGGCTATGGTGATCCAGGCAGAGAAGTAGCTAGAAACCTGAAATCACCCCCAAATCAAAGAGCAAGGCAAAGATCAAATGAGAAGCTAGCAAGCAAAAGACATAGGATTGGTAGATGTGTATGATGGGGTAATCCTCAGGACAGGTACAGTCATGCTGAAGAAATTTACGGAGGCTCATAATACAGAAAGACAACGTAAAGAGGGTAGTTAGAATTTCAAGCACAGTGAGGAAGTTTATAGAAGCCAAAATGGGTGGGATGAGCTGAAGAGCAAATATATTGCCCCTACGTTCAGAAACCTGGCACCAAGGCAAGCTGTCTTGATCAAAAGATTCACATATTTTCTGCTCTATGAATGCCAATTGTAAGGCTGGCCTACAGCAGCTAGAAAAAAAATGTGAGAGAAGATTTTTATTTCCTCTACAAAGTAATATTCTTTCTATTCTATTAGAACTAATGCCTGTTCTTTTGTTACTTTTTGGTAGTTTGGAGAGAGTGAACTTTAAAAGCAATGTGTGTAGCAAATCTAAAAAGAACTGTTGAGTTCAGTTCTAAAAAAAAATTAAAGGACATAATCCTGGCTCTGGCATTTACTCTTCCTGTGACAGTGGGTAAAAGAATTAACCTCTTTTAGTTTTCTTTTTTTTTTTTTTTAGTTTTCTTCACCTGGTAAAAAAATAAGAATTTTAGTAGCATCTATTTCTTAAGGTTGTTGTGGGATTACCACACACACACAAACACACACTTTTTTTTATAAAGTGGTACCAGTGTGCTTAATAGAGTTTGTTACTATTATTATGCCAATTCGTTTTTTAAAACATGGCACTTATCATATCTCTCAGAAACCATTCCATATTTCCCTACTGCATCCTGAACTGCATGAAAACTCCTTACCCTGACATTTTAGCTTCATCTCTCCTTTTATTTCACATATACTATATCTTAGTCGGGGCTTCCCTGGTGGCTCAGTAGTAAAGAATTACCTGCCCATTCAGGAGACGCAGGTTCAATCCCTGATCAGGGAAGATACTCTACGGAAGGAAATGGCAACCCACTCCAGTATTTTTGCCTGGGAAATCCCATCGACAGAGGAGCCTGGCTGGCTACAATCCATGGGGTCACAAAAGAGTCAGAATGACTTTGTGACTAAACAACAGCAATACATCTTAGTTAAATACGAATAGGGATTTCCAGACCCTTTCAGAACATTGCCACATGTAAAACAAAATGAGTGTTCCTTGTCATCATGATGCTTAAATATGCTCAAATAGACATCTGCCCAAAAACAATAGCAGATCAGACTGATGACTCATCTGGGTTGTGAAATTATGTCAGAAGTTCCTGCTGACACAGGAGCCAGTATTTTCCCACCCAAACATCTATATGCTACCTATCCTGAGCATTGTTCCTGAGGGCTTCTCCTATCTCCAGGCATTGAGAAAGTCTCAGACTATACCAAGAAGATGACAGATGTGTCTATGAAAATAATCAGTAAATAGTCAATAATAAGAATCGAAAGGAATTTTATTTGAGCCAAATAGGGCTTGCCCGGAAGCCTGCTCCAGAAAAGCAGGGTTTTCAGCAATTTTATATCTTGTCAGAACAAAGAACACTGAACAAATCAGGGATACATTTCTTCAATGTCTCTAAAAGACAGACCAGCACATACCCAGACAGCACATATGGTATGGCCTTGGCAGCTAGGAAGGGAGTCTTATCATCACAGGAGTACCAGCATTAGCATCTCAGAAAGGACATTTAATCTTTATTTTTAACATGGACATTCTTTAATTCTGATCAGTGTGGCCTTTCCTTTAATAATTAAAGCAGATGTACAATGTATGTTTGACAGACTATTTTAGTTAAAACTCAAGCTAACTCATGTATAAGCCAGAAAGACTTCCCTGTGTCTTGGTATGTAATATTTTCTTTTATCAGATAGTTACATATAGGTGATGATCATAGGTCCTAGACAGTCACTTATAAGTGTCTATCCTAGAGACAGCAACTGTATGACATCTGTATAGCCACTTCTTCTTACACCCATAGTAGCATCAATAGTTGAAGGTGGTTCTCTTTACCACTGAGCCTTTTTACCAGAGCCCTCTGAGGAGCTAGATCAAGTGAATATGGTACCAGAAAATATGGCAAACCACCCTTTATCTTTTCAATATCTGCAGCTCATCCATTATTTTGGTAACATCTTCTGCTTTGATTTCTTTATAGTGAGATCCAACTTGATTTTAAAGGGTTGTAAAAGCTTTCTTCTCCCTTTAATAATCACATAGAAAGCCCTTTCATTTTCTAAAGGCCACATAAAACAATAGTACTTTCTTTTGCTTAAAAAGTATGAGCTGTCAGCCAGCGACGGTCATAATTGTAAAGTACAGCACTCATGTCTTCTGTCTTCCATTTTCCTCTGTTGCATTCCTATACTCACAGCAGCCTGTAAACTTACACTCCGGCCAAATGTGTTATTGATAGTTGATATGAGAAGGTTCATTTCTTTGAGAGGTTATTAGATAAAGAGCTACAAGAAAGCACTACCAAGGTAGCACTAAGAAGGTAAAAATACAAATCTGTCCTTCCAAAAGTCTGGGGCCTCTTTTCCCATCAAGATTTCATCTGAATTTGGAAACAGCATGTTGGGAGCTCTCAGAAGCCTCTTAGCCCTCTCCCTGGAATATTTTCAGAGAAAACAATTGAAATTCAGGGTAAAATAGCCTGAATGTCTTTCTCAGAGTGAAATTGTACTTTCACCTGCTTATCACTAACTAATAAGTGATTGCAACAGGATTCAGGTCCTGTCTGGCAGGCTCCAAAGTCCAGTTTTGCCCCACTATAAGACACAGCCTGCTGTTAAAACAGACGCAACACTGCCCAACCTGATACATCTCAAAATATCTTCAAGAATGGAAAGACAGAAGGAAAAGAAACATAAAGCTAACATTTATTAAATGTGTACTAAAGGCAGACTCTGCAGGAACTGCTTTACATAAAGCACTTTGTAAATAGCAAAGCCTTTTTCAAATTTTATTCGTGATATTAAAAGGTAGGTGAGATTTATTTTTACCATCCACGAGCATTTTCTTTATCAGCACACCAGTACTCTCTTTAGTACCTCTTTAGACTTCATTTCTCCAGTTGTTCAACGTCCCTCTTCTGTTCCCTTACTTTCAAGGCAAGAACTCTGGTATCTGCACTGGTCTGCCTTTCTCTAGTTGTAGATCTTTCCTTTCTTCCTCTTCTTCATTAAAAATAACTTTCCTGTGTCTCATCAGCTAATTGCTTAGCTAAAGCATTTCATAGCAGAATTTCTCTTTGTGCAAATGAATGATGGAGATAGATGACATAAACACCTGAAATTAGCACAACATTGTAAATCAGCTATACTTCAGTAAAAGAAAAAAAAAGACATTGTTTAACACAAAACCCTATAGCAAAGGAAGTTACTATTGATGCACTTCCACTCCCTGCAGTAGGCCACTGGAGGAAATAACTTGTGAATGTTTGCGAGATTTTGCAGTAAAGAAGACATGGGTTCGATTCTCAGTTCTGTCACTAATGAGCTCTATGTTATTGGACTAGTCATTTTTCCTCTGATAGTCTCATTTTCTTTGTCTATAAAAGGAGTGACAAAAAAGAATTTTTACTTTCTATTTTAACACTAACATTGTGTGATTTTATTAGTAATGGATTGTCTTTAACAAAATGTTAGAAGTAGAAAGGGCATTACAAATGATATACTATGATGTCTTTTTGCAATTCCCATTAAAAGCTGGTAAAAAAAGATACTGTGGTATGGTAATTTAGGAGCTACAGTCTGGATATCTGCATGAGAATCCTGGATCTATCACTTAATAGTGTTACTTAGCTGTAGATTGATCTCTCAGTTTCCACACCTTAAAAAATGGGGATAACAGTACTTTTTAATTAAATTGTTGTATGATATAATGCATAGGAAACACCTAACAAATGCTAGCTACTACTGTTATAAAGCTCTATAGAAATTCCACTATCTTGATATGTTATAAGAATTCTTGAGAAAAGTAGAAACAACCGTCAGAGAGAGGTAGTGTGAAAAATGATGTATACTAATGTGTGTTGGGTGGAGTTAAAAAAGTGAAAGTGTAGTCACTGAGTCGTGTCTGAATCTTTGCAACTCCATGGATGGTATTCTCTGTCCATGGAATTCTCCAGGCCAGAATACTGGAGTGGGTAGCCATTCCCTTCTCCAGGGGATCTTCCTGATCAAGGGATCAAAGCTGGGTCTCCTGCGTTGCAGGCAGAGTCTTTACCATCTGAGCCACCAGAGACAGATATTAAATGGTAATAATCCATAAGCTAAAAGTGACAGGGTAACGATGAGTCGAGTCATTCTCATCCGTATCTTGTGTGTATTTAATGGACTGCTGCTCTTCCCTGTCTTTCACCCATTATCCTGTGCCAGTCTCTGTGTTGATTTGGGATTCCCAGGTGGCACTAGTGATAAAGAACCTGCCTGTCAATGCAGGAGACATTAAGAAACACAAGTTTGATCCCTGGGTTGGGAAGATCCCCTGGAGAAGGAAATGGCAGTCCACTCCAGTATTCTTGCCTGGGAAATCCCATGGACAAAGGGGCTTGGCAGGCTATATAGTCCATAGAGTCACAAAGAGTCAGACACAGCAGAAGCAACTTAGCACTAGCACTTCATGGAAAAATTGGTAGTTCTTTCAAGCCCCCATACCACAGTCAGAGATGTCTCTGAGACCCAGTGGCCACTTGTAAAGCATTATTTTTATACCTCCATATAAAAACTTCCTCTCATGCCATCTGATTGTACATAATCACCTACCTTTCTTGATTATTACTCTCTACCAAGCCCCTGATCATTTTCCTTATATTCGTGTCCTTACCATCTATCCTATCTATCTTATCTTCCCTGCCTTCAATATCTTCTTACACAAGTCAACTAACTCCCTAGTATCATGGATTCTTGGGTTACTTAATTTCAGTTGTTTTCCCCTTTCTTCCATACCAAGAATACCCTCTCATGGTTACATCCTGGACACAGTCATAATTCATAACATTCATTCATACTTCCAACATTTTAAACTCTAGTGCTACTTTCTAATTACCACCTTTAACATTTTCACATGTCTTTCCTTTTTTTCCCACTAAAATTAGTGTACAATCTCATAGAGATCTCAAGTATTTGACATTCTATTTTCTCTAACTTGCCAATTCATAACTTTAACCACTTTCTTGCCAATACACTCACCCTTCTGTCCTTCTTGACCATCCTACCCCCTTGCTTGGATGCATTCAAACTCAATTTTATTTAACTGTCTGTTTTTTTTTCCTACTACACCTAAGGGTGCTAATCATAGCTTTCCTTTGTTATTTTCCTTAGTAGCATATCTCCAAGCACATGTGCCTCTATAATCTCTAGTTCTACAGTCTCAACTTGGCCTTCAGTGCTAGCCAAAGCTTCAATGGATTGATTTTTTAAAAGAAAAAAGGAATGCTTCTATGTGTCCCTCACTGGCTCTCTCTCTGCTTTCACTAGGTAGTTATTTCAGACATTCATTACTGTCCTTCAGTCTTCTGTTTCCATCAAATGACCTCATCTACTTGGCAGAGAAAACAGAGTCCAAAACATGGGATTCCCTAAAGTTCCTCCTCCATCCCTCATGACAGTATCTATATCTGTATTCACCCTTACCATCATCTGTAGAAATTTAGTAGAATGAGAAACCTTCTTTTTCAAAACTAAATCCTACATCTGTGTTCCGAAACTCCCCTCCCCTCCGGTGACATTAGGACCTTCCTCCTTAAATTGTCCTTTCTCTTCCCTGGATCTTTGACATTTCACCATCTACTGGCTTTTTCATTGCAGTCAATAAAAAGATGGTGGTTCTTTGGTCATTGTTTTCACAATCAATATTTTTAAAAGAAATTGTCTCTTATAATTCTCTGCACTTTTTTTACTTCCCATTCCTTCTTGAACCTACTATAGAATACAGCCCCCTTCCCCTCCAGTAAAATAGTTCTTATCAAAGCTAACTCCAGCAGATACTTTTTAGTCTTTATCTTATTTGAACTCTTCATCAACTGATACTTCCTGCCTTTGATTGTGCGACACCATTTTCTTGTGATTCTCATGCAATGTGCCTAACGTGTTTCAATCTCCCTTGCTGGTTTTCTTTCTCTAACTACCCCTAATATATTAGCCTTTCCTGCGTTGGGCTTTATTTTTAGCCCATTCTCATTTCATTTTATATAAGCTTGTTACATGAGCCCAGTCAGGTTCTTAGCCTTAATTAATGGCCATCTATAGGCTGATGATTCAAACATCTCAGTGTCTTGATCTTGTTCCTAAACTAAAGACCCATACAGTCAGTTGCTTCTAAGACACTCTTCAGAGATTATCAAACTGAATATACAATATAAAAGTCTTCCCCTTTTTTTCTTTCCTCTTCTTCCATGAAATGTTTCTCTCTCTCTCTCTCTCTCTCTCTCTCATATCTCCTATCTTAACAATCAGCCACATAGTCCAAGTCAGAAATTTTGAAGTCATTTTTGGTCACTTCTTATTATTCTCCTTCATCCACTTAGCTACCAGGTCCTACCTCCTAATTATCACTTGGTTTTGTTCTCCCCTCTTTACTCCTATTGTCAATGATTTAATTTTAGTACTGTTGCGTCAATAAAACTGTGGATTACTGCTAAATTCTTTTAACTGGCCTCTCCTACTTAAATTGACCTCCACAGTGCTGTCAAAGTACTATATCTCAAAAACAAATTTGATTCTGTTACTTCCTTGCTTTAAACTCTTTAGGAACTCCCACCAATCAAAGAATAAAATCCAGATCCCTTGACACATCATCCAAGACTCTTCATGATTTGACTCATGACATTTCTTTCTTTAGCTTCTTCTCTGTTTACTCCCTTTGGTGGTGGTGGTGGTTTAGTCACTAAGTTGTATCTGACTTTTGTGACCTCATGCGCCGAAGCCTGCCAGGCTCCTCTGTCCTGGGATTTCCCAGGCAAGAACACTGGAGTGGGTTGCCTTTTCCTCCTCCAGGGGATTTTGTCGACCTTTGATCGAACTTGCGTCTCTTGCATCTCCTGCATTGGCAGGCAGATTCTTTACCACGGAGCTACCTGGGAAGCTGTTTACTCCCTATAGTTCAGCTAAATTCAATCACACGCTGACCTTTGAGTGGGTCATATTTTCCTGTGTCTTCCTGACATCATACATGCTCATCTCTTTTGAATTGTGAAATATTATATCTAAAATACCCTCAAACTCCTCCTCTCCTTTTCATCCTTAAACACAAATTTAGAAGTCACTTGTTTGTGAAGCCTCAGTGAATCCCCTGTATTCAGTTAATCACCCAACAAGGATTGCTCCCCTTTCATCCTGGGATATCCTCATAGCATTCTTTTTTTTTTTTTTTTCATAGCACTCTTTACATGTATCAGAAGCCCGATTTCTCCATCAGATTACAAACTCTCTGAGGTCAAATAACATGTTCTCTTAGTCACCTTCATTTCTCCAATATCTAGTATCACTCCTGGAACTACATTTAGTAAGTGTGTATTGAATTAAATGAATGAATTTGCTTTTGGTTTTTGTCTCCAAAAAGACAGAATCCTCCCTTATTTGGTTTTCCTCTCCAAAAAAGACAGATTTTTCAGATTATAACATTTTTATTATTTCTCAGAGTTCCCATCTCCTCTTCTTCCTCCTCTGCCCTTGTGGCTTAAAAGGATGTGTATGTGAAATGATGGTGGTTTCCCTTTCCAGATTTGTAACACTGAATGAGATAGAAAGGAGCCTGGTTACAGTGGGTGGGAGCAGGGGCCCCTGGTAGGATTCAGCAGGGCAAGTGTTCCTGTTTGCCTAGGGAGTCTCAAACCAGTTGGAGGAAGGACAGGAGTATGGGTGTGGGAAGGGTGAGCCTTATCAGGATGCTGAAGGAGGCAACAGACACAAGTAGGAAATGTGGCCAAGAGGATGCTGGTACTAAATCACATATCAGTGAGGATACACGTTTTTCCAGGGATCTTAAAAATGTATCCCTGATGTCTGAGTTAGCACAGCAACCTACCATGTTTCTTGTAAATAAACTTATTCTTGAGAGAGATCAAGTTTGTAAAACCAGCTCAAAATAAATCACTGTGGATGGTGACTGCAGCCATGAAATTAAAAGACACTTGCTCCTTGGAAGAAAAGCAATGACAAACCTAGATAGTGTATTAAAATGCAGAGACATTGCTTTACCTTCAAAGGTCCATATAATCAAAGCTATGGTTTTTCCAGTAGTCATGTATGGATGTGATAGCTGGACAATTAAACAAATGACTGAGCGCCAAAGAATTGATGCCTTCAAACTGTGGTGCTGAAGAAGACTCTTGAGAGTTCCTTGGACAGCCAGGAGATCAAACTAGTCAATCCTAAAGGAAATCAATCCCTAATATTCATTGAAAGGACTGATGCTGAAGCTGAAGCTCCAATACTTTGGCCACCTCATGTGAAGAACTGACTCATTGGAAAAGACCCTGATGTTGGGAAAGATTGAAGGCAGGAGGAGAAGGGGACAACAGAGGAGGAGATGGTTGGATGGCATCACTGACTCAATGGACATGAGTTTGAGCAAGCTCTGGGAGATAGTGAAGGACAGGGAAGCCTTGCTTGCTGCAGTCCATGGGGTCTCAAAGAGTCGGACATGACTGAGCGGCTGAACAACAACAAGCAATTATTACAGCTCCCTGGAAGATAGTAGAGTATTGTCACTTAGACAGAAGGAGACATACAGGAGAATAAATCAACCAGGGCCCAGGGAATCTAAGTACTTTTGTAATATTATTTATTATTTTGGTTTGTTCTATCTGTTGGAATATTCTGACGACCTTTCCTATACTATTGGCCCACATTTAAGGCCCAAACTTCAGCTTGATATGGCAATAGGTAGTTCAATGCTAACTTTTATTAGTTACCATAGCAGCTGGAGAGATTTAAGCCATATTAAGGGCTTCTAAGGAAGTGATATCATTGTCTGGGTGGCCTATATGTGTTAAGTTTGTGATAATAAATTGAAAATACCTAAATTTGTGCTTCTTATACCAGTGATTGCAAAGAGGCCTAATATAATAGGTAAAAAGGTAATTTGCTGCTTCTTTTTCTGGGAAAACTAGATGAGAGAAATTAATTTTCTAGTTGTATGTAGGGAGATCAGAGACAAAATATGCATAAAACAAAGGTCAAATTGCATAGCATGGAAGGGGGAGGAATGGAAGAATAGAATATGCTACCCTACTGAATAGGTGTGACACCACAGGAGAACAAGTAGCCCCAAGGGGCTTGGAGGATAGAGTTTCTGATGGGAAAGTTTAAATCAGTGCAGACATGTGAGGGTCAAATAGTCTTAATGGAGGGGGAGAGCTGTTTATAATACTGATTGATGATGGGAGACAGGAGGGATATGGGGTCCATGAATGGAAATTTAATGAGGTTAAGAGAATGCTGGAAAGAAATGCAGGGGGCAGATAAGGAGAGAATGATGAGTAGTCAATATGGACATCAAACACCTCCAAGGGGATAGGGATTAGTTGCAGGACTGGTTGTTCAGGCTGGAGCACCAGTTAGTATGCCCAGCATTGTTAGAAGTTCAGCTCTTAGAGAACATGTTACACAGATATTATCCAGCAAGTCACAGAAAGGAGGCTTGGGTATGATGAGACTGCAAAATAGTGGAGCATGTAGCGTGGGGTTGTTGGACAAGGGAAAATCATAACTACTGCAGTTGTGGAGTTTACAATGGAAAATGAGGTGGAAACAATTACAGGGACAGTAATCACGGCTAGCTACCAAATGAAATACATAGTAGTAGGTAGAGTTTTAGGCCTTTGTGGAGAGATAGTAGAGGTGAGGATTCCATTTCCTTCTCCAATGCATGAAAGTGAGAAGTGAAAGTGAAGTTGCTCAGTCGTGTCTGACTCTTTGAGACCCCATGGACTGCAGCCTACCAGGCTCCTCTGCCCATGGGATTTTCCAGGCAAGAGTACTGGAGTGGTGTGCCATTGCCTTCTCCAAATTCAGGTGTTAGGTACCCAAGATCTGCTCATTTGCTTGCTCAGTCATGTCCGAGTCTTTGTGACCCTTTGGACTGTAGCCCTCCAGGCTCTTCCGTCGATGAGATTCTCAAGGCAAGAATACTGGAGTGGGTTGCCATGCCCCTCTCCAAGGTATCTTCCCGACCCAGGGATTGAATCTACATCTCCTGCGTCTCCTGTACTGCAGGTGGATTCATTACCACTGAGTCATCATTACTAATAGGTACTCAAGAGGAGAAACTAAATGAAGTGGCACCAATAGGAATATATCAGAAATCGTATAGAGTGCTAGTTTACACCAAGAGGCATGAAGATGGAAAAGAGTGGGTTAAGAACAAATCTGAATAATCTATGGGGAGTTCCTTGATGCAGCAGGATAGATATTGGGGCCTGCCAGTAGGCTTTAGTTCCTTGCAAGCTGTCATTACATGGTATAAGAGAGGATATGAAATCTTAGAGATATAGGTAAGTAGGATGTGTAGGATCTTCAGTTAAGTAGTGGACAGTAACCATGGTGCCACTGGCATCATCTGTGTAGGGAACAGAGGCCTGCATAGATTGAAACTGATGGATAAGGTAGGAGGAGAGAGAGAGAGAGAAGAGAGGGCAGTTGGGGAAATTATAGGAGATTCAGGTGGATAAACAGGTGGGGTGGAAGAGTCAGGGATTGAGTCTGGGAACAGAGAAAGTGAGTCTGGTCAGAATTTTTTGGGTGGGTTTTGGCATTGGACTGTGGTGATAGGACATCTGGCAGTGTCAGCATCAAGGCTTGGACTGCTACATTGTGCTGAGATCATCATTTTCAATGTGTTCAACTACTGGGCAGAGGTCATCATCTTCAAAGTGATAGGCTGCTGAGCTGAGGCCATCATTTCTGAGATGATGGTTTATAGTCTATGCTCTCATCTGTTGCCTGCTTGTGAGTGATACCTCTAAGGACCCTAATGGGGCAGAGGGACCAGGAGCTCCTGATATGAATCCTGAGCTACCTTCAAAACATTAAAGCAAAGTTTTATAAAGTGAAGTGAAAGTTGCTCAGTTGTGTCCGACTCTTTGTGATTCCATGGACTATATGGCCCTTGGAATTCTCCAGGCCAGCATACTGGAGTGGGTAGCTTTTCCCTTCTCATGTATACATCCCTGGATGTATATTTGTCTTCAGCCCTCCAGGTGTTACAGAGTAATTTCTTATGGAGAAACTGGGAACTGATTGAATATTCCAAACAAGTAGTATAAAAAGGAGCTCAGTTTGACATTGAGCTGAAGTGGTGGAATCCCATATCCAAACCATGAGCTAAATAAAGAACAGCCAGAACCAGCAGAACTAGAATGTTCCACAACTTTGGACCTTTGGCATATAGTCCCTGGTGTGCTGCCTGTGCCTGTTTAATATGATGCGAGTCACAGGCATTGTCATCCCAGATCCTATAGTGACTCCTCATTCAGCATCACTGTAATGAAATAAATCCAGAGCTGATATCCTATTTAACAATACTGGCCCAAGAACCAGGTCGAGATCTTTTTTCTTCACCAGAAGATCCACACAGTTGTAAGTATTGTATCAGGTGTGGAGATTTCTATTCCCTTTAGGGAAAGTGAAACCTCTAGCTAACCAAACTTTAAAACCACCATATTGGGAAAGGACAGCAGACTTGTAGAAAGCATTCTTGTGGCATACAGAATAAACTTTTGGGTAGGGGCAGAAAATTTTTGGTGAGCCTCATTCTATTCTTTGCCCTTCATCCAGGACCCAATGCAGCATGATTTGTGCCAGGATAGAAAAGGGATAATAGAATGGGGACATGTCATTAATTTGAATGTACTGTTACATTGGATATTGTATACCTAGACCTATAAGTGAAATTAAAAGATGCTTACTCTTGGAAGGAAAGTTATGACCAACCTAGACACCATATTAAAAAGCAGAGACATTATTTTTCCAACAAAGGTCCATCTAGTCAAGGCTATGGTTTTTCCAGTGGTCATGTACGGATGTGAGTTGAACTATAAAGAAAGCTGAGCACCAAAGAATCGATGCTTTTGAACTGTGGTGTTGGAGAAGACTCTTGAGAGTCCCTTGGACTGCAAGGAGATCCAACCAGTCCATCCTAAAGGAGATCAGTCCTGGGTGTTCATTGGAAGGACTGATGCTGAAGCTGAAACTCCAATACTTTGGCCACCTGATGCGAAGAGCTGACTCACTGGAAAAGACCCTGATGCTAGGAAAGATTGAAGGCAGGAGGAGAAGGGGATGACAGAGGATGAGATGGTTGGATGGCATCACTGACTCAATGGACATGAGTTTGGGTAAACTCCTGGAGTTTCCTTCCAAGAGTAAGCATCTTGACCTGGTTCTTGGGCCAGTATTAAACGTCTTTATAAGAGAAAATGCATGAAGAAGTATTGATCCTGTTATTTAACAAAATCTCAGTATATGCTTGTGTGGTAAATCGCTCAGTCACGTCCGACTCTTTGTGACCCCATGGACTGTAGTCCTCCAGGCTCCTCTGTTGATGCAATTCTCCAGGAAAGAATACTGAAGTGGCTTGCCATGTCCTCCTCCAGGGGATCTTCCCAACCCAGGGATCGAACTCAGGTTGGTCATAACTTTCCTTCCAAGGAGTAAGCGTCTTTTAATTTCATGGCTGCAATCACCATCTGCAGTGATTTTGGAGCCCCCCAAAATAAAGTCAGCTGCTGTTTCCACTGTTTCCCCATCTATTTGCCATGAAGTGATGGGACCAGATGCCATGATCTTAGTTTTCTGAATGTTGAGCTTTAAGCCAACTTTTTCACTCTCCTCTTGACATAACATAACAGGAGTTGAGGGGGCATGAAGGGGTTTTGGTAGAGGAAATCAGGCAGACCACCCAAACACTAAATCACTTGACAAAATATATACTTCAGATCCTCTCTCAGCTAACAAGAAGAGAGAGAGAGAGAGTGTGTGTATCCCAGGAAATGTAATTTAACTCCTATAACTTAGGCATTGCCCATCTTCAAAATGGGAGCAATAGAACCTTCCTTCCTTGACCACTGGGAGGAGAAAATGAGAAAACCTAAGGTTTGTCACACTGGGCACATTCAGAAACTGTCTTCACTCTGCTTTCTCCCTCATGTAACAAAGTCACTTTAATACCTACATTCAGGTTATTTATTGCTGTGTAACAAACTGTCACAGGGACGGGGGAGCCTGGTGGGCTGCCGTCTCTGGCGTCGCACAGAGTTGGACACGACTGAAGTGACTTAGCAGCAGCAGCAGCAACAAACTGTCATAGAATTTAATGGCATTAAATATTTCTTTTGCTCACTAACTCTGTGGGTCTGGAATCTGGACTGGACAGAGCAGGGACAGCTTTTCTTTTTCCACAATATCTAAGGGCTCAGCTGTAAAAATTCAGAGGTTCAGGGTGACTTGATGGCTGGGGCTGGTGTCATCTGAGCTCATCTAGTTGAGACTAGCTGTGGGCTGGGACCTGAGCAGAAATTGCTGATCAGAACATCTGCATGTGGTGTCTGCACTGACCTGAGCTTCTTCACAGCATGGCGACTAGGTTCCAAGTGCAAGTAACCCAAGATTTGTGCCCAGAAACTGTCACTGTCACTTCCGCCACATTCTAATGATTAAAAGTAGGTTATAAGTATGCCCAGGTTCAGGGAGAAGACCACAAACCCCACCTCAAAGAGTTTGTGGACATGATTTAAAATCACCATATTTCTTTTTGTTTCTTTCTGTCCTACTGACTTTTCACAATAAATACCAACAAGCAGTAGTATTTTAAAATTATTTTTGTTGTGGCAGTTGATGTTTAAATAAGTGCCCACTGGTGTTTGCAAGGATTGAAGAAAGTTTACATGGTCCATATACTTTCAGAAACCCAGGGCACTGTGCGTGACTGCTCTGTGCCAGGCACTGTGCTTGCTCCTTGACAAAAATCATCCCAGTTATTGCCTACAGCATAACAGTGATGTGAAGTATTAGCATTTCCATCCATTAGATGAGGTCTTGGGTAACATAGTCACTGTATGAAAAACTTGATATCGTAATCCAGGTCTTTATGATATTATATTCAATGCTATTGCCTTTAGCTTGGCTCTATCTTTGAAAAGAACTCCTAAGGTATGATAAGTAAAAATTTGAGAATTAACTCCATAAGTCATCTGTGCTATATACATAAATGTCTAATATAGTGGTATATTAATAGAGAAAGGACTATGAAAAGGCATTGTGTTCTATAAATTATATGGGTTCTGGAAATGGAAAATACAGTTTGGTTTTGTGTTGGAAAAACAGTTGAAAAAAAGGTTGAGTGGATTAGCTATGTTTTTGTGATCCTGGTGCTCCTGTGTGGGTCACACACTGGTTGTCCTGGGATCTATGTCTTGATTAATGGCAGTTTTATTGCATGGGTGTGTGGTATCATGGGAATGGAAGCCTACTTGGAAGAGCAATTTTGGTTTTCATGTTAAATTCTGGTGTTTGGTGAAGAAGGACAGAAATGCATTTCATTGTACTTCATTGTTACTTGAGTGTAGTGAAAGGGCTTCCAATTGAAAGAAGGAAGATATTATATATAATCCAGGAGGGAAGCTGGTGGCTCTCAAGGCAATGGACACACATCACTTGATGGGAAATTGGGTGGACTCTCACTGGATATGATGCTAACTGGATTTCATTTTTTTGTAGCAAAATGATAACCAGTATGTTAATTCACGGTGCTTTAAACCACTTTCACATTTTTCTCATAAAGCTGGAACCCCTACCAGAGCTACTGAACCCAAGACCTCTGCTTTTGGTAGTAATTGTTCCCTATCAGCTTCTTGGTGCCACCATGCTTCAATGTCATGAACTAGAGGCATTTAATTAAAATAATTTGACTAATTTTCATGTTCTTCTGCACAAACCTGGATATATGAGAAGCATGACAGGTGAAATTCATACTGATAGGTGAAGTAAGAAGAGAGCTGATGGGATTTATGCAAGGTTGTTAAAGAGTTATGGGGTGAGTTGCTGGTACCAGGAGCTAGAGAGGTCTCCTAAATTCACTCCAGTGGCCACTCCAGCAGCCAGTGTACTGGTTTTATTCTCTACTGGTTTTGTTCTTTGCTAAATGGTATCTCATCTCTCAAGAAAGTTGTGTGTGTGTGTGTGTGTGTGTGTGTGTGTGTGTGAGTGGGTGTGTGTGAAAAGACAGAGAGAGAAAATCTAATGCAGTGGTTAAAGTCTCAGACTTTGAAGTCAGACAATTATGCATTCAAGTCCCAGTTCACATTATTTTCAGCATTCAGTGGTTATAGGATAAATTACTTAATAGAGTTGGTAAAGAAAAGAATGATTTTTATCATTTTTTCTTTCATGTCTTTTCCTAACCCCTGGTTTTATTGTATAGTATGATTTAGGAGAAAATTTCCCATTGATCTCCAAAAGCAAAAGATGGCACAGAGGGACAGAGCATCATAGTGGGGCTGGTAAATAGAGAAATGGATTCAGGAGACAAATACTGTTGGGCCCATGCATAGCCAACATCATTTTTATTAATAAACATTAACTATATTAATTGATTAATCTAATTCATTAATTATATTAATTCTCCCTTGAAGTAAGCATTTTGCCCTCACTATAGTAGGCTTCTAACAGGAACTGGCTAAGGCCAACTGGCTTGTTTATCCTGTCTACTTGACTGTTTAATAGCACTTCCGTGGCAGGTGCTGTTTGTGTTTGTGTGCGTGCATGCTCAGTTGCTTCAGTCGTGTCTGACTCTGTGAGACCACATGGACTGCAGGCTACCAGGCTTCTCTGTCCTTGGAATTCTCCAGGCAATAACATTGAAGTGGGTTGCTATGCCCTCCTCTAGGGGATTTTTCCCACCCAGGGATCGAACCTGCATCCTTATGTCTCCTGCATTGGGAGGCGGGTTCTTTACAACTAGTGCCACTTGGTCTTTGTTGTTGTTGTTCGATTGCTCAGTCGTGTCCAACTCTCTGTGACCCCATGGACTGCAGTGCGCCAGGCTTCCCTGTCCTTCACCACCTCCCAGAGCTTGCTCAAACTCATGTCCATCGAGTCAGTGATGCCATCCAACCATCTCATCCTCCATCATCCCCTTCTCCTCCTGCCTTCAATCTTTCCCAGCATCAGGTCTTTTATAATAAGTTGGCTCTTCATATCAGTTGGCCAAAGTATTGGAGCTTCAGATTCAGCATTGGTCCCTCCAAGGAATATTCAGGATTGATTTCCTTTAGGACTGACTGATTTGATCTCTTTGCAGTCCAAGGGACTCTCTAGAGTCTTCTCCAACACCACAGTTCAAAAGCATCAATTCTTTGATGTTCAGTCTTCTTTATGGTCCAACTCTCATATCCATACATGACTACTGGAAAAACCATAGCTTTGACTATATGGACCTTTGTTGGCAAAGTGATGTCTCTGTTTCTTAATATGCTGTCTAGGTTTGTCATAGCTCTCTTTAGTGGATGTTAATGTGCACTACAAAGATATTCACTTTGTGCCTACTCCCATTAGTTCATCCGTCATCCATATGCCTCCTCTCCAGATTTTTTTGTACTGGATATTCTATCTTTCTCCTTCCAGGACCCTGACCAACTTGACAAGTCATCTTCCACTGCCTCTGAGTTCAAATATATTCTTACCCTGGGCCAATTCTCTTTAAACCAAGATGAAAGACCAAGATACTCTCCCCATGGTGCTGCATATTGGGAAGCTTTACCCTTAAAATGTATACATTTCAAGGCTACTTCAGAGCAAAGCATAGTGCAGAAGCATTCTATTTTCAGCTCCTACCCACATACTGGGCCAACCCATCCATGAATCAGTTTGTTTCTCCATCAAGCCGGTCATAAGGAATCTTCCATAGCCACAACTATGAGTTGAGACTTGAGGCTCTGATGAAACAGTTTTGATAACTTGGGAGGGAGCCTTGGCACCCACATCAGTAGTTTAACTATGCTTTTGTGACCTGCCCATGCCTAATACTGAAAGGTTGTTGTTGAATCACGCAAAGACGCCGGGATTCTTGGCCCCCAGAGGAGAAGAATTTAATCTGGGGCCAGAGACGAGGCTTGATCACTCAGAGCTTTTGTGTAATAAAGTTTTATTAAAGTATAAAGGAGATAGAGAAAGCTTCTGACATAGGCATCAGAAGGGGGCAGAAAGAGTGCCCCGCTGCTGTCTTCAGCTGGATGTTATATAGTCACCAGCAGTCTGTTAATGAAAGAAAGGAATGTCTTAAAACTCAGAATGGCACCAGGCCTCTCACACATAAGATGTATTTTGGGATAATCTTGGCACCAAATGGTTCATCTTGGGCCATAAAATGTTTAACTTGAATCTTGAAGAAGGGCATATCACCAAATAGTTCTGTTTACGTAGATTAGAGGAACAATATCTGAGTATAACATACTGGTTTGTCAAGTAGGTTCTGAGCCAAGAGGCGGAACCAACTTGAAGACAGAGTTTGTGGTAAATGTATAGTACATTAGCATAATTTAAGATAAACATTTCCATAAGAAAAAGGCATTGGTTAACTCAAGGTTTGAGGATAGTTAACTTCAGGTGAAACCAGGTGTCATTATGGCAACACAGTATTTTAAGAGAAACCTCGTTTTAAATTTGTATAAAGAAGGGAAAAATATTGCTGGTTTGTTTCCTCCTGCCACTTAAGAGAGATAAAAATGTCTGACACTTGCAGGCTATTTCCTCCATTTGGAGACCCCTGGCCTTCCTGCCTATTACCCTCTCATTCCCCCTCCCCACTCTTTTTTTTAGGAGAATTATGTGGTCTAGGGAAAAGGGGCGTAGTTCTCATTCCATAACTGCTTTTGAGCTGACAAGGGGCGTTGTCCCTAAATTGGTGAGGCAACATATTCTCCTAATCTTCATATTGAGGATATCTGATCCAGGGACCCCAAATAGTAGTTGGAGGCAGCTGTAGCAGTAGCAGGAGTTTGAGTAACCATTTGTAACTTAAAAGCTTTTATGTGGCTAGAAACAAATGTAGTTATATAGTTACAGATGCAAGGCAACATAGTCATTAAAACAAGTTAAAAATCAAAATTAAAAGTCAGGTTATGCCCATAGTTAAAGTGTATGTTGCACCAGTCTATTTTATGGTTGGTAGATGTCATCAGATGAAGAAGAGGCTTATAGAAGAGGCATCGCATGTGATTGTTGTAGAAGGTATTTACAGACTTGGGGAAAGTCTTTTATTTGAAGTGGAAATGTCCTACGGGAAGCCTTTCACTGATGAAGAGGGGGGTGTTCCACAGACCCAGCGGTTAGACCAATTGTGGAATGTAGCTTAGGAGTGAGCCCAGGACAGGAAGGCATTGTCTTGAGGATCAAACAGCAGACTCAGGATTTTTGGAGTCAGCAGAAGTAGGCTCGCATAGATTATTAGGCCCATCTGAAAAGTACAAAGTCAGAGCATAGTAAGTAAAGACATAAAATGAAGTCACTTAGTTTTGGTCAGGGTGCCACCTCTTAACTCGAGTGTGATGTACCCACGAATCAATTTTTGGCACTTTGACAGCTGTGGGAGAAGAAAGAATAACCTGGTAAGGGCCTTCCCAGAGGGGCTTGAGGGATGAGCCCCAAGATCTCAATGTTTTTATGAGGACCTCAGTTCCTGGCTCAAATAGAGGCTTGTTTGACCCAGAGGCTGGGTCAGGAGTCGTCTCCCGGAGTTTTGTTAATGCCTGTTGAAAAGCTGAGAGCTGAGTTACATAACTAGTTAATTTCAAGGCTTCGGGGTCTATAACAATGTCTGTGCATAAGAAAAGGCCTTTTATAAATACATTTAAAGGGAGGACAGTCCCTCCTTTTTTGGGGCAGTTCAAGCCCTCATTAAAGCTATGGGTAAGACTTTAATCTAATTGTCTTTTGTCTCTTGAGTTAATTTGTGTAAATGTCTTTTGATAATATCATTAGCTTTTTTAACCTTTTTTGAGGATTTGGGTCTCTAAGAACAGTGTAAGTGATATTTTATTTTTAGAGCTTTAGATACCCTCCGAGTTACAGCAGCTTTAAAGGTGGAGCCATTATTCTACTGTATATTCACTTGGTGTCAAAGGACCAGGTGCTATGTATCTATCAAGGCTCGATAAAATGCCTGGGGTCTTTTTTGAATGGTATCTAATTCTTCATTGCAGGTGGCATGGCTTTGCTTCGGGACATTGAGATTATGTTGTAAATCTCCTGCCAAGGCTCGCCATAAATTACACATGTCGTCTATTCCCTCTACATGTACCTACCTTTAATACAATAGGATCTATTGGGTCATATGGGCCAAGCAGCAAGGCTGCATATACACAAGCTTGGACCTATTACAGAGCCTTTTCTTAATTAAACCCCACTCAAAGTTGGTATTCTTGCATTGCATTTACCATTCTTGGTAAATGGGTCAGAACAGTATTTCTGAGTTGGAATGTGCTGCCTCCATAGCCTGGAGAGGCCTATCAGGTGTCTCATCCATCCTTCTTGATTGGTGGATGGCCAAAAATGCTATAATGCATCCGGTATATTCATAAGATTGTCTGTGTATGTCCAAGATGACTAGATCCCTAAACACTTCATTGATGTGAATCTGTGATGGTTTTATCTCCCACAATGTGTTTTACTAAGGACTCAAATGTATCTTTCTCATCTGATCCAGTTAACATGATATCATCTATATAGTGGCCCAAAGCAATATTTTGCAGAATGTCCACATGTTTCATATCTCTTCAAACTATAACAGAATTGGAAAGTTAACATATCTCTGGGACAAAGCCACACATTAATTCAGTTGTCCAAATCATGTGAATGTGAACTGTGCCTGGGCGTTCTTCATGGTAAGGTTGGAAAGAATTCATTTGTTAGATTAGTGACCATGTCCTTTGTACTTAAAATCTGTTCTAGCAAAGATACCACAACCAATATGGCAGCTGCAAATAGATCTAATACTTGTTTGAGTTTGTGGTGGTTTATTCTCCTCCTCTTTAATCCCTTTGGATTTTTTATGATCCAGACTGATAAGAGGGAAAATGATAGGCATTATTACCACTACATCCTCTAGGTCTTTAAGGATGGGACAAATTTCTGCCACTCCCCACAGGATTTTGTATGTTCTTTTTAAATTTACTGTCTTGGCCAGAGTGGTAGCAGTTTCAGAGGCTTCCACTTGGATTACCCCAGAATAATAGCTTTTTCCTTACAGGCTAAGGAACCAATATGGAGATTCTGTCACCTGCCATGTATATCTATTCTAGTTATATATTTGTGGATCAGGGAGATGGCAAGCAGATTGTCTGATAGACTTATTAGAAATACAGTAAGTTAGATCTGGGATAACTTATATGCTCCCTCTCAGAGAGCCATGAATATACTTTAGGTTTTCAGGCATCAATGTCAACTAGACCTCAGTGTCCAGGAGGCTAAATATGCCTGGGTAATTGTTCCCCAATGTACAGTTAGCTAAGTAAAAGGCTACAGGTCCCTTTGGGGAAGGACTCTGTGAACTATTACCATATAAACTTGCTATAGAATTGCAATATCCTTCCTTCTGGGGGCCTCACATCTGTGCTGTCCCTAGAGGCTTACAAGACAAAATACTCAGGTGAGTAGGTCTGTTGGATTGAGTGTTAAAGTGAGAGTCAGCAGGTGTGTGTCCCATAGTCAAACCCATAAGTCATTGTAGGACCTGAGGTAGGTCACATCCTCTGTCATGTTCAACACCCAATAAATGTCAACTCAATATTTTAGTGAAGTGAATGTCTTATGGTGCTTTGAGTAGTTTTAAAAGACCCTGTAAAGACACTCAGACCCTCATCCAAACACTTATACAATGCAGCTATTTTATTTTTTTGTTTCACTTTAAGTAAGCCAGAAAGAAAAACACCAATACAATGCAGCTATTTTAAAAGAAAATCTTTCTTGAAGAAAGACTTGTGGTGAGTGGCTCTGTTTAAGAGAAATTCAAAGACTGGATCTGGTCTATTCAGTACACACGCAGACACACACACACTCATAGCAGGTATCATCAAGTAAATTCTCAGACACTTCCTGCAGCATAAAATCTCTCTGTATTAATACTAAATATTTTTTTAAGTGCCCACATGGAATACACCCTTTAGTAATAACAAAAAATGGCTAACAGTGACATTTATTCTGACATTCTTTACATCCAGAAAACAACTTTTGGCTGGATGGTAAGATTAGTATTAAAATTTAAAAATTTGCTAGCATACACTATTAATATTACTTATGCAATTACTTTTTTAAAACTCCATTGTCATTTTAATCCTGAGAAGTCTATAGCTGAAAGAACAACTCTAATTAGGACCTAAGAGGGCAGTTGATGTCTCTTAAAGCAAGAGCTGCATGGTAATATAAAGAGTATGGATAACATAAAACGTAAAAATCAGAAGTCAGGAAAACACAGGAAACAAGTGGAGATGGGGTGCTGAAATTTGTCACTGATTCCAAACTCAGTTGAGTGGTTATGCGACCAACACTTAAGCTGCTCCTCCCTTAACCAATCATAGAAGATAAACTTAGGTTTAGGAAAACACTTCCCTATAGTTCTCAAACAGTGAGAATCTTCTGAAATTTTCTAGATGTTTATGTAACATAAAGAGCATTGTGTGATTCTGCTACATATCTGGATGCTGTCACATGGTAGGATGGTCTTCTCAGACCCTCTCTAGGCTGACAAGAAAGTTCCGTGTGTGTGTGTGTGTGTGTGTATGTATGTGTGTATGTGTGTATGCATCTATGTGATGGGGATAAGGAGCAGAGAACAAGAATGAGAATACACAAAAGTGTATACTGTGAGACCAAGACATTAGACATAAACAGATATATTTTCTGTAAAGTCTCTGTATAATTTCCTTTTCATTTAACTTGTATGGATATTTGACAACTTTCACATTAATAAAAATACAATTCCATAACATCAATTCTTTTTTTAATTAATTTATTTTAATTGGAGACTACTTTACAATTTTGTGGTGGTTTTTGCCATACATTTACATGAATCAGCCACAGGGTTACATGTGTCCCCCAACCCGAATCCCCCCTCCCACCTCCCTCCCCATCCCATCCCTCTGGGTTGTCCCAGTACACTGGCTTTGAGTGCCCTATTCATGCATTGAACTTGGACTGGTCATCTGTTTCACATATGGTAATATACATGTTTCAATGCTATTCTCTCAAATCATCCCACCCTCGCCTTCTCCCCCAGAGTCCAAAAGTCTGTTCTTTACATCTGTGTCTCTTTTGCTGTCTCACATATAGGGTCGTCGTTACCATCTTTCTAAATTTCATATATATGAGTTAATATACTGTATTTGTGTTTTTCTTTCTGACTTACTTCAGTCTGTATAATAGGCTCCAGTTTCATCCATCTCATTAGAACTGATTCAAATGCATTCTTTTTAATGGCTAATACTCCATTGTGTATATGTACCACAGCATTCTTAGCCATTCATCTACTGATGGACATCTAGGTTGCTTCCATGTCCTAGCTACTGTAAACAGTGCTGCAGTGAACATTGGGGTATACAGGTCTCTTTCAATTATGGTTTCCTCAGTGTGTATGCCCAACAGTGGGATTGCTGGGTCGTATGGCAATTTTTTAAGGAATCTCCACACTGTTCTCCATAGTGGCTGTACTAGTTTGCATTCCCACCAACAGTGTAAGAGGGTTCCCTTTTCTCCACACCCTCTCCAGCATTTATTGTTGGTAGACTTTTTGATAGCAGCCATTCTGACCAGCATGAGATGGTAGCACATTGTGGCTTTGATTTGCATTTCTCTGATGAGTGACGTTGAGCATCTTTTCATGTGTTTGTTAGCCATCTGTATGTCTTCTTTGGAGAAATGTCTGTTTAGTTCTTTGGCCCATTTTTTGATTGGGTCATATAACATCAATTCTTAATGAGATACATCTTGTCCTGTCATAATTTTATCTATATTACTGCTTCAACAATGGAGAAATCTAAAATACTCTTAGTATTTTGCAGATACATTGTATGTGTGTTTGTATATAATTCAATTGTTATATCTGTATATTCATATGCATATATTTTTGTTTAAAACTTTGTTACATTATTCATGCTATTTTGGGCCTTTCTTATGTGTAAATATCAATGTGTCTATTTGCTTTTCTTTAATTTTACTGGTACTGAGCAAATTTGGATATTTGATTCCAATTGTTTTTCACCTTTGATTTATTTGTTGATAATTTTGAATATTACTGTTCTAAGTCATGTTCATTTTTATGTAAATCACATTAGTTATATGCCACCAAATTATATTCTAATTATTTCTTCCATTTTCTGATATCTTTAAGTGTATTGTATTTGGCAATAGAATTTTTAATTTCCCCATATTATTCCAAACAATGCATATTATGTTTCACCATAGAAATAGTGAAATAACTATTGGTATGCTTTTCCTTATTGATTTCTCAAATATTCAAAGATATACTCCTTTATTTTTTTTTGGCAACTCTGACCTACACCTTAGACCCACTTCCACACACCCCAACCCCCATCTTCTTTCTGTGATTTTAGGAGTCAGTAGTTAAAACTCATTTCAGCCAATACTGTCCCCCTCCCTGTGGTCCAGTGATATAAGCAGACCATTTCAGTCACTAAATTGAAAACCAGCGAAAAGTTAGTTATATCCATGAATCTGAGTGCATTCTTTAAATGAGGTTAATGAACCCAATTCAACATCACTGTTGTGAGATGAATGGGAAATTATGGGAAAAGTCTAGCCCATAGGAGGCTTTCAATAATTGTCACTCTTTGCTACATTCCACCTCCTCTCTCTTGTGAAAGAAATTATTTTGCCATTCACTTAATAGCATTACAGTCATAGAGAACAATGAGAAGTGTAGAGGAAGACAGGAAAGTAGGTGCTTATTGTCATAGTGTATTACTCAGATTCGGTGGCATTTTTCTTTTCTGGCATGTCACCAAATGGAGTTGGGGAATGGGGAGAAAATTAACTACTTTCTTTTATGTCATGCAATATCCTCTCCCCTCTTTTTACTGTTTGATTGAACAGAAAACACAAAAGTTTCCATTGTGCCTAAGAAGGAAGAAGTAACTCTATCCTAATTAGTATTTGTTGGCTACTATAGTCCAAAGACAGGAAATTGTAACTACCACACAGAGGTCAGCAGGTTCAAGTAAATCACTGCTAATCTTACAGGTCCTCCAAAGCCTTTGGGTATAAGCTGTGCAGAAGAATGTTGAGACCACTACAAAAACTCATGTTTTACATCTATTTGAGTGCATGTAAAGAATGGCCTCCATTCTATTCTAAAATGTGTACCACTGGTGAAACCTAAACCATATTCAGAATCCTGCTGACCAAAAAGTCTGGGAAATGTAATTCATAGGCTTCCAGCTTCTGCAACACAGAGGAGAACACAGAAGAGGATGGAAAGACTGTCCGAGACTAGTTGACAATATCTGGGAAAGTCCTCTGAGTTTTATTTCTCTAACCTTCCTGATTTGTTAAAAATACCTGATTCTCTGTATTAAATAATTTCTGTTTGAAATACCTAGTGCAATTTCTCTTTTGCTGACTTAATCCTGAGGGATGCACACTCCCCAGATTCTGATTGAATAGTTCTTATACAGTTACATAGTTACATATGAACTGTGATTCATATTTTGAGAAACAATGCTTTTGAGGGATTCTCCCTCCCATACTGGGAGGGATAAATTACACTCTTTTTTATGCATGCCTTGTCCTACTTGCTGTTTCAGCAGAATATTTCTTGTGTGTGATCTTTCCAGTAATTTCTTCAATAAGTAAATGCTGCACTAACTTAGAGAAGGACAGGAAAGAACATTAGAGAAACCCAATGACTCAGGTAATCTTGGGTAAATTATTGAACCACAAAAACAACATTAAAATGTCCTTAAAAGCCTAGCACTCCAAGTCTCTGAGTTTGCTATTCAGCTCCAGCCAGTTGTTGGCAGTTAGGAATGCACAACAAATACTGCCAAATCTTCAAATGTTTTTAAGACGTTTTTTTTTTCTTTTGCATGAAATGCCAAATGTTTCGAATGTTGACAGGGAAGTAAATAAATAACTGTGCAGTTAAAACACATCTGTGGGCCAGACCTAAGGACTTAGGGACCTAGGCTTAGGGACCATTGATTTTTGACCTTTGCCTAGGACTTCACTGTGCTGGATCATGAGAAATCAGAAATAAACTATCTTTTGTTTCTAAATGGTCCCAGTCTATGGAGAAGAGAGGCACACATTCAAAATATGCACATGATATAGGTGTAGCACAGAAGAGAGTGGAATTAAGGCTAAGTAGGGACAGGACATGTTACCTGGAAGAAGTGATATATTATTGGGATTTCAAGGGGTGTATAGGGATTCAGTAGGAAGATGCCTAATTATAGGGGAAGGGGACATTTCAGGAAGAAGATGCAATATATACAATAGCATTACATCATGAAATAACAGCTTTTATAGGAATCTGTAAGATTTTAATACTGTTAAATAAAGTAAAAGCAGTGTGAGGAGGTGGGGACAGTGGAAGGGGAAGAGAATAGGAAGTGAAAAGGGAGACTAATAGTGCAAAACTGTGTCCTTTGACTATCTTAACAAGCAAAGGGGAGACAGTGATAAATGGCAGGAATATGAAAATAGATTGGGGGGCTTGAGATCAGAGGAAAGGAGACCAGTGAGGCAAATTCTATAGTTCTGATAAGAGACAATGAGGATTTGAAATAGGGCTGTGGAAGTGAAAATGCAAAGGAGAGCATACCCAAGAGAAACTTTTGCACAGATGCACCATGACACATACCCATCAACAGAGAAATGAATGGATATTTTACAGCATTGACAGTGAGTGAACTACAGCTACATGGATGAATTTCAGAAACAAAATTTTAGCGAAAGTAACAAGCCCCAAAATGCTACCTAGAAAAATACATAAATTTTGTCAAATTTGAAAACAAAACTAAACAACGTGGTTTAGGCATATATCTATGTACTGGAACATATGTAAAAAGAGTATGGGAATAATAACTAATATGAATCAAGATAATTATTTCTTTGGAATTTGGGGGAAAGATTATGAGGAGATTCAAATAAGTAATATTCTAGTTTTATGGCTGAGTCCTGGATTTCCAGTTTTTTAATTGTAATTTAGATGGGTAGATCCATAGTTAAGCAGTACTTTAGGGCTCGTGATGAAAATGCATCGTGACCAAGGCTTCTGCTATTTTTCTGTTCACTGAGGGCTATAAGAACGGTGGGAGAAGATATATTTCAGAGCAATTTTGGTGATGAAATAAATTGGTTTCCAGACATTCTTTTCCTTAAATTGGTTTTAGATTAGCTCCTCCAACGGAAAAGACATCACTGTGTGAAGACCACGTGCTTTTACATCCCGCGCTTTTTGCCCTTTGCCCTTGACCACTGTCGCTTCCCCTCCAAAGGGAGGTTGGTTACGCCAAGCCGTGGGGGGAAGGGAGGGGGTGGCCCGCGGGTCTGAAGCGTTCCTATTGGTGGAGAGAAGGAGCGAGAAAGAGGCTTGAACCGAAGCAAGGAAAAGAGGGGCTAAGGGGCAGGGCTAAGCGGGAGGCGGGGCAAGAGGAGCTTAACAGGAATGAGGCGCAAGAGCAATTGGTGGCGCCTCGCTGCGATGGCGGCGGCGCCGAACGCTGTCACACAGCTGGCAGCGGAGTCTTCCCCTCAGGAAGCTACCGTCTCTGTCGCCTCCTCCTCCTCCACCGCCACCGCCTGCGCGGCGGCGGCGGCGGCGGCGGCAGCGGCAGCGATTGTGCCTGCCTCCTCCGCCACCTCCACGTCTGCCTGCCCGCCTGCCGGTGACTGTGGCGGCGGCGGCGGCGGCGGCTTTGGCGGCTCCACTATGGCGGCGGCGGGGAGGGGGGGCAGTAGTTTTAAAGTAGACACCCGCCCTTGCCTGAGAGAAGGTGAGTTCCCGTCCCGGGGTGTGGGGGAGGCCCCATCTCCTTTGCTGCCTCTCTTCTGCCTGTCCCAGAGCGGACTGGGCGCGGTTCGCCACCGCCCCACCCCCCACCTGCTGTGGCGCAGTAAAGGCCAAGCTCGCCCCGCCCCGCCCCGCCGTTGTATCCCCGAGTGTGCCAGAGGGATGAAGCAGAGAGGGGCTTCCCTACCTCCTTCTGCCCGAAAAGGATGGGGCCCCCCCAGGAAAAGGAACTGCAGGTACTCACAAGCCAGGAGTTCGAACGGAAGGAAAAAAAAAAACAACACTTAATTTCTCTCCCAGCCAGGGCGCTTTAGTGTGCTCTCTCTAGGAATCCGAGGTGTGATTTGGTGAAAGGAGAGAGAGCAAGGTAGAAAAGTGCGCTGGAACTAGAAGGTCAGGGAAAGGGAAGTGGGACTGACGGCGAGAGGGGCAAGAGATGAGAGAGAAACAGCCAAAGAAACGAGAGGGAGGAAATTTCCCTTGGGGAAATTCAGCATCCTTCAGTGTAGAAACTTAGAGTAGTGTATTTAAGGAGAGCCGGGATTAGACATTTGGGGAGGTTAGAGTGTATGTTGAGCTTTAAAGTAGGATCGGTTGGATTTTAGAGTCGTAGGGTCTGGTGGAGGGGGTTGTACCAAGGAAAGAAAAGTGGCAGAGGTACAGATTTCAGAATTTTCTTTGGCTATTTGAGGGTGTAACCTTCTAAAGCAAGGTTTTCATGCCCATCTTTAAGGTGGTTTTGGCTTTAATAAATAATGTACATACCAACACACATTACTCCTAACATATTTCGCGACTATTTCAGCTGAAGTGGTATTTAGATCACACAAAGTACTATATATTTGTGAACAGCCTACTAATAGCAAACTGTAAAATTTGCCATTGAAATGTGTTTTAAAGCAATTTTGGAAATGCTTCTTATCTGGGTGAGACTGAGTCCACCGCAGAAAATCTCTGTAAAGCATTTTGCCATCGTAAATTTCATTATTAATTTCCAGTATATTCTGTGTTACCCTATGCTGCTAATTTGCCTCCAAAGTGAAAGATCGTGGACCCCAAAATAGAGTAAAATAATCAAAGTTACTTTTTCCTAGAAGTAGAAATAAAAGTATTCCATAAAAATAGTTTTCACATTCTTAAATGGTGTATCCCGTAACCTATGACATCTTTCAGTTTGGAGGAATGGCAAAGCAGAAGAAAATCCCTTACAATGTTTGTCATAGGCACATTACATAAATGGCACTTACTAAATATAGAAGTTAGAAATACACTATACATGATGTTTTTTAAATTTATGATCTCTTTTACTGAAGGCAGCTTTTGAAAGACTTATTTAGTGTCTTCAGTCATCCTGGACTTAAACACAATTGCTCAGGGATGAAAAGTATGAAACCTCCTGGAATTTTTGTTTTTATACCAAAATTTCTGTCTATAACCAACACAAAGGAGAGAACAGTTTTTCAGGAGTCAAGATCACAGTTCAGTTTGACTCATGGCCTTTTCACAGTAAGGTTTAGGACCAGCATCTTATGGAAAAGATGGCTTTTTGCCTGGCTCTGTGACTGACTTGGTTGCAGTATCTTTAAATATATGCAGGTATTAATGACTTTAAGAGTTACAAATTAAGAAAGTAGTGGCAATACCCTGTCTATACTACTTCTAGCTGGTAAAAATGAGGAGAGCCCTAAAATAGGAGTCTGCTGAATCTAGGTTCTGGTGTTAGTTTATCTGCTAGATTTTTCTGACCCTGAACAGATCTCAAGCTTCCTGGATTTGGGTCTTGACATTTATGAAATACAGGTATTGAACTAGCCAAACTCTAGATCAATTTCAGATCTGAAAGTATGAACCGTGGTTTTGCAGTTCTGCATTGATATTCTTTCAATAGCATTTCCATGGCTGTGCACTAGAACAGTGGTTCATAAACTATAGAAACCTTGACCAAGATTTATGACCTGACATTCAGTGAGTAATACAGTCTTTGTTGTTAGTGTTGATACAGTTTACTAGGATATGAGAAACCAAATATAATTGCTACCTAAAAATTATGTCTTACCATTTCATTTGGGGTAAATATCCTTCATTAACTGTTCAGTCCAAACCAAAACTCCTGACTTTTCACTTAACAAATGAGACATAGTTGATACAGTACACTGTCCAAAATGCTATTTAGATATCAAGTTATTTTTGTTTAGATATTTATAGAGGCCATAAATTGTCACCAGTTACGATAGTGGATAAAGGAGAGGAGAGAAAAATGTTTTTTGGTGGTGTGCCAATATCTTTTGCTTGTTTTGTTTTTTAAGTCCTAGTTTAAAGATGACTAACAAGTGGCAAAGAATTGTCAAGATTCAGATTGACTTAGCAGCAGCAGATTATTACAAATCCACTACAGATAGGACTATTAAAAGTTGTTTGATAAAACATTTGCTGATCCATTTTCAACTATAGTCAATACTCCTGAGGCTTTCATCTGTCTTGGGGTTGGTAATGAGCAAATGTCAGTGGAGATTAGAAATTGCTAAGCAGGGAAGATTAGAAGCTTTTAAAGGCTCCAAGTGGGAAATTGGACCATCAGCTTAAAAACAAATCAACAAATAAATGCCATGTGAACACGTATGAAAAAACACATACAAAGAAACAAATTCATGGAGAGGGGCAAGTCATGAGATTTTCTAGGACCTTTCATATTTCATTCAGTGAAGTTTTTTCAAAAATGTATAATGGCTCAAAACTGAGTTTTCATCCAGTATTGATGTTACCATATGATCATAGTAAAAATCTAAACGAAAATAAACAGAAACCCTCTTGTTTATTTCCCTCTTCCTTTTAAGAAAAAGAAATTATTAAATAGATTCTGTTTTAAATTGGAGGACATCCTGGCATTTTACTTAATGATCTGTTTGCATAGCAATTACCTAACAAGGCTTTCCTTTGTCTTAATGTTCTTAAGTAAAGTTTCAAGGCCAGCAAGAGAAAACCTAGTTAACAGCCTTTTTTTCATTTATTCAGGAATAATTTATTGAATGCCGTGTGTGTGTGTGTGTGTGTGTGTGTGTGTGTGCGTGCGTGCGTGCATGCCTGCACCAAACGCTTGGCTCAGTGCCCAGAATATACAGGCAAACTAGACGTAGCTATATTATAGAGCTCTAGACGTAGCTATATTATAGAGCTCAATAGTAGTGCTTGATAGTAAAATTATAAAGTAAAAATAAAATAGTTGGGGAAAAGACAGTTTTAAGTGTAACTAGTCAGACTTCTAAGCTGTCAAGACTGTGCCATTGTTCATTGTAAATCTGTACTTTGCCCACATTGTCTCAAATATTATAGGCACACTAAAGCAAATCATATGATACATCTAATGTTAGTACTAAGGAAGAATAATTAGCCAACTGTTAGAATTAATTTTTAATTCTCTGCTTTTGGCAGGGTGGGGATATCTGGAGAGAGGTTAATGACCATTTCTAAGTTTGCGATCCTCTGCTTTATTGAGTATCAGTATGTGAAAATATTGACTAAGCATCTAGATTCATAAACATCTATTAAGATTATATTCATCATATATATCTGTTAGGATATGAACTTTGATTCTTTTCCACCTGAAAGCAGTCTTGCAGATCCATTCACATTTACTAACCTGTTGGAATGAGGGACATGGTGACTTTCTGATACAATGTAGTTCTCATGGATCAAGTAAATTAATGAATTTAGACAGGACTTGAATTCAGTTTCTAACTTCATAAGCATGACTGCTGAGCTCGCTAGCCACAGAGTGCTTATGATTTTGAAGGTCAAGAATTTAGTTTCAATATTCAATAAATATTAAACATATAACAAGTACTCCCAATTATTTTGTTAATTCCATTACATTTTATAATCGTTAATATGCCCTGAGAAAGCCTTCATTGTTTTTTTTATTGTGATAATCTGTGTAAATAAAACTTGCCAAATGTATAGGTCAGGTACTAATTTTATAATCTGAGAAAGTAAAGGTACTAGATAGCATTATAGCTATGAGTGTTCATAATGCTGACAGGTACAGATCTGCATTTCTGGCACAATTAATCTATATCTGAAAACTCCTTAAATGAAGTGTGCCCTTTAGGGAAATAAAGAGTTAAAACTCCTTGGCAAGGTTAACATCAGTTCCCTAGTGTCCTACAACTTAGTGTTGAGCTCTGCTCATTCTTTCCTAAGATAATGATGGTATTTAAAGATTGCAAAGGTCAAGTCAGCTATTTCTTAAAAATACATTTTAATCAAGAATGTTTGAGAAAGATTATTTCTAAAGGTACAGTCATGGAGACTATAGCGCATATACTTCTGGTAGAATTAAAATGTTTACTTCTTAGCTTTCTTAATGGCTCCTGATTTAAAATCTGTAACTTAAGAATGAGATATATGTTCATAGTATTGCAGCCAACCCTTTTGAGATTTGCTGCATTCTTTTTTTTTTTTATTTATTTTTAAATTTGCTGCATTCTTGCCCCTATTAAAATAGAACATGTAAGGCATTCTTTACAATGCTTTTTTTTTTGGCATCAAGATCAATTGGACTATGAAATTCTTACTTCAGCAAAGCATTAAAACAGTTAGTAGCTAGTTCTTACCATAAATATCTGATAAATTGTCTTGAGAAAATTTGATGTTGTGTACAACTAAGTCTATTGTCATGTAACAAATGCAAGTAAGATTCATTTTAGTAAATATAGCCAATTATAAATTAGAGTCACATAATTTGAATAAGCATAAACTTCATATCACATTGTGGTGGTGGTCAGTTGCTAAGCCCTGTCTGACTCTGTGACCCCATGGACTGCAGCACGACAGGCTTCCCTGTCCTTCAGTGTCTTCCAGAGTTTGCTCAAATTCACGTCCATTGAGTCAGTTGTGCCATCCAACCAGCTCATCCTCTGCTGCCCCCCTTTCCTCCTGCCCTCAATTTTTCCCCAAATTAGGTTCTTTTCCAATGAATTAGCTCTTGGCATCAGGTGGCCGAAGTATTGGAGCTTCAGCTTCAGCATCATCCTTCCAAAGAATATTCAGGGTTGATTTCCTTTAGGATTAACTGGTTTGATCTCCTTGCTGTCCAAAGGACTCTCAAGAGTGTTCTCCAGCACCACAGTTTGAAAGCATCAATTCTTTGCTGCTCAGCCTTCTTTATGGTCCAGCTGTCACATCCATACATGACTACTGGAAAAACCTTTGTCAGCAGACCTTTGTTACTATGGGCTTTGGTGAGCAAAGTGATATCTCTGCTTTTTAATATGCTATCTAGGTTCATCATCAGAGAAGGCAATGGCACCCCACTCCAGTACTCTTGCCTGGAAAATCCCATGGACAGAGGAGCCTGGTAGGCTGCAGTCCATGGGGTCGCTAAGAGTCGGAAACGACTGAGCAACTTCACTTTGACTTTTCACTTTCGTGCATTGGAAAAGGAAGTGGCAGCCCACTCCAGTGTTCTTGCCTGGAGAATCCCAGGGACAGGGGAGCCTGCTGGGCTGCTGTCTATGAGATTACACAGAGTCGGACACAACTGAAGTGACTTAGCAGCAGCAGCAGCAGGTTCATCATAGCTTTTCTTCCAGGAAGCAAGCATGGTTTAATTTCGTGGCTGCAGTCACCATCCACAGTGCTTCTGGAGCCCAGGAAGATAAAATCTGTCAGTTTCCACTTTTCTCCCATCTATTTGCCATGAAGTGATGAGATTAGATGTCATGATCTTAGTTTTTTGGATGTTCTTTTAAGCCAGCTTTTTCACTCTCCTCTTTCACCCTCATCACCAAAGAAAATTTAATTGGAGCGAACAAAGTTTTTCTTACCTAGAACTAAAGACATGTGATGATCTTCTGGTTCTTTTCCTCAGAGATCTTGCAAGGTTTTTAATTCCATTAGAGAGAATGAACCAAATTATAAGCACAGATTTCATTATTCTTTTCTGATTCAAGCCATATATGTTATTCTTTTGTCACAAAAAAAAAAAATCTATTTCATCCTAAATTGTCTGGTGTTGTCTAATAGTACTAGAAGGAAATTTCAAGTATGATCATTTGGATTTCACACTCAGTTGCATTTTGTATACATGAACTTTAGCATAATATTGCAGCTATTTGGAGTAGACACAATCCAACAAAGTCCCTTTAAAAATGAGTTTCTGGCAAATGAATCCTCTTTGCTTTTTTTTTCCCCAAAGGCAGATATTCTGGTACAATCTAAATTGCATATATTTGTGTCAACACAGGGAATTTTAGTAATGCTCAAGTCCATGGTCCAAATGCACCTGTATCTAGAATCATATCTTTAAAATATTAACTTCTCCAGTCCTTTATTTCCTATAATCTTCCTGGGCCTTAGTTTCATTATTTTGAAATGAGGACATTAGACTAAATCAGTTATAAACTAGAGATAATTTTGCCCCACAAGGGACGTGTGGCAATATCTGGAGATATTTTTGGTTGTGACAACTGAGGAGTGCTACCAAATTCTATTATAGTTAGTAAAGGCCAGAAAAGAAAGAAAGAAAGTGAAGTCACTCAGTCGTGTCTGACTCTTTGCAACCCTGTGGACTGTAGCCTACCAGACTCCTCTGTCCATGGGATTCTCCAGGCAAGAATACTGGAGTGGGTTGCCATTTCCTTCTCCAGAGTAGAGGCCAGGGATGCTGCTAAATATCCTACAATGCATAGAACAGCCTCTCACAACAATGAATTATCTGGCCCAAAGTGAAAATAGTGCCAAGATTGAGAAACTCTAGACTAGATTATTTCTCAAATTACTCTGATCTGAAATAAAACAATTATATATAATATTAAGTAAAAGGTTCAAAGCTCCTGGAATAGTAAACAAGCATACTTTGAGTGCCTTTGTGTATTAAACATTTAAAAATTTTTTATTTTATTTCATATTCATCACATCCTGAGAGAGGTAATGTATTTTCTAGATGAAAAAACTGGCTCAGAGTGACAAAATAATTTTCTCAAGTTTATATAGTTATGGGTAGAGATAGGATTTGAATCTGTTTGACCAACTCAAAAGCTGCTTTTTTTTTTTTTTTTTTTTACTACTACCCAGTGCTCTACTACTTACTGTTTTACTACTACCTAGTACTGTAGGTCATGGTTTTCTCTCCCATTCCAAGTTATTATGAAAGTTTTATTTGCTCAAGTCATGTAAACATTCCTTGTAGGAAGGAAGTAAAGAGATTAAGCACATTCATTAATAGAAAATTGGTTGATTCATTCTGTAACCAAAGGCTACAACTATACATAAATATAATCAAATTGTAAGAGCATCAAATACATGAACTCTTTTTTATAAGATCCCATTTATAATTTGTCACAAAATCACTCTTTCATTTAAAATAGCCTTGATAAATGTTATTCAGTAGAAGATCATTTGGGTCAAGAATCTGCCTGCAGTGCAGAAAACCCAGATTCAGTCCCTGGGTCGGGAATATCCCCTGGAGAAGAGAATGGGAACCCACTCCAGTATTTTTGCCTGGAGAACCCCATGGACAGAGGAACCTGGCAGGCTTCAGTCCATGAGGTCACAAAGAGTCAGACACGACTGAGCAACTAACACTACACTACACTTGTGGCCCTAATGGTAAAGAACCCATCTGCCAATGCAGAAGACATAAGAGACGTGGGTTCAATCCCTGGATCAGGAAGATTCCCCTGGAGGAGGGCCTGGCAATCCACTCTACTATTCTTATCTGGAGAATCCCATGGACAGAGGAGCCTGGCAGGCTACAGTCCATAGGGTCACAAAGAGTTGGACACGACTGAAGCGACTTAGCATGCAGGCACACTACTGCTAGCAAAACAAAGGTTTATTACTTGTTCATGCAGTTTCTTGAGTGACAAGTTGGCTCTGCAGGTTGTCAACTGCCTTTCATGCCATAGTTCAGGGAGAAGAAGGGTGCTTCGAATTTTTTTCAATATTTTATTTTTATTGTCATATGCATAATATAAAGGTTTCCATTTTGAGCATTTTCAAGTGTGCAATTCAGTGACATTCATGTTTTTATGCCACCTGCACCACTATCCATGTCCAGAACTTTTTCATTGCTCCAAACTGAAACTTTTGTTACATGACTATATTTCTACACTCTATAGAACTTGCTGATTCTGGAAAAAACAGATATTTAAAAGTTACTCTTAATCTTTTCCATATCCTATGAGTTTAAGCTCTCACTCCATTATCAGACTTAGGTTCTCTTCCCATATTGAACCTAGTTTTTGACAGTACTTCTTTATGACCCATTGCTTTTGTTTTATGTTAAAACACAAAGAAATGGTATCAGCATCAGAAATTCCTGTATGCTTCAAAGACACTATATCCCAGTCCATATTTGAGAGTATACCAGTGTATCATTAAGATCTCACTACCAATCTGCCCTAAGGTGTGCTTTGATTCAGAGTATAAATCTTACAAAGCTATGGTTTTCCAGTAGTCATGTATGGATGTGAGAGTTGGACTATAAAGAAAGCTGAGTACTGAAGAATTGATGCTTTTGAAATGTGGTGTTGGAGAAGGCTCTTGAGAGTCCCTTGGACAGCCAGGGGAGCAAACTATTCAATCCTAAAAGAAATCAACCCTGAATATTCATTGGAAGGACTGATGCTGAAGCTGAAGCTCCAATACTTCGGCCACCTGATGCGAAGAACTGACTCCTTGGAAAAGACCCTGATACTGGGAAAGATTGAAGGCAGGAGGAGAAGGGGATGATAGAGGATGAGGTGGTTGGATGGCATCACTGACTCGATGGACATGAGTTTGAGCAGGCTCCAGGAGTTGGTAATGGATAGGGAAGCCTGGTATGCTGCAGTCCATGGGGTTGCAAAGAGTCGGACATGACTGAGCGACTGAACTGATGCATATTTTTTCCAGGATTATGATAGCAGGCAAAATATGTCAAGGAATGAAGAACATCTCAGAAGTGCTATGTTAGAAGTATTAAAGCAGTATACTTAAGATTAACTGGGAGATGTTTACTGTCTATGTTTAAAGCATCTTATTTGCTGCATACAAAAGATGAAATCTCATTTCACAGCATTCAGTATTTTTCATTTGATTTTCTAATATGTAATCTATTTATATACATTTTAATCTTTGCTCTCCAACCAAATTAGATTGAAAGATGCAGGACCATCTCCCATGAATTTGGTGTATTCTTTGTAACTGAAAACTGAGCCACTGATACCTAAATTATAACTAAAATAATACTTCAGTTTGCTAAGAAGATGTTTTCTTTCTGACATTAGCTATAATGACTAAAACCTTATACTCAGAAATATGTGTGTATTGCCAAGAAATACTTGAGAAAGAATCAGCTTTTGGGTTAGGACATAGACAAGGAGATGCTAATAATGGAGGATTAGGGGAAGAAATACTGGGACCTTTTGAAGTTTTAGACCCGTAAAGTGTGTATGAACTGAATAGCTGCTTAATACTTCAAATCATCTTTTTTGCTTTCCTGATAGGCTTATCATTTGGAAAAAGCTAAGATATTTGGGTCCGTCTGTAAGTACCCAACAAAATTTTGCTTCTGTATGTATTCTAAAATACAGTCTTTTCCCTTGACCATCAACCCATGATATAGTCAAGTACAAAAGAAACTACAGAAATGGTAACCTGATACATGATATGTCTGTGATATGTTCTTAGTTATATGGCTAGTTAGTTGCAGGGTAAAGTCTGTAATACAGTCTCCCTCTAGAAAGAGTGCTTTTCACAATCTTATTGCTTTTGGAATTAAAAATTGATATAAGCCCATATTTTAGCAATCAACCAACAAAAATACATTTGTTTCCTATTCTAACCAGTTTAAAAAAGACATGGTGAGAGTATAATGAAGAAAATAAAAGAGAGGAAGATACAAATCTCCAAGTTTCTTCAGCTATACCTTGGTCCTGCTTCCTATCAGAACCACCTCTTGAAGTCTAGTTCTTTGAGAGAACACTTCAGTTCCTGGCATGTAGTGATTGTTCAGTAAACATTAGTTCCTCTCTCAGCCATCTTCCTCACAGCCAACGTCATTTGCTCACCTTACCCCTACCCCTAATTTAACATCTGCTTCCTGAAGCTGGCCTTCCCCCTGAAAAACATCTGTACTATCACCAGTTTTCTCTCCTATTTTCAGAGCTGGCTATAGGCCATTTTTTTCTGGATGTCCCAAAATCATGTCTCAAGGAGTGGGGATCAGGGTAAAGTAGGGCCTAAAGGAATATTTATTTAGCATCCTGTGTGAATCAAACATATGTTTCTTATATATGCCAAACCTAGAGAGGAAGTTTCTCATTCAAGACTTTGGTCTTTTTAAGAGCCAGCTCTCAGGGAAATCTTGGGCAGACTTAGGTTTGAATCCTGACTCTGACACTTACTAGCTGTGTGACTTTGTGACAATTGCTTGACTTCTCCAAGCCTCACATAGCACCTTTAGAAAGTAGATATCATTACATTCATGTCAAATTTAGGGGAAATGCAGCTTGAGGAGAATTGGTAGTATGGCATGACCTCTGAAAAACAATACCCCATCATTTGTAATTGCCCTCAGTAAAAAGCCACCTTCCACAATCCTCCTGAGATAAATCTGAATGTATATGGGATCTGTTTGGGGGTCCAGAAAAAATCCTATCTATATAACTATGTCCTGGAGGTACAGAGGTTATTCACTTTCAGGTGGAAAAGAAGTTTGTAATTTAGTAAAAAATTAGCATGAGTTAACAGTATGATGTGACCACCCAAAGATGGCAAAGCAATCTTAGGCTGCATTACTAGAAGAAATATTCAAAATAGGGAGCAGAATATACTTAATATTAGTGAATTGTACACTGAAGAATGGTTAAGGTGGTAAAATTTATGTTATATGGGTTTTTTGTTACCACAGTTTAAAAGATTAAGGTGATTTCATTAGTTTGTTCTGATCGTGACCCCCATTAGGGTGATGTGTTTGTGTTACACTTTATGAATGACATGGATTTAGGCAAACTAGTTAGAGATTTACAAATCATGCTGCATGACAGAACTGGAATCAGCTCACAAATAGGCTCAAGAGGAAGGGAAGGAATAAAGATGTAATGGTTCTCTAAAAATATTTAAGAGCACATGTATACCTGTGGTGGATTCATTTCTATATTTGGCAAAACTAATACAATTATGTAAAGTTTGGAAATAAAATAAAATTAAAAAAAATATTTAAGAAGAAAGTGTATGCTTACAATGACTTAAAGGAATAGAACTAGAACTACTGGAAACTCTAAGATAGTGATTCTCAAAGTGTGGTCCCCAGACCAGCAGCATCAGCATCACTAGGGAACTTTTTAAAAATGTACATTCTTGGGGGCCCTATCCTGGGAATATGGAATCAGAAATCCTAGAATGGGGTCCAACAATCTCTTTAAACAAGCTTTCCAGGTAATTCTGATGCATACTAAAGTTTGAGAACCCCTACTGTAGGAAAACAGATTGCAGTTCAACTGAAAAAAGAAGTAAAAATTTGGCTGCTAAAGAAGATAGCAGTGATTCTCAACCTTCACTGTGCAACAGAGTCACACACAAAGCTTTGAAAAAACAAAACTATGGCCGGGAACCACTCCCAGAGATTTGAGTTAATTGGTCTGGGATGGAGCCTGGGCATTAGTATGTTCTGATAACAAGCAAGGTGATTATAATGTGCAGCCTGGGTTGAGACTACCTTGGTGGAAGACTCAACAAGGATCACTAGGTTGGCTGTTTAAAGATACTACTTAGGGATCCTATTTACAAACACAGATTCTTGGTCCTCAATCCTGGAGATTTAAATAGATTTGAAGTAGTGCCAAAGACTATTTTCTTTTTATTTCCTCCCTCCTTCCTTCCTTCATTAAAAAAAATCTCTTCATGTTACACTAAAGCTCTGTTAGCTTGATAAGTATCATTCTAGATGACAAACCTTTGTATAAATCATCTTATTTACGAAAAAGATATTGTACAGTCATTATGGGTAAGGATCTGAGCCTGTCCTCTCGAGCGTGGTTGACCATGAGAATGACTTGTGGGTGGATGGGACCACCCACAAAGAGGTTTATTTTGATTCAGCATGTTTGATTTTGAAGCTGTGCCTGTGAATTTGATGTGAAACCTTGATTCAGAATGATTCTTACCTGAAGGTTTGTTTCTGAAATTTTGAATGTAGATTTAATCATCTTTGAATTAGGAAAGTGTGCTATTTAAGTACACCTTTTAAGTACACTCCAATATGCAACATCACTCTGATGTCTTCTTTTTGAATTTTAGATTTTTGTGTGTTTTAATTTTTGATTCACTAAAGTTAACATATTCATTATATTATACCCAAAAGGAGAACTTGCTTTTGACAAGTAATTTTAGATGAATGAATTGGATAAAAGGTCAGAGGTCTACATCCTGCATCAGCAACAGCATTGCTTAAGCTTAAATGCAATAGATCTAAAGGTTTATCATATTCATGGCAAGTTTTAAGCTCAGGCTATAATATCCTTTAGTTTCCATAGATATGGGTGGCTCTAGTGGTAAAAAACACACCTGCCAATGCAGGAGACATAAGAGAAGCAGGTTTGATTCCTGGGTCGGGAAGATCCCCTGGAGAACATGGCAACCCACATCAGTACTCTTGCCTGGAGAATCCAATGAACAGAAGAGCCTGGCAGACTACAGTCCAGTTCAGTTCAATTCAGTTGCTCAGTTGTGTCCGACTCTGCAACCCCATGGACTACAGAACGCCAGGCTTCCCTGTCCATCAACAAACTCCCAGAGCATGCTCAAACTCAGGTCCATCGAGTTGGTGATGCCATCCAACCATCTCATTCTCTGCCATCCCCTTCTCCTCCTGCCTTCAGTCTTTCCCAGCATCAGGGTCTTTTCCAAGGAGTCAGTTCTTTGCATCAGGTGGCCAAAGTATTGGAGCTTCAGCATCAGTCCTTCCAATGAATATTCAGGGCTGATTTCCTTTAGGGTTGACTGGCTTGATCTTGCAGCCCAAGGGACTCTCAAGAGTCTTCTCCAACACCACAGTTCAAAAACATCGATTTGGCACTCAGCTTTCTTTATAGTCCAACTCTCACATCCATACATGACTACTGGAAAAAACATAGCTTTGACTAGACAGACCTTTGTTGGCAAATAATGTCTCTGCTTTTCAATATGCTGTCTAGGTTGGTCATAGCTTTTCTTCCAAGAACAAGTGTCTTTTAATTTCGTGGTTGCAGCCCCCATCTGCAGTGATTTTGGAGCCCCCCCAAAATAAAGTCTGTCACTGTTTCCATTGTTTCCCCATCTATTTGTCATGAAGTGATAGGACCAGATGCCATGATCTTAGTTTTCTGAATGTTGAGTTTTAAGCCAACTTTTTCACTCTCCTCTTTCACTTTGATCAAGAGGCTCTTTAGTTCTTCTTCACTTTCTGCCATAAGGATGATGTCATCTGAGTATCTGAGGTTACTGATATTTCTCCCGGCAATCTTGATTCCAGCTTGTTCTTCATCCAGCCCAGCGTTTCTCATGATGTACACTGCATATAAGTTAAATAAGCACAGAGACAATATACAGCCTTGATGTACTCCTTTTCCTATTTGGAACCAGTCTGTTGTTCCATGTCTGGTTCTAAGTGTTGCTTCTTGACCTGCACACATGTTTCCCAAGAGGCAGGTTAGGTGGTCTGGGATTCCCATCTCAAAGAATTTTCCACAGTTTTTTGTGATTCACACAGTGAAAGAAAGGATTTGGTGAAGTCAGAAAAGCCGAGGTAGATGTTTACTGGAACGCTCTTGCTTTTTCGATGATCCAGTGGATGTTGGCAATTTGATCTCTAGTTCCTCCGCCTTTTCTAAATCCAGCTTGAACATCTGGAAGTTCACGGTTCATGTACTGTTGAAGCCTCGCTTGGAATTTTGAGCATTACTTTGCTAGCCTGTGAGATGAGTGCAATTGTGTGATAGTTTGAGCATTCTTTGGCATTGCCTTTCTTTGGGATTGGAATGAACACTGACCTTTTCCAGTCCTGTGGCCACTGCTGAGTTTTCCAAATTTACTGGCATATTGAGTGCAGCACTTTCATAGCATCATCTTTTAGGATTTGAAATAGCTCAACTGGAATTCCATCACCTCCACTAGCTTTGTTCATAGTGATGCTTCCTAAGGCCCACTGGACTTCGCATTTCAGGATGTCTGGCTCTATGTGAGTGATCACACCATCGTAGTTATCTGGATCATGAAGATCTTTTTTGTATAGTTCTTCTGTGTATTCTTGCCACCTCTTCTTAATATCTTCTGCTTCTGTTAGGTCCATACCATTTCTGTCCTTTATTGTGCCCATCTTTGCATGAAATGTTCCCTTGGTGTCTCAAATTTTCTTGAAGAGATCTCTAGTCTTCCCCATTCTATTGTCTTCCTCTATTTCTTTGCATTGATTACTGAGAAAGGCTTTCTTATCTCTCCTTGCTAACTTTGGAACTCTGCATTCAGCTGTATATATCTTTCCTTTTCTCCTTGCTTTTTGCTTCTCTTCTTTTCAGAGCTGTTTGCAAGGCCTGCTTAGACAACCATTTTGCCTGTTTGCATTTCTTTTTCTTGGGGATGGTCTTGATCATTGCCTCCTATACAATGTCATGAACCTCCATCCATAGTTCTTCAGGCACTCTATCAGAGCTAATCCCTTGAATCTGTCACTTTCACTATGTAATTGTAAGGGATTTGATTTAGGTCATACCTGAATGGTCTAGTGGTTTTCCCTACTTTCTTCAATTTAAGTCTGAATTTGGCAATAAAGAGTGCATGATCTGAGCCACAGTCAACTCCCAGTCTTGTTTTTGCTGACTGTATAGAGCTTCTCCATCTTTGGCTGCAAAGAATATAATCAATCTGATTTTGGTATCGACCATCTGGTGATGTCCATGTGTAGAGTCTTCTCTTGTGTTGTTGGAAGAGGGCATTTGCTATGACCAGTGTATTCTCTTGGCAAAACTATTGGGCTTTGCCCTGCTTCATTTTGTACTCCAAGGCCAAATTTGCCTGTTACTCCAAGTATCTCTTGAGTTCTTACTTTTGCATTCCAGTCCCCTATAATGAAAAGGACATCTCTTTGGGGTATTAGTTCTAGAAGATCTTGTAGGTCTTCATAGAACTGTTCAGCTTCAGCTTCTTCAGCATTACTGGTTAAGGCATAGACTTGGATTACTGTGATATTGGATGGTTTGCCTTGGAAACGAGCAGAGATCATTCTGCCATTTTTGAGATTGTACCTAAGAACTGCATTTTGGACTCCTTTGTTGACTGTGATGGATACTCCATTTCTTTTAAGGGATTTTTGCCCACAGTAGTAGATATAATGGTCATCTGAGTTAAATTCACCAATACCAGTCCATTTTAGTTCACTGATTCCTAAAATGTCAATGTTCTCTCTTGCCATCTCCTGTATGACCAGTTCCAGTTTACCTCGATTCATGGACCTAACATTCCAGGTTCCTATGCAATATTGTTCTTTACAGTATCAGACTTTACTTCCATAACCAGTCACATCCACAACTGGGCATTGTTTTTGCTTTGACTCCATCTTTCTGGAGTTATTTCTCCACTCTCCTCCAGTAACATATTGGACACCTACCAACCTCGGGAGTTTATCTTTCAGTGTCATATCTTTTTGCTTTTTCATACTGTTCATGGGGTTCTCAAGTCAAGAATACTGAAGTAGTTTGCCATTCCCTTCTCCAGTAGACCACATTTTATCAGAACTCTCCACCATGATCCGTCCATCATGGGTGGCCTACATGGGATGGCTCATGGTTTCATTGAGTTAGACAAGGCTGTGGCTACAGTCCATGGGGTCGCAAAGAGTCATGCATGACTTAGCTTACATGCATCTCTTATATTCGCTTCTTCCTTTCTATGCCTACTGCCCACTTCTGGTTTAACTTCATGACCTTTTTCCTGTTGCCTGTGCCTTTTTCCTAACTCATAGCCCTATTTTAAGTCACTTCTTTACACTTGTTGAATGCAGAATTAAGTCTAAATGCCTTAATGAAGCCATTTATGAGTTAGCCTCATTCCAAGCTTTCAATTATTGTCCTTCATATCCTTGTTGTTGTTCAGTTGCTCAGTTGTATTTGACTCTTCACGATTCCATGGACTGCACATGCCAGGCTTCCCTATCCTTCACTGTCTCCCAGAGTTTGCTCAAACTTATGTCCATTGAGTTGGTGATGCCATCCAACCATTTCATCCTCTGCTGCACCCATCTCTTCCTGCCTTCAGTCTTTCCCCAAATCAGGATCTTTTCCAATGAGCCAGCTGTTCACATCAGGTGGCCAAAGTATTGGAGCTTCAGCTTCAGCATCAGTCCTTTCAATGAATATTCAGGGTTGATTTCCTTTAGGATTGACTAGTTTGTTCTCCTGACTGTCCAAGGGACTCTCAAGATTCTTCTCCAGCACAGAGTTCGAAAGCATCAATTCTTTGGCGCTCAGTGTACTTTATGGTCTGACTCTCACATCCATACATGACTACTGGAAAAACCATAGTTTGGACTGTATGGACCTTTGTTGGCAAAGTAATGTCTTTGCTTTTTATTTATTATTTTTTAATATAAATTTATTTATTTTAATTGGAGGCTAATTACTTTACAATATTGTATTGGTTTTCCCATACATCAACATGAATCTCTTGTGGCTCAGCTGGTTAAGAATCCACCTGCAATTTGGGAGAACTGGGCTCAATCCCTGGGCTTGGGAGATCCCCTGGAGAAGGGAAAGGCTACCCACTCTCAAGTATTCTGGCCTTGAGAATTCCATGGACTGTGTAGTTCATAGAATCGCAAAGAGTTGGACATGACTAAGTATCTCTGCTTTTTAATAAGCTGTCTAGATTTGTCATAGCTTTTCTTCCAAGGAGCCAGTGTCTTTTACTTCCATGGCTGCAGTCACCGTCCACAGTGATTTTGGAGCTCAAGAAAATAAAATCTGTCACTGTTTCCATTTTTCCCCATTTATTTGCCATGAAGTCATGGGACTATATGTCATGATCTTTGTTTTTTGAACGTTGAGTTTTAAGCCACTTTTTCAGTCTCCTCTTTCACTTTCATCACGAGACTCTTTAGTTCCTCTTTGTTTTCTGCCATTAGGATGGTGTCATCTGCATATCTGAGGTTATTAATATTTCTCCTGCCCATCTTGAATCCAGCTTGAGCTTCATCCAGCCCAAAATTTCACATCGTGTACTCTGCATATAAGTTAAGTAAGCAGGGTGACAAAATACAACCTTCAAGTACTCCTTTCCCTATTTGGAACCAGTCCATTGTTCCATGTCCAGTTCTAACTGTTGCTTCTTGACCTGCATACGGGTTTCACAGGAGGCAGGTAAGGTGGTCTGGTATGCCCTTCTCTTTCAGAATTTTCTACAATTTGTTGTGATCCACACAGTCAAAGTCTTTCAAGTAGTCAATGAAGCAGAAGCGGATTTTTTTCTGAAATTCCCTTCCTTTTTCTATGATCCAGTGGACGTTGGCCATATGATCTCTGGTTCCTCTGCTTTTTCTAAATCTAGCTTATACATCTGAAGTTTCTTGATTCATGTACTGTTGAAGCCTAGCTTGAAGGAGTTTGAGCATTACCTTGCTAGCATCTGAAATGAGCCCAGTTGTGCAGTAGTTTGAACATTCTTTGGCATTGACCTTCTTTGAGATTAGAATGAAAACTGACCTTTTCCAGTCCCGTAGCCACTGCTGAGTTTTCCAAATTTGCTGGCATATTGAATATTGCAATACTTTAGTAGCATAATCTTTTAGGATTTGAAACATCCTAAAATATTTCAAAGAATGTCCAAATTACCACACAGTTGCACTCATTTCACATGCTAGCAAGGTAATGCTCAAAATCCTTCAAGGTGGGCTTCAATAGTACATGAACTGGAACTTCCAGATATTCAAGCTGAATTTAGAAAGGCAGAGCAACCAGAGATCAAATTGCTAACATCTGTTGGATAATAGAAATAGCAAAGGGATTCCAGAAAAACATCTGCTTTATTGATTACATGAAAGCCTTTGACAATGTGGATCACAACAAACTGGAAAATCTGAAAGAGATGGGCATACCAGACCACCTTACCTGCCTTCTGAGAAACCAGTATGCAGGTCAAGAAGCAACAGTTAGAACCAGACATGAAAAAAGGACTGGTTCCAAAATGGGAAAGGAGTATGTCAAGGCTGTATTTTGTCACCATGCTTATTTAACTTATATGCAGAGTACATCATGTGAAATGCCAGGCTGGATGAAGCTCAAGCTGGAATCAAGATCGCCAGGAGAAATATCAATAACCTCAGATATGCTAATGACACCACCTTAATGGCAGAAAGCAAAGAGGAACTAAAGAGCCTCTTGATGAAGGTGAAAGAGGAGACTGAGAAAGCTGGCTTAAAACTCATCGTTCAGAAAACAAAGATCATGGCATTCAGTCCCATCACTTAATAGCAAATAGATGGGGAAAAATGGGAACGGTGACAGATTTTACTTTCCTGAGCTTCAAAATCACTGTGGATGGTGACTGTAACCATGAAAGTAAAAGACACTTACTCATTGGAAGAAAAGCTATGACAAACCTAGACAGCTTATTAAAAAGCAGAGACATCACTCTGCCAACAAGGGTTCGTCTAGTCCAAGCTATGTTTTTTCTGTAGTCATGTTTGGATGTGAGAGTTGGACCATAAAGAAGTCTGAAGGCCAAAGAATTGATGCTTTCAAACTGTGGTGCTGGAGAAGACTCCTGAGAGTCCCTTGGACAGCCAGGAGATCAAACCAGTCAACTCTAAATGAAATCAACCCTGAATATTCATTGGAAGGACTGATGCTGAAGCTCCAATAGTTTGACCACCTGATGCGATGATGTTGGGAAAGATTGAGGGCAGGAGAAGGGAGCAGTAGAGGATGAGATTGTTGGACAGCATCACCGACTCAATGGACATGAGTTTGTGCAATCTCTGGGAGATAGTGAAGGACTCGGAAGCCTGGTGTGCTGAAGTCCATGGGGTCGCAGAGTTGGACCCGACTGAGCAACTGAACAACAAAATACTTGAAATATGAAATCATATTCTTGACCCCCCCCCAGTACCTTTATTCCACTCTTCTATCTGAATTTTATACATTGATTAAAGCTAAGTTCAAAGCCTGTTTTCCTCTTGAAAGCTTTCCCCAAACTTCTCAGCAGGAATACATTGTACCTTATGTCTTATATCACTTATGACATTTTGATCTTTGGATCATAGTTCTTTCTATACACATCTTCCCTGATAAATTGTAAATTTCTTGAAATTAATAGTTATTCACTTGCTGCATCATTTCCAACATGTGGGACAGTTCTGTATGTATAATAGAAAAGGTCAAGATAAAAAGTTTTAAGTTCCAGCTCCATGGAATAACACATGTGATAAGTTTTCTTGATTTCAGTGAATCCTAATTTCCTAACCTTCAGAATTTGGGAAATAACACTTAGCCGCAGATTTGTTTTAAGGACTAAAAGAGTAAGCTATTATCTTGTTTACACACACACAAAGGCCTTATCTCTTTCCAAAATGTGTACCATAGTATTTTGAAACTAGCCTCAGTAAATAACAATAAATCTTAATGATGTCCAAGACATTGAGGGTCTGAACTCGGGTAGTGTTATGGTAAATTTAAAGGAAGAGATGGATATCAAATAACATTATAAGCTAGAATGGACAAGAAACAGTGATTTGCTGTGGCTAATAATGGCTGAGATTTTGAGTCTGGAATATCGTACCATTTAATAAAGAAATACAGACCAAGAACTTGTTTGAGAAAATGAGTCAAAGGCAGTAAGTTTAGGCAATACCATTCTAAAGGAAACGTTGTAGGGGTACCAGTAATTTCATGGGCTTCGTGGAAATGTTTGGGTCACCAATAATGAAAGACTATGTTTAAAAAACTCAGCCTTCATATTTCCCAACTTGACTGTCAGTATCAAACCTTGACTATTAGAAGTAGGGAAATCTGGAATTAAAGTTTGATCTAGGAAAGAAGTGAATGTTAAATCTTAGGAATTCTTGAACTTCTAAATTAGTAGTTTCCTTTTGCCTTCTTAATGGAAACTTCCCCTCTGTAACAAGTTATGTTGCCACCAAATGATAATATTTGCTTATTATTACAAATTTTAATAAGAAGTTCAAGATCTTATCACTGTGCTCATTGCATATAGTAGTTAAGGGGAGTCCTGAAATATATTTTAGTTAAACTCTTTACTTTGCTGACTTTACAGTCAAAATTAGAGAAATGATATATTTTAGAACAACCTAAAAATAATTCAGAGGGGATACTATACATTATAGGCATAAATTTATAACTGTTCAACTTGTTTTTAACATGTTCCTTGTTAAAATTATTATTATCTTGAACATGCAATTTAAGTAAGCCTTTTTAGTCCATACAGTGGTACTGAAAACTAAAGCTCAGTTGAAGATATCCAAAATAACTTTTAAAATAAATACTTTTAAAGGTTTTTAAATAGAAAGTCCTACATACTTCTTGCAAAAATTAAAACAGTTGTACAGAAATTAAAATGTTAAATTTTTTCCCTTTCATCCTTTTCTGGCCTTCCTTCCCAAAGTTAATCATTTTTAAATTTAATTTATATCTTTCCACATATTTATATGTGGTGTATATTTAATCTTAGTGTTGGAAATGAATGTATTATATTTATTGTTCTACAATTTTTTGTCCATTTGATATGTCATGGGCATTTCACCATGAAAGTATGTATAGTATTAGCTTATTCATTTAAATAGCCAAGCAGCAAGCAAAATTTTGATGTTTTGTGATTTATACCTTGTAGATACACTAATAAATTTTGGCAGAATACATTGTAGCTGTTAGAAAGCTTAGTTTGAAGTGTGGACCTCAAGTGTAAATTCAGAAATATTTTGACTTGTGTTATTACAGTGAAAAATGTAGCATAATTTGTGGATGTTATTAATAATACTTTGGGGGCTTGTGTGAGACTTGTTTGGCTAAATGAGTGTGCCAATGTTTGTATAACAATGGAAAATGTTTGCCTACTATAGACAAAGTTTTTTGTGGTTCCGTGTGATTTTTGTGTTAGTTACTCAGTTGTGTCTGACTCTTTGCCATCCCATGGACTCTACCCCACCAGGCTCCTCTGTCCATGGAATTCTCCAGGCAAGAATACTGGAGTGGGTTGCTGTTCCCTTCTCCAGGAGATCAACCCAGGGATCAAACCTGGGTCTCCTACATTGCAGGCAGATACTTTACTGTATGAGCCACCAGGGAAATATGATAATATTGGACCCATAGCTCTAGATAAGTGACAGTATTATAACAATGCCTTTTTAAGGATTATGTATGTGAGTGCTCAGTTGCTCAATCTTGTCCAACTTTTTCAAGTCTTTGCGACCCCATGGACTGTAGCCCACCAGGCTCCTCTGTCCATGGGATTTTCCACGCAAGAATACTGGAGTGGGTTGCCATTTCCTTCACCAGGGGATCTTCCCAACCCAGGGATCAAACCCCCCACTCCTGCATTTACAAATGGATTCTTTACCACTGAGCCACCAGGGAAGTTATGGGGGTACCAGTAACTTTGTGAGCTTCATAAAATGATTTGGGGCACCAATAATGAAAGGCAGGATTAAGAAACCAACCCTCCGAATTTTGTGTTTTACATGTGGCATAGTGATAAAAAAAAAAATCTGCCTGCCAGTGCAGGAGATGCAGAAGACAGGGTTCGATCTCTGGGTCAGGAAGATCCCCTGAAGTAGGAAATGGCAACCCACTCCAGTATTCTCGCCTGGAAAATTCCATGGACAGAGGAGGCTGTGGGCTACAGTCCATGGGGTAGCAAAGAGTCAGACATGACTGACTGAGCATGCATGCACAAGTACCCATGTAATCATTAAAAAGGCTTTGTTATAAAACAGTCACTTATCTGGAGCTATGGCTCCAGTGTTACCTAAAAATCACACAGACTTATCATATTAAATAACTTGCTATACCCTACATTAGAGGCAGACTTATGCTCGTATTAAATTGCATACTCAATAAGCAAAATGCTTTTACTGTGACCTCACAAGGACTCAGATTTGAAGTGGTGTTTGATCCCTGGGTTGGGAAGATCCCCTGGAGAAGGAAATGGCAACCCACTCCAGTATTCTTCCCATGGTCAGAGGAGCCTGGTAGGCTACAGTCCATGGGGTCGCAAAGAGTCGGACACGACTTGAGCGACTTCATCTCATCTCATCTCATCTCATGAAACGATATGTATTCTAACTATTCATTGATGTGATATATGTCTCACTTCCCTTTATTTTATTCATAGATATAACTTGGAATGAACAGGAAAAGACTGAACTTTTTGCAGATAATTTTTGTCATGTATGTGGAGTGGTGCTTCAGTTTGAATCACAAAGGATTTCACATTATGAGGTAGGTTAAAAACAATGGAAATAGAGTATAAAATAGATTTTTTAATGCAGCAGATAAACTTCATATGTTATCTGGTTTTGATACTTATGAGAATCCTGTGTATTATTTCCCTCTGATAGATGAAGAGCTTGGCTCAGTGAGGAACAGTAATTTACCAGCTTAAGTTTGGGAAATTTGGGTTTAAACTCAGTCTCTTTTGACTCCAAAGCATATTTTCTTTCTTCACATCATTCTGCCTCCCTTTCTATCAAGTCACTGTATGCTTCATGTCCTTGTAGTAAATATAAGGAAAGTTTTATAAGGCTTGAATAGGAAACTATTAATGTGAATCAAGGGATCTCACTGAACTCCAGAATTTTCCTTTACAGTAAATGAAGGATAAAAACAAAATGAACTAGTCTTGCACTTGATTTAACTACATATTTTTAAGCACAATACCATAGAATTCTAGAGCTAAAAGAAGGAATATTTAATGTTCTTACTTCTTTAGTTTATTGATTAGAAAGCTGAAACCCAGAGGAATAGTGATTAACCATAGCTAATCTTGGCATTACTAAGCTTAAAGATGATCTCCTCTGATTTCATATCTAGTATTCTTTCCTTTCAATTAGTTTTGTCTCCCATTTCTACGTCATGTTATCAACTATTGGATTTTTTTCATATGTGGTATCTGTATTAACAAAAGTACCAGATACATTTACTTAAAAGAAATATAATGCCAGTTCTACTTTAAAATCTTGTTTTGCCCAGTACTAATCTTATTGGCAGTTATATCTCGGTCCTTATGTTGATTTGGATTCAACTATTAATACTATAATTATAGATGGTGAGATTGTGTTGGCTGTGGATTGAGAGGACCTAGGTTCACTCAGTCAGTAAAGTATCTGCCTGCAATGCAGGAGACCTGGGTTCGATTCCTGGGTTGGCAAAATCCCCTGGAGAAAGAAATGGCAACCCACTCCAGTATTCTTGCCTGGAGAATCCCATGAACAGAGGAGCATGGCAAGCTACAGCCCATAGGTTTGCAAGAGTCAGACATGACTTAGTGAGTAAACCACCTCAACTAGGTTCAAGCCATTGTTGTGTAACCCTGGCCAAGTCACTTTACCTCTCTGAGCATGTTTCTTCAGGCTGCAAAATGGAAGCTAAAATCTCTCTTACTATTCTTGTGAAAATTAAATGAAATCAAACATTTGAGTGTGCCTAGCACATCCTGGCACCCCAAAGCTCAAAGAGTTAATAAAGAGAAACATATAATCAAGGAGCTCTCTGATAACCATGGTTGGAACCATTTGAATTTAAATTTGAAAAATAGCTTTTATGGGCTTATGAAGTACTTACTATTCAGTGTAGAAAATGTACAAAATTGTGAGAAAATGTGAATCAATCATAAGTCTGTCACTTGTGGGTAACCATCATTTAATTAACTTCTCTTTAGCTTATATGATTCCAGTATGCTTTCTAAACACATACATTTTTACAAAAGAGAATTGTATATGTTGTTTTGCCCTTGCTTTTTCATATAAGAACATATTCTGAACACTTTGTCCTATCATTGCATCTTTTTACTTATCTATAATAGTTTAATGACTATAAAGCATTATGTTATATAATGTTATAGCATATTTTTTAAATTCCAGTGCCATCTATAAGTTTAGTGCTTAAGCTTGTTAAATAACCAACTCAAACTATACATGACTTTCAAACTATATTTGAAAGCACTTCTTTACAAATATCCTGCTTGTAAAGGTGATTTTTTTTCTCTTTAATATACAGCTTGGTTAATATTGTCAGACTATCTCAGCATGTAATATAGGACAGTATGGCAAAAATTTTGAATTTTAATAAGGTTGCACTTATTAATATTTCCTTTTATATTTATGTTTATACATGTTTAAGAAACTATTCTCTGTATTTTTGCCAGATAAATATTTCCTTCTATTCTTTTCTAATACTGTTAAAAGTTTTATTTCTTGGGTTAATGTGTGTGATCCATCTGGTATTTATTTTCATATATGCAAGGTGATAACATTGTTTTCCATACAGATAGTAGGTGTTCCAGCACATTTATTTAACAGTTCATTTTTGCCCCACTGATTTGTAGTGGCATCTCTATCATAAGCTACTTTTCATATATACTTTATTCTCTTATTATGTTTTATTGTATTACTATGTTTGCCTGTCTCTAAAATAATTTCACCTTATTACTGTAGCTTTAAAATATATCATGATACTTGATAGGGGAATTTATATGACAGAAAACTCATTATAAAGTTAAAAGAAAAGCCATAGATTGAATGGTATTTATATTCCAATAACTAACAAAGGATTAGTATCTGGACTATATAAATAACTATATATCAGAACAAGGAACAACCCAATAGAAAAATGGGAAAATGATATGAAAAGCCTAGAGTACAGATACTTAACTTCAGAGTTGATCATATGGGAAATTCAGGTTAAAATGATAATGAACTATCTTAGCAAAACCATCATACTCGCAAAAATTAAAACCTAATAGCACTTAACACTTAAGAAAATATAGGAAGTCAAAAATACTCATACGTGCTACATTTGGAGTTGTAAACTGCTTCAGCATCTTTGGAGATAAATTGTATAGTACCTATTAAAGCTGAAAACCCTCATATAAGCCAGAGAGTCCATATCTATGTATCTACTTTAAAGAAACTCTTGGCCATTATATTAGGAGATACATCTACATATGTTCAGTGCAGAGATGTTTGTAATAAGAAAATAATCAGAAACATAACTGCCTTCATTAGGGGATTTGATGGGTAGCATATGGAGTAGAATGTTATGCAGCATGTAATATGAATGAACTAGAGCCATATGTATCAATATGGGCAAATCTTATATAATATTGAGTTATAAAAAGTTGAAAGGATAGGAATAGGCTGATTCCATTTTCATAAAAAATTTTAAATGACAATAGTACATATTACTGTTTATAGGTACATGCATATCTAGTAAAAGAGTAAGAGGAAATGGTACAAAACAACTTTAAGATAGTAGTTACCTACTGGGGAAAGACCAAGGAGGAAGCGATTGTTGAAATGAGGAGCTAGGACTTCTTGTGTAAAATTATACCTCTTTTGAAAAGGAGATTGAAAGAAATAGAGAAAAATGTTAAAATCTATTACAACTGGGCGGTGGGTATGTACTTCAGCTATATTCCTGCACACACTTCACAATTTAAAATGCTGTAGATAGAGTAATTGCCTCACAGTATGTGCTCAGGCATATTAATGTGTCCCTTCTATTAACATCAACATTTTGGTTATTGTGTATTTTGTTATATATGTGTTCAGAGATTTTTTTTTATATGCTTAACTTAGAAAGTTTAATTGCCTCACAGAAAAGAATTTGAGAGGTAAACAATGCAGGGCTGATGTGACAGCTTCATAACACTATCAGAGATCTAGGCATTTTCTGTCTTTCTACTCTGATGAACTAGCCTCTGTCCTCAAGAGCTCCCATTGTCCTAGATGACCTTTATATCTTAATTCCAGAAGCAGGAGAGAAGAAGATGAGACGAGTTCATCCCCCATTCTGTTAGGAGACTTCCAGAAGTTCTACCCAACATTTCAGATTACATCTTATTGTCTAGAATATAGTCACATGGTTACATCTTGCTGAAAGGGAAGCTGGAATATGCAGTCTTTTAGCTGGGTTTATTGCCTAAGATGTGTAACTAAGGAAGAAGAAAAATTTGATATTAGACAAAAACTAGGACTTTCTGCAGAGAAGGCGATGGCACCCCACTCCAGTACTCTTGCCTGGAAAATCCCATGGATGGAGGAGCCTGGAAGGCTGCAGTCCATGGGGTCGCGAAGAGTCGGACACGACTGAGTGACTTCACTTTCACTTTTCACTTTCATGCATTGGAGAAGGAAATGGCAACCCACTCCAGTGTTCTTGCCTGGAGAATCCCAGGGACGGGGGAGCCTGGTGGGCTGCCGTCTATGGGATAGCACAGAGTTGGACATGACTGAAGCAACTTAGCAGCAGCAGCAGCAGGAGTTTCTGTCAAAAACTAAAAGTTATTGGTCTCTAAATTGTAGTATTATTTTCATTTTAACTGAGATTTAGAGCCTTGAAAGCATGTAAAACCTTTTCATAAACTAGGTACACACTAAATATATTCCAACTCACAGGTGCTGTCCTCAGATTCAAAGAGGTATAAATTTGACGTGCCTCTGTTGTTGAATAAACAAAGTCATATTGTATCTTTTTCCAGAGTGAAAAACATGCTCAAAATGTTAGGTTTTATTTTCAAATGCATGGGGAACAAAATGAAGTGCCTGGTAAGAAAATGAAGATGGATGTTAGGAATTTTCAGGTGAGTGGCTTATGTTGGTGTTGTAATTAAAAACTTAGTTATTAAATCTTTCTAACAAGATTGTGCTTATTTCAGGAGCATAGAAGTGAAGTAGTGGACAGAAACAAATTTTGTGGTCTCTGCCACATGGTTTTTAGCTCCTCAGTTGTTGCTCAGTCTCACTATGTGGGGAAAGTCCATTCTAAAAAACTGAAGCAATTAATGGAGGAGCGTGGTCAGGTATCTCCATCAAGATTTCAGCCAGCAACGGGTAAGATGACATTCACCTCTTTAGCTTCAATACAGAGTCTCTCTATAATTTTTTTCCCATCTCTGCTATCCATTTTTTATTGGAGAGAATTTTACTCTGCCACAATAACTTGGTTCTTCTGCTCAGTTAATCTCTTTCTGTGCCCTTGACATTTAATATAGAGATCATTATTGCTAGCTAAATTTTAAGAAATGTTGTGACCTCTCCTTTTCAGTTTATTAAATCCAAATAAAAACATGTTTGCTATAAAGAAACAACAATAAGCAACCTGAGCTCTCCAGTTTCTAATCAAATTATTAAGTCATAGTTTCTTCTTCTTCCCCTTGGCATTTATCTCATTCTTTTTTTTTTTTTTTTTGCTTTAGTACTTTACAAAACATTATCTCATAATGTGTGTTCAGACCAATGTCTTCACCATAATATAGTTATGTTGCAGCATTTTCTGACTTTAACTGTAGACAAAAAAAAGTGGTATGGAATCTTCTTCTACCCTGATAGCTCATTCCTTTCTTCCTATGAATGTAAAGAAAAAGTACCATTAGCTATATCAATGAGCAATTATTGAAAACTTACTTTATGTTAGATCCAGAGATCCAGAGAACTATATAACATGTTGATCTGTCCTTCCAGTGATTTTGGGCCACCAGCACATGAGAGAACTGACCCACAGATTTCACTTTTGGCCTGAAGTGGTAGAGTATGCTCCAGCCTGTGTTTTGCAAATGTTGTGTGCTAGAACAAAAAATAATGATTAATCCTCTGGAGTAAATAATTTACCATATTCTCACTAGCTTCAACATTTTAGGAATAAAGCATGCCTGGCATCACAATTTTACCTACATTAATTTCTAACTCATAGCATAGGCCACATCAGGATTAAAACATTGTTTTCTTAATAAATGAAATGAATTACTTTTAAATTTATTCTAGTCTCTCTGATTTTTGTATATTTGTTGTTCTGCTGTCAGTCAAGAGGGACAGAATCAGTGTACCACACAAAAGAAAGCATTTTGTAAAGCCTTATCTTTAGTCCCCCAAATTCATAAATTTGGGCTCAGAAAGGAGACTACATGAAAGAGCTCTGAAATAACTGTAATTGTGGGAACATATAATTTTATAGCCTTGAACAACTGCATAAACTGTATTTTGATACAAACACCGCTGAATAGATGATCTACTTACTATGCTACTTAAGAAAGACATCAACTTAGAAGTTGGTACCTGTCTCTTTTACCCTCACTTATTTCAAGAGCCATCCTAATACAGCTCTCATGCCTTCATTGATTGCTGAATATTGCTTCCTGTATCTTTGTTGGAGACACTTGGTGACAGACTTATATTCAGTTATTTTTAGCCTGAATACCTTAATCCAACAGTGCTGTGTGGAAAAAGTCCAGAGACAGTAGGTTTTAAAAGAACTCTAATACTTTATAATGAAAACATGTGGATCACTTTTCATTATGACTATTTCAGCAGGTGTGCCTATTACTACTTCTGCAGAGTCAACTTTTCTGAAGCCCCTTGCTGTCAAGCCTCCTCCAGGTGGGATTAAAGACAAGATTATGCCTTCTTCTTCCAGCAGTGCTTTGGATTTGAATAATCCAAACAAGTATTGCAAGCTCTGTCCTGCTTCTTTTAATAGTCCATTAATGGCCCAACAACATTATGTTGGGAAAAAACACAAAAGAAATGAAGCTAGAAAGAAGTTTATAGACAAGATAAGAGAGAAACCTCTTCCTGCAAAATCAGATGCAAATGGTAAACAGTAAGAATATCCCAAATTTCTTTCTTAGGAAGTTTATAGTTTATAAAAATACTGGCTTATATATATACCATTTTACTCTTACTGAATAGGAGGTTGATAATACTCATGGGATCATAGAATTTTCAGTAAGTAAGGACTTTTGAGTCCATGTAGGTTTGTCTGTGGTTTTCTGGAAAATGAGACCCAGAAAGGTTTAAATGACTCTTATTTATCAAATATGGGAATTACCATGGTTTCATGTTATATTATAGGTACTTAAAGTATTTTAAATTAGTATTATATAGTTATTTCACTCAGTCACTAGGTATGGCTTAAGTGTCTCTTGGGTGCTAGGCTAGTCATTCTTGGGAATACAAATGAAGATGCACTACTTTCCCTGATAAGGGCAAGTGTATAAACTACTTGGGTTAATAGCACTTCATTGCAAGAGGCTGCAGCCATGGATTTTTGTGTACATATTTTTGATAACCAGAGGAGTGAAATAAAGTGACTCAAAAAATCTTTTTAAAGGAAATGTATGATTTGCATTGATAGAAGTGGGAAGGACAGAGGATGAACAAAGGAATTTAGGAAGAGTGGCAAGAATTCCGGCACAATAAAGATTCTGATCCTGACTGGAGTGATCCACTTGGTTGTCTAACCATATTTTTTTTTTCATTTCCCCCCGCTACAGGCACCTTCTCACTACTAGTGTATTTTATTCCCTTTTTATATTCTCTCTTCCACCCACTTCTTTTCCTCTGCTCACTATTATTTTTCAGTTCTTTCCTTACTAGACTTTTCTGCTTCATGCGGAAATGTTCATTACTCCCTCTTTGAAGCTCTATTCTGCTTTATGTAACTCTGTTTGCATGTGTTCTTTTCTTGTGTTTCTCTTTCTTTTCCGTTTTATTTGGGGGCTCTTTTTAAAATATATTGCCTACATGTCAATGTATGGCAAAAACCACTACAATATTGTGAAGTAATTAGCCTCCAATTAAAATAAATTTTTAAAAATTAATTAATTTAAAAATATTATTGCCTAAATGTAGGCATTCCCATGATTCCATTCTTGACCTTAATCTGTAAAATAATCTAATCCATTCCCTTGATTTCTTATCTCATCTATATGCTTATGAACTTTCTGTAAAACTTTAGACTCATATATCCAAAGAGCAGCTACCTCTTCACCTGGACACCTCATAGCCATTTCAAATCCACTCAGTCATTCCAAGTAGAAACCTGTAGTTAACTTTAAATCCCCCAACACCATCTACTTCACTTTCTGTATCTAATGAAGCACCAAGCCATGACTGTTTTACCTTCTGAATATCACTGTTACCTTATCTCCTGCTCTGCTTTTCTTATACTAGTTCAAGCCCTCAATATCTTTCCTAGAGCTTTGCTATTCAAAGTGTGGTTTGTAGGCAGCATCTTCAGCACCACATCAGAGCTTGTTAGAAAAAAGAATCTCAGGCTTCACTGCAGACCTACTGAATCTGAATCTGCATTTTATGCATTTTAACAAGATCCCTGGGTGGTTTGTACTCACAATAAATTTTGAGAAGCATTGTTCAAGAATATTGACACAGCCTCCTAACTATTCTCCGTCCATCAGTTTTGTCTCCCCAAATCCACCCTCAATTTAACCACTAGAGTATTTCACCTAAAGTGCATATCTTTCTATGTCACTTCCCTGCTTAAAAATCCTTATTTTTCTATTTTCTAAGGATAAAAATATAAGCTTCATAGTCCTCTACCATCTTGTCCTGTCTTCCTCCTCCAGGCTTATTCCCTGCTACTTTCTGCTGTGATCTATGTGAGTCATGAACCTGCAAAATGCTTTTAGTTTCTGTGCCCTTCATGCTGCCATTTTGCCTGGAACATCTTCATGTCCCTCTTCTCTTGACCAACTCTTACTCATACTTTAACATGCTACTTCCCTGTAAGTCTTTTTACTTCCTTCAAGGCTTGTCTTCTCTGCTTCCTTAACCTGCATGTCTAATTATCTCTTCCTGTGTCTTTATCTCCCATTAGAATGTAAGGTCTTTGAGGAAGGGGATTTCATCTAACTCATCTGTATTTCCATTCCTAGAGATAGAAACTGGCGCAGAGTAGGCCTACCTCAATAGATTAGTTTAATATATGAATCAGTGAACTATTAACCTTTATTTATTGAATGCTAACCCTGTGTTTGTATTATTAAGTTTGCTGCTTATTGTGATTCAACATCTCACCAAAAGTTACATAGAAATCTCTGTTTTTATCTAGAATTTTAAAGAATGTCAATTTAGACAAATGTAGAAAAAGAAGTTGGAGAAGGCAATGGCAACCCATTGCAGTACTCTTGCCTGGAGAATCCCATGAACGCAGGAGCCTGGTGGGCTGCAGTCCATGGGGTTGCTAAGAGTCGGACACGACTGAGTGACTTCACTTTCACTTTTCACTTTCATGCATTGGAGAAGGAAATGGCAACCCACTCCAGTGTTCTTGCCTGGAGAATCCCAGGGATGGCGGAGCCTGGTGGGCTGCCATCTCCGGGGTAGCACAGAGTCAGACACGACTGAAATGACTTAGCAGCAGCAGCAACAGCAGAAATAGAAGTCGTAGGGCTCCTGAAAGTCATGGAAGTTAGAAGATACGACAGACTTGATAGGTTGTTTTTCCTGTTGCCGTGCAGAGTGTTCTCTGAAATAAGTGGCTTCTAGTTGTGTGGCATTGGGTAAATTGGAACTGAAAAGTGTGTCAGCTCTGAGAGAGATGTGTACTCTGGTCACTTCTGAAAGGAGGGTTATTTTACACTCTGAAGTTGCAAGATTATTAGAATGAGAGAAAGAGGATTTTGGTGAAATTTTCATCTGGCCAGGCAGGGGGGCTGCTGATTATCAGCATAATTTAATCCAGTCATCGAAGTCGTTTTACATTAGCCTCTGAAGCTGGAAGCTCAAAAGATTTTCAACCCTGCCTTGACTATTTCATTTCATTACAGTAAACATTGAGGATTAAAAAATAGCTGGAGCACTGTTGTACAACAGAAACTAACACAACACTGTAGAGCAATTATATTCCAATTTTTAAAAAAACTTTAAAAAAAACTAGCTGGAGAATTTAAATTAGCCAATGAGAATTTCAAAGAACAGCAACAGCAGAAGCCCATATATTATAAGTGAGCAAGCAGTAAGACAAAAGCAGTTTAACATGTGCCACTTTAATTATTTTTACTCTTCACCTATTTTCTCCCTTCTTGCTGTCTTTGCCTTCTTTTTTATCTGCTATTGTTTATATATGTTTCTACTCTATCTAATCTCTTTCTCTGTTTCTTCATCATTCTTACTGCTCTCTTCATGTCCTTCATCCAGCCCAGATCTTACTAGCACAGGAATGGCTGCCATAATGATATAGAGCTAAAGTATGTATGTATTTTTTATTTATTGTATTTGTTTTATTTTATTAATTTATAGCCCCATTGTTGCACTTATTGTCTCACCTTCACCTGTAACTCAACGTACCTAACACTGAATTAATAATCTTCCCTGAAACCATCTTGAATTTATCAAAAGTTTTTTGTTTTTGCCAGTAGTAGCACTATTTTTTAGTCACCTACACTTGAATCTTTGAGGGCATCTTTGACAAAATTCCCCTATATCCTATCCATCCACAGTCTTATCAAGTCTTCTTAGAACTGTTTCTCCTACCTGTACCCTTCCATTGCATTTTCATTACCATCACTTTAATGCTGTAACCACCTTCTAGAAGGCTTTACTTATACCTCATTGTTATTCTCTCACTACCTAGTAGCAAGATTTCAACCTAGGATCAATTCCACAGTCTACCTGTTCTACTTTTACATTCAGAATACTTAGTGGTGCTATGGAAAATTATATAACACTAGAGATTGGGTACCTCTATAGAGTCTTAGTATCCGATCTCTGTGACCTTTTAGTCCTACTTAGTACTCTTCCTTTTCCTTCATTTTCCTTTCAGCAGTAATTTTTAAATCTACACCACCTTCCAACACTTTCTTCTACTATTCAACACGCCACCTCCTCACATCCTTCAGACAAGCTTATTCCTTATGCCATCAAGAAAAATGTGACCATCACATGTGGATACCAAGCATCTTACCCTAACCAAATAATCCTTTAACCTTGAGTTTCCCTTTCACTATGATACTTTCCCCTTGTTTTCTTAGCCAAGGTTTTTGTTGTTGTGTTCTTATTTTTCAGATATGCTCTTACTGTCCTTACTGATATTCACTCCTCCTCAACTCACTGCCATTTGTTGCCACACATCTCCCCAGCCCTCCACACCACCACTCTACTATTTCACTGAAACTGTTCCTCGCAGGGTTGTTGTGACTTCTAAATGCCTAAATCCAATAGACATCTTTGCTCCATTCACTAAACATTCCTCTTTAAAAATCTCTACTTCCTTAGCTCCTTTGACATCACTTTCTCCTGTTCATCCTTGCAACTCTGTCCTTTACTTCTTGACTTTTCATGGACCCCCTCCTCCTCTACCATCTAGTTTAAAGAGTGACACTATCCAGGGTTTTTATCATTATGTTGCTATTCCTGTGCCCACCCATACATTGTCCTCAAGAGATCTCATCCACTCTGTCTTAATTACCCTTTATCCTCAGATTTCTCCAAAATCACTCTAAACTATCGTTTCCCTTTCAAATTCCCATATCTAACTGCCTGTTGGACACCTTTATATGGAAATCTCAGAGATATAGCAGACTCTGTGTATCCAAATTCAAGCTCACCATTGATTATTCTCCCATGTCCAGTATTCCTTATGAAATTCCAATTCAGTTAGGATCACCACACACTCAGTCATCAAACTATGCTGAGTTATTTTAGACCTCTCTAGATTCCTCCTTCTCCTTTATCTCCCATATTTAATCAGTCATTAAATTTTGTTAGATTTAATGGTAAATATTACACCAATATCTCTGCTCCTGTCAGTCCCTACCGTGACCTTTCTAGTCCATGCCTCCTTATCTCTTGCCTGCTCTGGTATATTTATGTAACTGTGGTCTCCTTACTTCCAGGCTTGCTCCTCTCAAAATTACCTTCCATATTGCAGTTAGAGAAGAGATTTCTCTAAAACACACAATTGACCATGTTACATACTGGTTAAACCACCTGATGGTTTCCCAGCCCACAGAATATAAAGTCTAGACTCCTTGTGCTCTGTGTGCTCAGTTGCTCAGTCATGTCCGAGTCTTTGCGACCCAGTGGACTGTAGCCCGCCAGGCTTCTCTGTCCATGGAATCTTCCAGGCAAGAATACTGGAATGGGTTGCTATTTCCTACTCCAGGGGATGAGCCCAACCCAGGGACCAAAACCCATGTCTCTTATATCTCCTGCATTGGCAAGCAGGTTCTTTACCACTGCACCACCTGCTAAACTCCTTAGCATAATATAGAAGTCTCTTTGATCTGACACCTTTTTGCCTCTCCCATGCCATCCCCTTATATTTTATTCTACAATTCCAAATTTCAAAAAGTTCCTATAAATACTTCTGTGCTCTTTTCAACTCCTTTCACCATTAACTACTTTTCCAAATTTAACTAAGGCCTCATCTCCTTCAGTAGCACTCTTCAGACTCCCATATTATACTAAGTGTGTCTGCTTCCTTGAATTCCCATACCTCTTAAGCATACTTCTCTTATCTTTTATGAAATGAGATTGAAACCCTCTGTTCATGTATCTGTTTCTCATTTGAATTTGTGAGCAATCTGCCCATTTTGTTCATCTTGTACCCCTAGCATCTAGCATGATACTTGGTGCCACAGAGGTATTTAGTGTTTGTTGAACAGATTATTTGAATTCAGCACACCACGCTCATTTCTGTCTCTTCCATACCTGATATTATTTTCATCCCCTAGAATGCCCTACCTACTTTCCTTATAATTCAAATCCTTTTCCTCCAAAGTCCTTCACAACTTCTCTCACTCTTGGTATTCTCCCTTTCCTCTGATTTCTCATAGGCTTTACTATTCATTGACAGTTGTGTTATAGTCTCTTAACTTAATTGGCCCCTTAAGACAGGGATTGTATTTTATTCTGAAATATATTTCTCAGTGCTTTATACTCCAATGAATATAGATTTTTCTCAATATTTGATAATTGTTTATTGAGAGGCAGTGGGATAAACATCGAGGTGTTTGAGTCACTTGCCCAGTTGTACCTTAAATTCCTCAGGTATAAAATGAAAATAAGGCTACGTCACAGGATTGAAAAAAGGGTGAAATGAAGCAGTATATACCATACCCATCACAGAATACGTCCTCAACAAATGTTAGTTTTCTTAAAATATTGTTTCCCTGTCATAATTTTTAAACATGTAAGTTGTACATTTTCTATTTTTTGTTCATAAGCTAAATGCCATGTTAAGTTGCATTTTTGCTTACATGTAGCTCTCAATTGATTTTCCCCATTTAAGATATTAGACCAATGATTCTCATTCTCTACTACATACTAAAATCATGCAGGGATCTTTTAGAAATCCCAATGTTCAGGCCATCCCTCAAATCAATTAAATTAGAATCCCTGGCACTCACATTAGTGTTTTTTTTTTTCTTTTCTAACTCTCCAAGTGATTACAATATAGAGCCAAGATTGAGAACCATAATGTTAGACTATAAAGACATGCATTCCCCTAATCTCTCCTTTGAAATCAAAGACCTTAGTCCAGGGAGTTATAAGATAGGACTGTGATTAGGAGAAAAGTCTGCCCCACATGTGTTAGGTTATGGATGATTTTGAAAGTTACCAGATACAAAGAAACTTGAGTTGCTGGGTGAAGTCAGAAACAAGGAATCCTAGCAGGGCTGAGGGGAGCAAAATTTGACAGGGTGAAGTCAGAAACAAGGAATCCTAGCAGGGCTGAGGGGAGCAAAATTTGACAGGCCCAAGGAACAGACTCAGGAGAATGGACAGTATGAGAAACAGTAGAGGCAGGTTTCAGTAGGATTAGACCAGGAATTTTGATCTTGAGACAAATACATAGGCTTCGTGTCTTCACAGAAAGGGTTTACACCATTTTCATATGTTATTTTCTCAGAAGACTGTATCCTAGAAAAAGAATATCAATGTGTTAAAAAGACAAGGGCTAAGGTAATAGAGAAAGCAATGGCAACTCACTCCAGTACTCTTGCCTGGAAAATCCCATGGACGGAGGAGCCTGGTAGGCTGCAGTCCATGGGGTCGCGAAGAGTCAGACATGACTGAGCAACTTCACTTTCACTTTTCACTTTCATGCATTGGAGAAGGAAATGGCAACCCACTCCAGTGTTCTTGCCTGGAGAATCCCAGGGACAGAGGAGCCTAGTGAGCTGCCGTCTATGGGGTCGCACAGAGTCAGACACGACTGAAGCAACTTAGCAGCAGCAAGGTAATAGAAGCAGACCATACTTTTCCAGAACTGCTTCTAGGTCTTTCATATATGACCTGCAGCTCCTCTAAACTACTATATTGCCTGTATTATAATCTTCTGATATAACTTGTGAAGAAACCAAGGAGGAACTGAAAAGAACATTATATATACTCTATAAGCACTAGACAAATGTGTAAAACCTCTGAAATATAATCTAAGTTTATAATCATTGGAGATCATCTAGGCAGTGGTGCTTAACAGTCTCTGCACAGAAAAATCAACTAGAATGCTTGCAAAAAGTAAGAAAGCCTAGTTCTACCCCTAGAGATTCTGATTAAATTGGTTTTATGTTGAGCTGTAACATGAATAATTTTTAGAGTTCTCCACATGGTTCTAATGTGTAACTAACATTAAGAACCACTAGCCTAGGGGAAACCAGGAGTCCTGCTTATCTTGCATAACTTGGGTGCCCTCAGAATACATATCCAAGTGAATCCGAGCCTTAATTTTCCCACTTGTAAATAACGTTAGCTATAATGTCTGGAAAGGGTTTTTATAAGCATGCAGAGTCCTGGATTCAGTTCTCAGCTTTGCCAGAATCTTCAAAGGTGATTAGCCTCAAATGAAGGACTTCCCAAACCAAAAACAAAATTGCAAGATGGTGATAAATAACAAAGGAACTGGAAAGACACTCCTTTAAGGTTTTTTTTTCCACCCATTCTTTGACAATTAGCTGGGATATTGTTAAAATACAAATTCCCTGTCCCAATGTATCATATTCTCCAGAAGAAGGGGTCTGGGGATCTATATTTTTAACTCACACTCCAATTGATTCTTATCAGAGAAGTCTGGGAAACATTGCAGTTTAATTCACTGTCTTCTGTTATTGATTTATGGTAGGAGCATAAATAGATATTTCAGTTCCCAAGTTTGTAAAAAAAAATATCATTTAGATTATCCTCTTATTGGTATCAGTAATATAGGAAACCAAATTATAATCAGAAGTGACTTGGCAAGTGCGAAAGTCAGCACAGGAAGAGAGGATAGTTTTGAAGAATCATTTATTCAGACTTTGATGTAACCAGCTGAGCTCTCCTGGGCCCACTGCAGAGAATACATCAGTAGTGAACATAGTCCTCATGTGCTTCAAAGTCAGGATCTTTCTTTCCCTTTGACAGTAGTTTCCTGTTTCTATGAATAATCTTTGCTTGGACATGGCCAATACACCTAGTAATGATTAATTTAGTGTCCTTTAAATGATCAATTTGCTGTTTGATTTCAAAGAAGATAGCCTTGCTGGACCCTAAAATCTCTGCAGCCATGAATTTATTGCCTCTTCTTTAGAGTGAGATTGTTTTTATATTTAGCTTAATGAAATTTATTAATTTGCATCTTCTGACTGAAGAGAAAGTGGAGGGATAATAAGATTAAGAAAATAAAACGTAACCTATCACCTGCTTCCAGTTCTACCTATCAGTCAGAATAGAGAGGTAAATAGTATACCTATTCTATAGTTCTTGACTCTTATGAAGTGGTAACTAATAGTTTTATTTTAGAATTTTGCTTTCAGCATTTATCTTGAGAGTGGGGCTCACTGAAACTCTCTCTAAAATCTGTCTATGGAAATCACTTTTGGTAAACTAATGCATTACAGTGATTTCAGGTAAGAGAGTAAACATTTGCCTTTATTCATCTTTAATATTTTGGGATGTTTCAAGTTTTAGTTGGGTAGAAAGAAAGTTGGGGACAAACAAAAAGAGGTTGATTGAGGGATTAAGAGGCAAAGATAGATTATGCACACTACATTTGAAGTGTCTGTTGTACTTTCGCATAACAAAAATAAACAAGCAGATAGCAGTTTCTTAAAGAGACCAAGGCTGGAGCTGCAGTGTGGTATAGTGTGAAGAATTTTGGACTTTAATAAGAGACGTGGGCTCTGAGAAGCTATCTCTGTTACTAACTGACTCTGCGACTTCAACCAAATCATTTATCTTCTCTAGGCCTTATCTTTAAATTGGGAAAGTTCAAGTAGATGGTTTCTAGTAAACAACTGTCCAGCTATGTAATTCTAAGTATATTCCTATTGACCTTTTTAACTTGAACTCTGTTTTTTCCAGCATTTAGTATGAGAACCTACGATTGTCGTATTTGTAATATCACCTTTACATCTTTAGAAATGTTCCGGTCTCATATGCAAGGAAGTGAACATCAACTTAAGTAAGAATTTCTTACCAAAGTGTTTCTATGATACCAAAAAAACAGGGGTTCTGTCAAGTATCTTTACATGTATTATACAAACTTTCTAGACATTTATTTCCTTAAGAGTTCATCCTGGATATGGTTGGTAGTATTTGTAACATATTGTATGCTAGTTCCATCTCCTAGGGAGTTCTCTAGCCATGATAGTATGATAGTATGCCAAAAGAGCTGGCTCACGGGCAACCCTCCTGACCAGACATCTTTGGAAAGATGCTAAAGGATCATTCTCAGGCTAGCCAGATGATTCAAATAATCCCTGTAATCCTCGGAAGGTTGGCTAGTTCCAGAGGTTCAGCTATCGATTTGTCATCCTTCCAGTGAGGTATAGTGGTTAAGAAAAAAGGTCTTGCTGTTAAACAGAACCAAACTGGAATACCAGATCTTTCTACCAAGTAATTTTGGACAGCTGTGACATAAAGTGGTTATAGTGAAGTATAAAAATATGGGCAAGGTCCCATTGTAGAAGCTTAGTACACATTTATTCCAATTTGTTCTATTATTTTAAGGAGAAGATTGACTGGACAGTTGGGGACTGGATAAGTCAAGTAGTGGGACAGAGGGGCACTTAAGTATTGTATATTTATTTTGTTGCTTTTAGTATAACTTACATTATTCTGGTAGAAAATATTTGTATTATTGAGTCTGAATACTAGGTAGCTAAATTGTATAACTAACCAAATTAACCTTCATTTACACTCTGTAAAATTTCAGAGTTCCAGAATAAATAGATGTCACATTTATAGATCTATACAAGGAACTGATAATTAGAACTTTTTACAGCAATGTGGCATGCAGATCAGACCATCTTTAGGGCATTAAATATTATTGGTCCTTTCCCACACATCCCAACATGTCTTACATTTTTAAGTACTACAACAGTATCAGATATGTCTGCTTCTTTATACCTATCTTCCCTTTCATCCCAAGTGTGAAAATTTTTTATGTATAAAAAATTGTGAGGTGCCTAGGAGATATGTGACTGTTCCTGCTTCTTCTCTTTGGCATACAAAGTCATGATTTATAGCTTTTATATTAAGGTAGGTTTTAAAATTTTGCTTGGGCCTCTGTTGTATTTTTTTTTTCAAACTAGTATTTTTGAAAGCAAAGCAAATATTCCAAATAAAATAATCTAGTAACAAGAACTTTCTACTGTCTTATTTGCAGAGAATCCATTGTTATTAATCTAGTGAAGAAATCAAGGAAGCCACCAGAATCTTGCCAAGATGAATATACAGATTACATCAAAGTACAGAAAGCCAGAGGATCAGAACCAAAGACTTGTTTTAGAAAGATGGAAGAAGGTTCTTTGGAAGCCCGTGGGTACAGAGAAGCAGTTGATTCCAGATCCAGACATAGAATGTTTGAACAAAGATCCCCAGGTGAGACGTTCTGGACATATCCAGGACCATATAATATTTCACAAACAGTGGAAAACCAGTTACCTCATTGCTTACCAGCTCAATCAAAGAAAACATATGACTCTTTTCAAGATGAACTGGAAGATTATATCAAAGCGCAGAAAGCCAGAGGACTAGATCCAAAGACTTGTTTCAGAAAGGAAAGAGAGAGCTCTGTGGAAACCCATGGGTACAGAGAAATTGATTCTGGACCCAGACCAAGAATGTGTGAACAAAGATATTCATTTGAGACTTCTCAGACCTACCAACGACCATACACTACTTCACCAGTGGAAAGCCAATTATATCACTGGTTACCAGCTCAGTCAAAGAGGACATATAACTCTTTCCAAGATGAACTTGAGGATTATATCAAAGTGCAGAAAGCCAGAGGACTAGAACCAAAGACTTCTTTCAGAAAGATAAGTGATAGCTCTGTAGAAACCCATAAGCACAGAGAAATGGTTGATTCCAGACTCAGACCTAGAATGTTTGAGCAAAAACTCCCATTTGAGACTTTCCAGACTTACCCAGGATCATACAGTATTTCACAGGCAGAAGAAAACCTGTTACCTCATCCTTTACCAACTCATGACAACAAACAGAGATTAGACCCTGTGACCTACTGTCAACCCACCAGAGACTATTTCCCAGAAAAACCAGTACCCCTGAGCCTTAGTCAGCAGGACAATAACTCTGGCACATACAGTGTAGAATCTGAAGTTTATAAGCACCTCTCCTCAGGAAACGATACCAGTGAGCATCAAGCAGGTCGTAAGCGGAAACATCAGAAGAGAAGAAGGCACATGGAGAAAGGTGAAGAAAGGCCAGAGAAGGAGCAGTCCAAGCATAAAAGAAAAAAGGGTTATGGGGATACAGGTCTAGACAAGGACAAGGGCACTGGGGAAGGGAAAAGAGGCAGAGAGAAACTCAGTGTCAGTTCAGGAAAGCTTAAGCATCGAAAAAAGAAAAAAAGCCATGGTGTACCCTCTCAGAAGGAAGAACGTAAGCACAAGAAAGAGAAAAAGAAACCTGTTGAAGAAAAGACGGAAGAGGAAATGCTTTGGGATGAGTCTATTCTTGGATTTTAAACTTTTAGCCTTGTTTACCCCAGGAGAAATAGAATGGGGGAATTTAGACAAAGACAGAAACATCCAATGAAGAAAAAGAGAGGTGAGTATAGTCAGTGTCAGTTCAAGAACGCTTAGTTTTTTGTGTGTAAAAATTGAAATTGACTTGAAAGAAGAGACAAACAAGCCTAAACCTCACCTCTGAGAAAGAAGAACAAAAGAACACAGATAAGAACATAAGAGAAAAGGAAGCCAGTTAAAAGACAAACATGTCAGTGATTTAGGACGAGTCTTCTCTTGGATTTTGAACTTTTAAGTTGTGTTCCTTTAAGGTTGAATTGAAGAAATAAGTTGAAGAGTTTGGTTTCATGAAATTCATGTTATTTGAATTTCCCTAAGTGAACAGTTACTTCAACCGTTAACAAAAGCCAAGTAAAGTAAGAGTATTCAATATGCCTTTTCCTCAAGTTATTTTTCTCATTTCTTAACATGGAAGAAAAATTACATATTTCCTATGTATAAAGTAATTTATCTTAATGAGGCTGTCTCTGCTCCTGTTCATCCAGTTGCTCTGCTAGTGAATTATTTACCTATGGGAGAAAATTAGTTTTAAATGAGAAAATCAGCAGGCATTATAGAATCCATCCTCTGTTTGAGTTGTGTTAGTGTTGGTGGTATTTTTTATTGCTATTATATGTTTGTTTATGTTTCTTGGTTTTCTCCAAGGAAAATATGTGAAGCAATTTAGATTGATTTTTTGTTCGTTTGTTAAATATAATTTACAGTGTATTTTTGTATTTTCTAGTTCTGAAAGTGGGAAAGTCTATAATAAATGTAGATGATATATAGTTTTAAAGAGTTCTCTCAAAAAGTACTGATAAAAAATCAGTCTATATTCTGTAAATGTTTATATTATATTAAAGTGTTTTAATTTCTATATATTGTTTTATGTAAATAATTATTTCCCAGCTGAATATTATTTTACTTTGGGAGTGAGAGGGGAAATAAACAATTTTCACCTCTAAGGAGATCACACTGTAAAGTTTTTTGTTTTGTTTTCCTTACTGATATTTCTATTTATTTATTTTTTAATTCACTTTTTTAACACCAAAAACATTCTGTATTGAGGTATAGCCGATTAACAATGTTGTGATAGTTTCAGGTGAACAGTGAAGGGACTCAGCTGTACATATTCGTGTATCCATTCTCCCCCAAACCACTTTCCCATCCAGGCTGGCACATAACATTGAGCAGAATTCCATGTGGTATACAATTGGTTTTTGTTGCTTATCCATTTAAAATAATAGCAGTGTGTACATGGCCTTCCAAAAGTCTTTAACTATCCCTTCCCCCTGGCAACCATGAGTTCCTTTTCTAAGTCTGTGAGTCTCTTCCTGTTTCATAAGTAAGTTAATTTGTATCATTTCTTTTTAGATTCCACATTTAAAGGATGTCATATGATATTTCTCCTTCTCTAACATACTTCATTCAGTATGACACTCTCCAGGTCCATCCATATTGATGCAAATGGCCTTTTTTTCATTCTTTTTAATGGCTGAGTAATATTCCATTGTATATGTGTACCACATCTTTATCCATTCCTCTGTTGATGGACATTTAGGTTGTTTCCATGTCTTAGCTATTGCAAACAATGCTTCAATGAGCATTGGGGTGCATGTATCTTTTCAGGCCATATTTTTCTCTGGATATATGCCCAGGAGTGGGATTGCACGGTCATATGGTAGCTCTATTTTCAGTTTTTTGCAGAGTCATATGGTAGCTCTATTTTTAGTATTTTAAGGAATCTCTATACTGTTCTCCATAGTGGCTGTACCAATTTACATTCCCACCAATAGTGCAGGAGGGTTCCCCTCTCTCCACACCCTCTCCAGCATTTGTTGTTTGTGGAGTTTTTGATGATTGCCATTCTGACTAGTGTGAGGTGATATCTCATTGAAGTCATCAAAACAGTATGGTACTGGCACAAAAATGGAAATATATAGGTCAATGGAACAGAATAGAAAACCCAGAAATAAGCCCTATAGTCTTGTGATTGGTCTGTTCATATTTTCTATTTCTTCCTGGTTCAGTCTAGGAAAACTGTACCTTTTCCATTTCTTCCAGGTTGTCCATTTTATTGGTGTATAGTTGTTCATAGTAGTCTCTTAGGATTCTTGGTATTTCTGTGGAGTCAGTTGTAACTCCTCATTTCTAATTTTACTGATTTAAGTCCTCTCCCTTTTTTTCTTGGTGAGTTTGGCTAAAGGTTTATCAATCTCATTTATCTGTTCAAAGAACCAGCTTTTAGTTTCATTGATCTTTGCCATTGTTTTGTCTCTCATTTATTTCTGTTCTAATCTTTATGATTTCCTTCCTTCTACTAACTTTAGGATTTGTTTGTTCTTTCTATAGTTGCTTTAGGTGTAAGGTTAGTTTGTTTATTTGAAAATTTTTCTTGTTTTTGGAGGTAAGATTGTATAGCTATAAACTTTTTTAGAACTGCTTTTGCTGCGTCCAGTAAGTTTTGGACCATTGTACTTTCATTTTCATTTGTGTCTAGGTATTTTTTTTATTTCTTCAGTAATCAAATGGTTGCTTAGTAGCATATTGTTTAGCCACCATGTGTTTCTTAGAGTTTTCTTTGAAGTTTATTTCTAATCTCATAGTGTTGTGATCAGAAAAGCTGCTTGATAAGATTTCAACTTTCTTAAATTTACCAAGGCCTGCCTTATGGCCCAGCGTGTGATCAGCCCTAGAGAATGTCCCATGTGCACTTGAAAAAATGTGTAATTATTGATATATATGATCCTATTACCATTTTGTTAATTGTTTGGGGTTTATTTTTTTGCAGATCGTTTCCTTCTCTTGTGTTTCTTGCCTACAGAAGTTCTTTTAGCATTTGTTGTAAAACTGGTTTAGTGTGCTGAATTCTCTTATCTTTTGCTTATCTGGAAAGCTGCAAGGTGGGAATTCAAACTATATATCATAAGAATATTCACAAAGATACCAAATTACTCTGATATTTCCAAAATAGGTAATTATTCATTAAAATTAGCTGCACACATTAAAAATTAAAATTTTAGTCAATACTGGGTAAATCATTTAAATTGCTGGTGTGGCAAGTTTGATGAGAAATAAGGATGTGGTGTTGACTGCATTCTTGGAGAAGTTATCAGTGACTTGCTCTAGTAAATGGTTTTGAAATATTTTCAGTGGGTGTTTTTGGCCAAAAAAAGCTTTTTTGGCCAAAAATGAACTATATCTTAACCCCACCATAAAATAAATTTTCTGTTACCTACTTTGGCACATTTGCTTTGCTTCCAGCTTCTGCAGCTGAACACTTGGAAGTAATAGTATTTTGAGATATTTAAATATATATTCAGGGATCAAAAATGATCTCAACTTCTAGAGTTGAGTGCTGAATATAGCAAGATAAAAGTTATTAGTATAAACATTAAATCCACATTTGGCTATGGAAGACAATAAAAAAACATGTTTGAGGAGACATTGTTTTTAAGATACTACATGTGGGGGGAGAAAAAAAGATATTACATGTGAAAACAATGTTGGGATTTTTATTACATGCTTGGCTTGAAAGGCTAATATGCATATATATATATATATACACACACACACACACACACACACACATATATATATATAATCACATGTGATTTAAGGCAACTTATTGAACTCAGTATTCAGACAAGTAAATTAATAACACTTAGCTTCATAGGTATATCCTCAACTGAATAGAAAGTAGAAGGAGGCAAATTTTGACTGAATTTAGAAAATAATTTTCAATGATTGTAGCTATGGAGAAAAATGTAATTGGCTGCCTGGTTATATGCATGCATTGGACAAATGATAAGAACTGACTCATAGCACATATCCAGGAAAGAAATTTGAGGAAAAAAAAAAAAATGAAGAACGTAAGTTCTGCTCCACAAAGAGCTCACATTCTAACAGAGAAAATGGACTAATAAAGAAGAAACTATAGTGTAAATTTGATAAAGGCTACAATGGGAGTGATGAAAGATGCTGTGGGTAGCAAGGGTAATGCTTCATGAGAGGGAAAGTGGGTATTCAGGAAAGGCTTCCCAAAGGAAGTGACATCTAAGCAAACCTTTTCCTCTCAGTTCAGACCTACTTCTTTGATATATCCACTTGGCTATCTAACAGGTACTCCAAATTTCACGTAGCCAAATAGAGTGCCTGCTTGTTCCATTATCAGTCATTCATCTCCCAGTGTTCCTCATTTCTATAAAACCTTCATCCAGTTACCCAAGCTAAAAACCATTTTGGAGCACCTCTTCACTCCTACATTAGACCATAAGCAATCCCTCTTGATAATATCACCAAGATATCTCTCCTAATGTCCAATTCTCTTCATCTTCAGTTACCACTGTCATCTAAGACATCATTATTTTTGATCAAACTGAGAAAATAGGTATGAGAGTAACTGAAACATTGAAAGAAGTCATTACAGGCCCTGAATTGCAAGTGAGTGGAAAAAATGGTACAGAATCAGCAAGAAATCATAGAGCACTCTGGTGAACTAAGCCCCAAGGACTTCAGAACTCTCCAGCATAAAGTTTTCTCCAGAAAAAACAACACACATATAAAATGAAAACTCCTGGTTTCAGAAATCAAACATAACAGGCAGAAATATAATGGGTAAAGTAAGGAAAAGTTCAGACAGTAGTAGATGGGGAGGAGACTAGAGAAAGTGGATCCCAGGAAGTATGACAGCAAAATAAACTTAAATTGGAAGGAATACAAGAGAGAAGAGACTGTGGTAAAGATAGTAAAGGAAATAGTAGAAAATAAAAGTTTCAAATTATATAGATTGACAGAATAGATAACAGCAATGGATATACAAAGAAATTTGTTGTAATAGGTGCAGTGTTGTGCTCCCCAGAATTGTCACACTTTTCAAGATAGAGACACTCATCTCCCCTTCTGGGGAATTGGCCTTGTTTGAAGGGAACTGCCTCTCCTTAGGTCATGCCCTCTCCTGGACATAGCCCACATTGATGGGATAATGTAGGTATATAAATGTCAGGCTTCTTGTTTCAATTTTGGGCAACTCTGAAAGGCCATTGGATCCACTGAGTCCTTTGTTGGGACTGTATTACAGTTCAATTTCTCTGCTAATCCTGCTTCCCTCAAAAGTGTTCTTCTGAGCATGCCCCCTGTAAATTACCTACAAACAAATCTCTCTCGCCAATTTCCCCCAGAAATCTATCCCAGACAGGAGGTACTGGGAGCAGTCTTAAGGAACAGACTCTATTTTGGAGCAGGCTATGAGATTCTGTCATTGACAGTGAAAGAGGACAGTGGAAAAGGTGACTTAAAATTCAACGTTCAAAAAACGAATATCATGGCATCTGGTCTCATGACTTCATGGCAAATAGATGGGGAAACAATGGAAACAGTGAGAGACTTTATTTTCTTGGGCTCCAATAACACTGCAGAGGGTGACTGCAGCCATGAAATTAAAAGACCCTTGCTCCTTGGAAGAAAAGCTTTGACAAACCTAGACAGCATATTAAAAAGCAGAGACATTGCTTTGCCAGCAAAGGTCTGTCTAGTCAAAGCTATGGTTTTTCCCATAGTCATGTATGGTTGGGAGAGTTGGACCATAAAGAAGGTTGAGTGCCGAAGAATTGATGCTTTTGAACTGTGGTGTTGGAGTAGACTCTTGAGAGTCCCTTGGACTGCAAGGAGATCCAATCAGTCAATCCTAAAGGAAATCAGTTCTGAATATTCATTGGAAGGACTGATGCTGAAGCTGAAGCTCCAATACTTTGACCACCTGATATGAAGAGCCAACTCATTAGAAAAGACCCTGATGCTAAGAAAGATTGAGAAAAGAGTAGGGTTAGACCTGGAAGACTGACAGAGAGGGTTATTGTCATTAACTGTTTAGGTAAAAAGGGTCATTGAGAGTTTCTAGGCAGAAAAAGGAAATGAGAGGGAGTTGGACTGGATGGTCTAAAGTGAATATAAAATATAATGTTCCCATTTAAAAATCAGTGTGAAGGTGGAAAGGTAAACAGGACAGGAGATCAGACACAGGATGTGTGGCATCAGAGACTAGGGTGGTATCAGAGGAAACTGGGAGTAAGAGACAGATGAAGAGAGTCTGTGAGGTTCTCTTGGCAAGACTCTGAAATGCCAGAGCTGGGTCATAGATTTCTGAGAAATATATGAGCTCAGAGGCAAGAAAGTGGGAAAGCAAAGCTCAGCTTCGGACAGGCGAATTTCACAGTGATATCAAGAAAGTGAAAGAAGCATCATGATGTCATTAGAGGAAAGAGGTAGCCTTAAGATTGAAAAAGAAACTTAACTAATTTAAAAACAGACTGAAGTTTCTTGGGACCTTTTAATCAAGTCCAAAGAGAATTAAAAACTAAATATTAGGACTTACCTGGTGGTCCAGTGGTTAAGAATCTGCCTTGCAATGTAGGGGACACAAGTTTGATCCCTGGTCCAGGAAGATCTCATATGCCATGGAGCAACTAAGCCAGTGTGCCCAAACTACTGAGTCCATGCTCTAGAGCCCATGAGCTGCAACCGCTGAAGCCCATGCACCTAGATCCCGTGCTCCACAACAAGAAAAGCCACCGCGAGGAGAAGTCAGCACACTACAATGAAGAGTAGCCCCCACTTGCTGCAACTAGAGAAAGCCCACGTGCAACAACAAAGACCCACCATGGCTAAAAAAAATTAAAATATTAAAAAAGCTTTAAGTACTAACATATAACAATTGACCCATGAGACTTGGGGTCAGTAAAGTTTCACTCTGCACCTCAGTTTAAGATAGTCACTTGGAAAACAGATGTTTGGGAGTGGCAATGATAAATCATATTCTGGAAAGATAGAAGAGGATTCCCCACAGATCTACTATTCTATAAACAAAATTAAATTATTAGCATAACCTCACTAGAGGTGAAAGTTCGTTGCTGAACCACAAAAGATACTGGGATTCTTGGCCTCTGGAGAAGAACTCAGTCCGGGGCCAGTCACAAGGCTTGATTACTCAGAGCTTTAGTGTAATAAAGTTTTATTAAAGTGTAAAAGAGATAGAGAAAGCTTCTGACATAGACATCAGAAGGGAGTAGAAAGGGTGCCCCGCTGCTAGTCTTTAGCTGGATGTTATATAGCTACTAGCAGTCTGCTAATTAGAGCAAGGAAATGTCTCAAAACTCAGAGACTGGCACCAGGCCCCTCACCCACAACATGCATTTTGAGATAACATTGGCACAAGGTGAGTTGTCCGGTGCCATAAAATGACTGACATGAATCTTGAAGAAAGGCAGGTTTCCAAGCAAATACAGTCTCATCAACATAGCTTAAGAGAACATTTGCATGAGTAAAACATACTGGTTTGTCAAATCTGTTCTGAGTCTTAGGCTGAACAGACTTGAAGACAGAGTCTAGGGTAAATACATAGCTCATTAACATAGTTTAAGACAAACAATTCCATTAAGAAAAACACATTGGTTAGCTCAAGGTTTAAGAAAAGTTAAGTTCTGGTGGAGCCAGGTGTCGTCATGGCAACACAGAATTTTAAGAGAAACCTCTTTTTAAATTAGTATAGAGAAGGGGGGAAAAAATCTAACACTTGTTTACTTCCTCCTGCTGCTTCAAGTGAAAGTGAAGTCGTTCAGTCGTGTCCAACTCTTTGTGACCCCGTGGACTATAACCTACCAGGCTACTCCATCCATGGGATTTTCCACACAAGAATACTGGAGTGGGTTCCCATTTCCTTCTCCGGGGGATCTTCCTGTCCCAGGTATCGAACCCAGGTCTACCCACATTGTAGGCAGATGCTTTACCATCTGAGCCACCAGGGAATTCCTGCTGCTTAAGAGAGAGATAAAAAATGTCTGACACTTGTACCCTATTTCCTCCCTTTGGAGACCCCTGGCCTTCCTGCCTGTTACCGTCTCAGAGGTTGGCTCCATTTATGTTTTCTTCCATTTGTTTTTGTATAATTTTTAAATATATTGTGGCAAGATTCCAGAGGAAGAGTTCATAAACTCTTTAATTGGCTTACTGAGGGTAGAACAATGGGTCAGGAAAATCTGTGTTGTATTTCTTTTCAAAAGATGAGCTGTACTTCAATCTTACCTCACCTAATATGTATACAAGGAAGGAGATAAAGCATAAAATAACCAAGAAAGTAATCATTAATTTGGCATATATATATATATATATATATATATATATATATTATATATATATATTATATATATATACTCCACATGTTTTTATTTTCCAAAGCTGACAGAGCCCTAGTGGAACAGGGCTCATTCCTGTCCCACTGCATCTTATAGCCAGTGAAGTCAGGAGGTGATTCCTGAGGCTTTCTCTGAATTTAGTGTAATATTTGCTATTTAATGATTGGTAGCAACACTGTTATCAGGTACCCAGGTAGCTTATAGTGCAACAGGGGGAGAAAAAAAACCATACATTATGGGGAGATGACATGGAGTGGTGCAGACATTGGATTCAGATTCAGAAGATCTATGTTAGGAAGAACATTTTAAGCTGACTGCTTTAATGTAACTAGGGGCAGGTCATTCAACCTCTGAAACCTTGCTTTTCCTCATCTGTAAAATGAAGATTTAAAAAACTCACAGGGTTATTTAAAGATTAAATGAGATAATGTATCAACATAGTTTCTGATGCATATTGAACTCTCAGTGAATGTTAATTAAATTAGAATATCAGTTAGCATTAGGGAGACCGTGATTAAGTGCTAAATTACATGGTGGTGATGCTAAGAAAAAGCCCTTTCTAGTGGTCACAGTTGTTCAACAGTAAACTGAGTTACTGGCAGTGTTCAACAGCTGGATGATTATTATGCTAGATTTACAGGGTGCTCTGAAGCATTAAATATGGGGTTCAATACCAACCTTACCCTTATATTTCACTAACTTCACTCTTACTTTTTCTATTTTCCTTTATCTACAATTTCATCACTTTAAATTTTTTTTTACCATCAAGCCCCTGTCTTTGTAAGCTGCCTTGACATTTTTTGGAAATGAAGCCTGATATAAACAAATAAATTTCACAAAAATTGTATGTGGAATTAGACCTGGGAATTAAAAATTCTGTGGTTTCATTTTTTGTACTAGGAGAGATTTGATAGGAAAAGTCTGCCTTTAAGAAGGCTAAAAAAATGAGTTTAAGTCACAAACTCTTTGCATTGACACTGTTTTCAGACTATTGCTTTGTGGGAAGGCACATTTTAAACTTTTTTTTTGGCTACTCTGGGTCTTTGTTGCAGCATGCGGGCTTCTCTTGTTGCAGTGCGTGGGTTCTGTAGTTGTGGTGCGTGGATGGGTAGAAATTTACTATTAGCTAAGATTTTATAACAGTGACTATATAAATGAATAATTACACTGCCTCACATTGGTTAAGTTTGAGTTTGTAAAACATTATCATGTCACCTTTATTATCCTCAGTTCATAGATGAGCAAAGTAAGTTTTCCTGTGATGTGCCCCAAATCACACATCTCCCTATCTGTAGGCAGTTATTACATAATATCTGCATGTCCATCATAGTGTGTCTAATTTATCAAGTTTCATATCCTCTGCAAGAGTGGAACATCATCATCTACCAAAGATCTTCCCTAATTAAAAACACATGCAAACACCCAAAGTATCTGTAAAGGGGACTAGTCCCTCTTCCTAAACTGTGCTTCTCCCCAAAGAATTGACTTTTAATTCCATCAGAAAAGTTTAAATCCTATGGGCTGAAGAGTGTCCTTAATGAGAATGCAAATACTCTTCAAAGAGTACCTTATCCAGCCATTACCAGCCACTAATTTCACCTGTGGAAAAGTGGCAAGAGAGAAAATAGACAGCTCGTGGAAGATTTGATGTGAGAAGAGGGAACTGGAACTAGATTTGAGTATCAATATTGGGCTAGGCAGGCTTCCCAGGTGGCGTTAGTGGTAGAGAATCCTGCCAATGCAGGAGATGGAAGAGACGTGGGTTTGATCTCTGGGTCTGGAAGATCCGCTGAAGAAGGAAATGGCTACCCACTCCAGTATTTTTGCTGGGAAATCCCATGGACGGAGGAGCCTGGAGAGCTACAGTCACAAAGAGTTGGACATGACAGAGTGACTTAGCACACATTTGTTCTTTTTAATTTATTGCATTCATTCTGAGACCCAAATGGAAAAAAGAGGAAAAGTGAATCTCAGAGTAGTTAAGTCCATTAGTCAAGATCATAGAGTTAAAGGCAGAGCTGGGAATTGACTTCCCATTTTTGTGACTACTGAAGCTGACAGGAAGTTCACTATCCCTAGGGAAGGGCTGGCTCAGAATGGCTTCTAGGTACCAAGATTCTTGGCAGGCATAGGGACATCTTATCAATTAAGCACAGTAGTCACAATGTCTAGGCCCCATGGTACTTTCAGGGGTCCATGAAAGTGGTTTAATTTAGAGAAGGGGTGTCACTCAAAATGGTAGTGTAGCAAACTCCTGTTCATGTATTGATACAAAAGCAACTAAACTGGCAAAAACTCAGCCTCAACTTTCACAGAACTCTGGAATCTAGTCAAACTCTCACAACAACCAGAAGAAACTTTAATGAAGAAAGAAGCTGTGGCATTTTAGTAAGAGAGAGCTATGGCACTTAAAATAACTCTCTTACCATCCCCATTTCCCAGACCAGCAGCAACCATGAAGATTCCTAGTGAAGGTTGCTAAGTGCCACAGGGAACAGTACAAACCTTATTCTCAAAGATAGTGGTTGTATGCTTTGACTAGTATGACAGCTCTCTGAAAGACCATCTCAGGGACTTCCCTTTGTTTTTTTGACTTGGAGAGTTCCCAGGGCTGGAGAGACTTCTCTGCAGCATTTGTGATGGTTAATTTTATGAACTTGACTGGATCATTGTTCCAAGACATGTGATCAAACATTATTCTAGATGTTTATATGAAGGTGTTTTTTGTGTAGAAATAATCAATAAACCTATCTATAGTAAGAATAGAGGAGAATTTTATTTGAGCCAAACTGAGGACTATTGCCCAGGTGACAACCTCTCAGAAAGTTCTCAGGAACTGCTCCAGCAAAGCATAGTTTTCAACAGTTTAATGTCTTATCAGAACAAAGAACATCAAATATGAGGTACATTTCTTTAAGATTACAAAAAATACAGATCAGCATATACACAGTGAGTCAATATGGCATTGGTGCCTGGGAATGGAGCCTTATCATTGAAGGAGTAGTAGCATTGATGTCCCAGAAAGGGAAGCATTTATCTCTATATTCCAAATGACACACTTCTGGACAACACATCCTTTTCTTTAATGGTTAAAGCAGATGTACAATGTATGTTTAATAGGCCACAAAACAGGATGTTCTGGTTAACATAAAGTTTAAGTTAAATCATGAATAACCTAGAATGACTTCCCATACCTCAACATGTGAACATTTCTTCCATCATTTGTACGAATTTAACATTGAAATCAGTGAACTTTGAGTAGGGCACATAACCTTTCATAATGGATAAGCCTCATCCAATCAGTTGAAGAACTGGCTGGCCTCTTACTTTTTTATTTTTTGGCCATGCTTGTGGGATCTTAGTTCCCCAACCAGGGGCCAAAACTATGCCCCCTGCAGTGGAAGCTCTCAGGACCTCCAGGGAATTCCTTCCAGATTTTTTACTTACCAAACCTCCACCATTATGTGACTCAATTTCTTAAAATAAATAAGCATCCTGTTGGTTCTGCTCGGAGAAGGCAATGGCAACCCACTCCAGTACTCTTGCCTGGAAAATCCCATGGACGGAGGGGCCTGATGGGCTGCAATCCATGCAGTCACTAAGAGTCAGACACGACTGAGCGACTTCCCTTTCACTTTTCACTTTCATGCATTGGAGAAGGAAATGGCAACCCACTCCAGTGTTCTTGCCTGGAGAATCCCAGGGACAGGGGAGCCTGGTGGGCTGCTGTCTATGGGGTCGCACAGAGTCGGACACGACTGAAGCGACTTAGCAGCAGTAGCAGCAGCAGTTGGTTCTGCTTCTCTGCAGAATCCTGACTAATATGGATTCTGGCACTGAGAAATGGGATACCGCTTTAACAAATGCCTGAAAATATAGAAGTAGCTTTGTATCTGAGAATGGATAGAAGCTAGAAGAGTTTTGAAGTGCATGTTAGAAAAAGTGTAGTGTGCCAGGAAGAAACTGTTGGTAGAAACATGAAACTAAAGGAGATTCTGATGAGAACTCAGAAAGGAAAAAGGATCATGTGGTAGGAACCTTAAGGAAAGATGATTTTTGTTACAAAGTGGCAGATAACTTGGCTGAATTGTGTCCTAATGTTTTGTGGAAATTAGACATTGTAAGGACAAATTTGGATATTGAGCAGAGGAGATTTTAAGCAAAATGTTGATGGCATTGCCCAGTTTCTCCTTGATGCTTATAGTAAAATGTGAAAGAGAGAAAGAAAAACTGAAGAAGAAATTGTTAAGTAGAAAGGCACCACACTTTAAGAGTTGAGGAATTCTCAGTCTATCCATATTGCAAAAAATGAGAAAACATATTCTGGAGAAAACACTGAATTCCCTGGTGGCTTAGACAGTAAACAATCTGCCTGCAATGCAGAAGACCTGGGTTCGAGCCCTGGAGAGAACACCAAGTATATAATTAGACAGTTGCTCCATTAGACTATGGATATGATTCATGGTCTAATCAGCCGTCTCAGCAGAAGCCAGGAATAGAGATGGGGTTATACCATCAGAAACGTTGCCAGCTTTGACTGAAGAGAAGAGGGATGAGACAAAGTGAAGGAAGACTGTCAGATGTCTGGGATTCTATAGGACAGGATAATAGACATATCCAACTGTGAACACATGTTATCCTTCAAGAAAAAGTAGAAACAACCCCAAAGCTGGGACTATCTCCTCCTTGGCTTCAACGAGTCAGGCCTGGGACCTCAGGAGTGGGGCTGCTACCCCAAACAAATCCAGAAGGTAGAGCTTCCATCCCTGTGAGCCTGGAGGACAGAGCATTGAACCAAACAGAATTATTCTTAATCTTTGAAATCTAATGGAATTTTTTGTCTAGGTTTTAGACTTGCTTATGACCTTTGACAGCTCAGTGGTAAAGAATCTCTCTGCCAATGCAGGAGATGCCAGTTCGATCCCTGGGTCGGGGAGATCCTCTGGAGTAGGAAATGGCAGCCCACTCCAGTATTCTTACCTGGAGAATCCCATGGACAGAGGAGCCAGGTGGGCTACAGTCCACAGGGTCACAAAGAGTTGGACGTGACTGACCAACTGAACAACAACAATGACCCTCGGCACCTTTCCTCTTTCCAATTTCTTCCATCTGAACTAGGACTGTCTATGCTATGCCTGTCTTACTATTATATTTGGTAAGCAGATAACTTATCTTGTTTCACAGTTTGACCGCTGGAAAGGAATTTTGCCTCAAGATCAAGCATCTCTTGAGTCTTCCCTATACTTGATTTAGATACTATTTAGACATGGGACTTAGAGTTGAGCTGTGGTGGGTTAAGACTTTAGGCTGTTGAGATAGAGGTAAAAGTAATATGCATGTGAGATGGACATGAAATTTGGGTATCTCAAGGGTGGAGTGTTATGAACCGAGTCGTGGCACCTCAAAATTCAGATGTGGAAGTCCTAACATCCCCTGCTTTGGAATGTGACTGTACATGGACATATGGTCTTTAAAGAGGTGATTAAGTTAAAATGTGTTACTTAGGATGGGCCCTAAACCCATCTGACTGGTATCAGTATAAGACGATATTTGGACACACAAAGAGACACCAAGGATATGTTCACACAGAGGAAAGGCTATGTGAGGACAGTGTAAGGAGAGAACTATCTGCAGGCCGAGAAGACAGGCCTCAGGAGAAACCAAGCCTGCTGACACTTTGATTTTGGACTTCTAGCTTCCAAAACTGTGAAAAAATTAATTCCTGTTATATAAGCCACCCAGTCTGTGGTATTTTGCTATGAAAGTCCTAGTAAAACAATATAACATTCAAAGGTAAAAGTATCGACTGCTGTTGTTGTTTTTCAGCTGCTAAGTCATGTCCAACTCTTTGTGACTTCATGGACTGCAGCATGCCAGGCTCTGTCCTCCACTGTCTCCCAGAGTTTGCTCAAATTTATGTCCATTGAGTTGGTGATGCTATCTAACCATCTCAACCTCTGCCATCCCCTTCTCCTTTTGCCTTCAATCTTTCCTAGAATCAGTCTTTTCCAGTGAGTCAGCTCTTCACATTAGGTGTCCAAAGTATGGGAGCTTCAGAATTAATCCTTCCAATGGATATTCAGGATTGATTTCCTTTAGGGTTGAGTGGTTTGATCTCCTTGCTGTTCAAGGGACTCTCAAAAGTCTTCTCTAGCACCAGCATGTGAATGCATCAGTTCTTTGGTGCTCAGTCTTCACTCACATTCATACATGACTACAGGAAAAATCAGCTTTGATTACAGGAAAAATCAGCTTTGACTATATAGACCTTTGGTGGCAAGTGATGTCTCTGCTTTTTAATGCACTGTCTAGAGTTTGATGACTCTACACATGGACATCTCCACATGGTCAATACTGAAATCAGACCAATTATATTCTTTGCAGCCAAAGATGGAGAAGCTCCATACAGTCAGCAAAAATAAGACCTGGAGCTGACTGTGGCTCAGATCATGAGCTCCTTATTGCAAGATTCAGGCTTAAATTGAAGAAAATAGGGAAAAACACTGGGCCATTCAGGTATGACCTAAATCAAATACCTTATGACTATGCAGCAGAGTTCAAGAATAAATTAAAAGTATTAGATCTGGTAGACAGAGTGGCTAAAGAACTATGGATGGAAGTTCATAACATTGTACATGAGGTGATGGCCAAAACCACCCCACAGAAAAAGAAATGCAAGACAAAGTGGTTGTGTAAGGAAGGTTTACAAATAGCTAAGGAAAGAAGAGAAGTGGAAGGCAAGGGAGAAAGGGGAAGATATAACCGACTGAATACAGAGTTCGAGAGAACAGTGAGGAAAGAAGGCCTTCTTAAATAAGCAATGCAACAAAATAGAGGAAAACAATAGAATGGGAAAGACTAGAGAATTCTTCAAGAAAATTGCAGATGTCAAGGGAATAGTTCATGCAAGGATGGGCACAATGAAGGACAGAAAAGGTAAGGACTTAACAGAAGCAGAAAAGATTAAGAAGAAGTGACAAGAATACACAGAAGAACTAGACAAAAAAAAGGTCTTAATGACTGCATGACCACGATAGTGTAGCCACTCACCTAGAGCCAGACATCCTTGAGTGTGAAATCAAGTGGGCCTTAGGAAATATTTACTACAAACAAAGGTAGTGGAGGTGATGGAATTCCAGCTGAGATATTTCAAATCCTAAAAGATGATGCTCTTAAAGTGCTGTACTCAATATGTTAGCAAATTTAGAAAACTCAGCAGTGGCCACAGGACAGGAAAAGGTCATTTTTCATTCCAATCCCAAAGAAAGGCAATGCCAAAGAATGTTCAACCTACTGTACAGTTGCACTCATTTCACATGCTAGCAAGGTCACTTTCAAAATCCTTCAAGCTAGGCTTCAGCAGTATGGAAACTATGAACTTTCAGATGTACAAGCTGGATTTTGAAAAGGCAGAGGAATCAGAGATCAAATTGCCAACATTAATTGGACCATGGAGAAAGCAAGGGACTTCCAGAAAAACAGCTACTTCTACTTCATTGACTATGCTAAAGCTTTTGACTGTGTGGATTACAACAAACTGTAGAAAATCTTAAAGAGATGGGAATACCAGACTACTTTACCTGTCTCCTGAGAAACCTGTAAGCAGATCAAGAAGCAACAGTTAGGATAGGACATGGAACAACAGACTTGTTCAAAACTGGGAAAGGAGTGCCACATTTTGTTTAGCTGTTCCCCTGTTGAAGGATATCTGGGTTATTTCCACTTTTTAACTGTTAGGAGTAAAACTGTTATGAACATTCCTGTAAATGTTTTGGTGTGAACATAAATTTTCATTTCTCTGGGTAAATTGCCCAGAGTGTCATTGCTGTATCTATCATATGGTAATTGCATGTTTAGTTTTGAAAAACTGCCAAATTGTTTTCCAGACTGCCTGTACAATTTTGCATTCCCATTGGCAACGTATGAGTGACTCAGTTTATCTAGTCTTGCCTGAATTTGTTTTTTTAATTAATTTATTTATTTTAATTGGGAGATAATTACAATATTGTGATGGGTTTTGCCACACATCAATATGAATTGGCCACAGGCATACATGTGTCCCCCTCCTCTGCCACCGCCACCTCCCTCCTCTATTCCTCTGGGTGGTCCCAGAGCACTGGCTTTGGATGCCCTGCTCCATGCATCAAACTTGCACTGGCCATCTATTTTACATATGGTAATGTACATGGTTTTTCATTTATCTGGCTGCATTGGGTCTTAGTTGTGACATACGGGATCTTCACTGCATCATGTGGGTTCTTTCATTGAAGCCCGTGGACTATCTAGTTGTGCACTTGGACTCAGGAGTTGTGACACGCGGGCTCTCTAGTTGTGGCACACAGGCTCCAGAGCACATGGGCTCAGTAGTTGCAGCGCATGGACTTAGTTGCTCTGTGATATGTGAGATCTTAGTTCCCATACCAGGGATAGAACTCACATCCCCTCCATTGCAAGGCAGATTTTTAACCACTGGACCACACAGGAAGTCACTGCATTTGGTTTTGTCACTGTTTTCTTCAGCCATTCTGACAGGTGGAGTTAATATTTCATTGTGCTTTTAAATTTTAATTTGCATTTCCATGATGGCTGAAGATGTTGAATATCTTTTCCTGTGCCTATTTGTCCTCTGTTCATGCCTTTTATCCATTTTATAATTGGATTAAGAGGCATGAAGTTACCTCTAGAGAGCTGCCCTGGCTCAGGCTAACAGACAGAATAAGAGAACGTGAGGCTCCTTGAGACTCACTTTTCTTGACAGGGAGAGCAGAAATGGAGCTAAAGCTGTCAAATGTGCCTCAAATTAGAAGTGAACTTGGATATGGAACAGGATTAAGAAGTGGGGCAATCTCTGGGTCCATCTGTGGAGATCCGGATAAGGCAAAAAATGAAGGGAGATGCGGGGAAGAGAAAAATAATGGAAGGAGAGAAATACAGGGGGATGCCTTCTACATGATTCAACACTCTTAGCCTGCTCAATGGAATGCAAAAAACTATTCTCCTAGACCTGTGGTTTTCAACTCTGGATATCCACTAGAATCCTTTCTAATGTTTAGAATCAACCAACTGAATTAGAATCTCTAGGGGTAAGTCCAGTCATCAGTTTTCCTTAGTTGATTCTAATGAGCTATGAAAATTGAAAACTTTATCAGATGATGTATTAGTTTGTTATGGCTGCCATAACAAGATACCACAGACTGAGTAGCTTAAACAACAGAAATTTAATTTTAAAGGTTGGAAGTCCAAGATCCATGTGCCCACAGGTTTGGTTCCTTCTGAGGCCTCTATCCTTGGCTTGCAAATGGCTGTCTCCTTACTCCTTCTTCACATGGTTGTCCCACTGTACATAGACACCCTGGTATTTCTCTGTGCGTCCTAAACTCCTCTTATAAAGAAATAATATTGGGTTAGGGTCCACCCTAACAGCCTCATTTTAACTTAATCACCTCTTTAAAAGCCCTATCTTCAAACACAGTTGCAATCTGAGGTACCAAAGGTTAAAGCTTCAGTATATGAATTTGGGTAGGACATAGTTCAGTCCAAAACAGATGGTATGAGAAATACCATGGTCTGAGAAATTCATCTCCCTTTTAGCTACCTTCCTGGAACTATTACACAACACTTCTGCAATCACATCATTAGGTAGAAGTTGGTCATGTGGCCATGTTTGGCTGCAAAGGGAGCTATAAATGTGGTCTTTTCCTAGAAACATTACTGTACAAAATAAATTAGGGATTTGTTTATTAAGAAATAATTTGATATAAAAATTGATATAGATTATATGCTACCACTTTTATACCCAAAGCAGGAAGAAGCACGGCCTCAATTATCATGTCTTTCTACTCAATTTTCCAACCACAGTTTTCATGGGTTCAAACAAAAGTGCTGCTTCAAAGACACCTGAGCTTACTCTCCCATCTTCCAAAATCCCCTGCCCCAGACTATGCCTGAGTCATCATAATTTAGCACGTTTAATCTATGTCATGCATTCACTCATTCATTCATTCAATAAATATGTTTTGGTTACCAATGATATGAGAGGCTCTGTGAAAGGTACTAGAGATACATCAGAGAGCTTGACAGACATGGTCATGGTTTCCATGGAGTTTATGTTCTAGAGGGGTTGATACACTCAAGAATTAAGAGCTATTAAGAAAATAATACGGGGAAATGTGACAGAGAATGACTAAGGTTGGGAAGGCAAGGAAGGATTTTCTGAAGATGTGACTTTGGTCTAATCAAATAGCAAGATGTAGTCAGCAGTGGGAATATATAGGAGCTGAGCACTTGAGGCAGGGGAACAGCAAGAAGAAAGGCCCTTAGATGTAGGCAAGCTTGTCACTTTTAGGAAACAGCTTGTGTGCCAGTGTATATTGGGAGGACAGTGTCAGAAAATGAAGTTAGAATGATAGAAGGGGCCCAATAACAAAAGGTCTAGTGGGCCATGGTAAGGACTTTGAGTTTATTCTTATTATGATGGAGCCACTGGGTGCTTTTTAAAAGGAAGGGATAATATTATTAAAATCTACTTTATTAAAGCTTACTCTAAATGTTCTTTGGAGAAAAGACTGAAATAGAGCAACTGTATGATCAAGGAGACAAGTTTAGGAGGCTATTGCAGACAGAGTGAGAGGTTACAGTCTTGTAGACAAAGTCTTAGCAATGGAAGGGATGAGAAGGGGTTTGAAATGAGATATATCTTAGAAGTACGTGTTATTTGTGAAGCCTATGAAAAATCTGGTGGGGGTAGCATGTGGTTGGATGTATAAGCCAGGAGATCCTGAGAATATTCTTGCATGTGTGCGTGTTCCGTCACTCAGTCATGTCCGACTCTTTGTGACTTCATGGCCTAGAGCCCACCAGGCTCCTCCATCCATGGGATCTCCCAGACAAGAATAGTTGAGTGGCTTGCCATTTCCTTCTTCACTGGGTCTTCTCAACACAGAGATCGAACCTGCATCTCCTGTGTCTCCAGCATTGGCAGGTGGATTCTTTACCACTGAGCCACCTGGGAAGCCCCTGAGAATATTCTTGGCAATGACACAAAACAAAATAAATAAGCAAACACACAAAACCCAACTGTACAGCTTCACACTCTAATTCAATTGGAAAACACATGTCGATTCCATATATGAGCATGACACAACTCTAGATTCGGGAAGGGATACAAAGACATTAAAAACCAACATCACTATGGCTGATTCATGTTGCTATATGGCAGAAACCAACACAATATTGTAAAACAATTATGCTGCAATTAAAAAGAAATAAATTTAAAACAATCAACTTCACTGAGCTATAATTTATGTTCAGCATAATACATCCATTTGTTTTTGGTTGTGCTGCATGGCTCATAGAATCTTAGCTCCCTAACCAGGGATCAAACCCAGGCTCCTGGCAGTGAGATCACCGAGTCCTAACCACTTGGCCACTATGGAATTCCCAAATGCATCCACTTTAGGTATATAATTCAATAAATTTAGATATGTGCATTCACATATATAACCACTGCAATCAACATATAGAACATTGACATGAAGGCTTTTGAGAGCTCTATCACTTTCTTCATGAAGCTCATCATGTTTTTAGAGAGAAAGAAACACATACAAGTAAGTTGGAGAAAGGAAAAGGATAAATTTCAATTATTGAAACAGTTCTTAATGGTTGTGGCTTTGGAGAGAATATCCACTGGGAAATGCCTGGTTATAATGCAAATATATTTGGGGCAAGAGGCTTACCATCAACATAGAAGGTCAAGGGAGAAGTCAGGCTAAGGTACCACATGACTTTCTTGTCCCAAAATATCTCACGAAACTGAAATACCCATAATTATTCACTACTTTGGCTTAAAATATTTAGAATTATCTTTGGATTATGAGTAGTAAAATGCACATAAATTTCCCAAGAGAGATGTCTTTAGGATATGTAGAAAGCCAACACTCCACTAACATATGTATGTTAAGTCATTTATAGGATTTGCTGGCTACCACCTTATTAGAGGATAGTGATCTCTAGGACAAATAAGGAACTACAAAACAAGTACAATAGTCTCTCATCTTCTCTGTTTTTTTTTATCTTTCAAGAGAAAGCTTTCCTGCTTTTAGGATATCTTAAATCACTTTGTGGTGGCAAGCCCCATTAGGAAGCATATGACATTTGTTTTTAATCCAGAGACAATGAGAATTTTGGGGGCGAGCATGAGTTAGTTCATCTAGGTATTGGAGGAAGCCCTAGCAACTGGTGTGTGTGGGGAGCATATACACAAAGTCCAGGGCTAATTAAAGTCTAATAACTATGTTTATCCATATTGATGAGAACACGTCCAAAGTGGCCATGGTGGGAATGATGGAGGCTGTGCCTGGGCTTAACAGTCTGGGCCTTAACTTACCTAAGTGGATATAGCTTTGCTATTGTTTGACGTCCAACCTTTCTGCCTTATGACCCAGCAATCCCACTGCTGGGCATACACACTGAGGAAACCAGAATTGAAAGAGACACATGTACCCCAATATTCATCGCAGCACTGTTTATAATAGCCAGGACATGAAAGCAACCTAGATGTCCATCAGCAGATGAATGGATAAGAAAGCTGTGGTACATATACACAATGGAGTATTACTCAGCCATTAAAAAGAATACATTTGGATCAGTTCTAATGAGGTGGATGAAACTGGAGCCTATTATACAGAGTGAAGTAAGCCAGAAAGAAAAACACCAATACAGTATACTAACACATATATATGGAATTTAGAAAGATGGTAACAATAACCCTGTATATGAGACAGCAAAAGAGACACAGATGTATAGAACAGTCTTATGGACTCTGTGGGAGAGGGAGAGGGTGGGATGATTTGGGAGAATGGCATTGAAACATGTATAATATCATATATGAAACGAGTCACCAGTCCAGGTTCGATGCATGATACTGGATGCTTGGGGCTGGTGCACTGGGACGACCCAGAGGGATGGTACGGGGAGCGAGGAGGGAGGAGGGTTCAGGATGGGGAACACATGTATACCTGTGGCAGATTCATGTTGATATATGGCAAAACCAATACAATATTGTAAAGTTAAAAAATAAAATAAATAGAAACTAATGTTGAGCCTCAAATATGGGGACTGTTTGAATAAATTGGGCCTTTTCACCTTGAAAAGAATACTGAGTCTTTTGAAAGGAAAATATCTATACTCTAGATTGTTGTTTGCCTTCAAAGTTTCAGCCATCACCTCTGTCTGAGAGCATACAGAGTGTTAGATCCACTATCTGTCATGGGATTCCCAGAAAACATGATAACAGATGAGGAGACCCATTTTACAACAACAATGTGTGGAAATGAACCCGTGAATAGAGAATCCATTAGTCATACAGCATTCTATACCATTCAGAAGCTTCTGCCTAATAGAGGCCTGCTGAAGGCCCAAAGTTCTTTTTGGAGGCAATGGTTTAGTAGCATTGGGAATCATCCGCTAGGACTTGGTATACACCGTGAATAAATGACTTTTGTATGATTCTGGTCCTCAAAAGGAATAATGCATTGATCTGGGAAAAAAAGGGTATATACTGGAGTGACCTCACTTGCCATCATTCCAATCGATTCTCATTGGAGAAATTTGGGTGCTTGGTTCCTAGAACTCTGGGCTATTGAATTATACCCTACAAATGCCACTTGTGCACTTTATTCTCCTTGTGTCTATAAGCCATAATGCAGAAAAAGGAGTCATCATTCTGGCAGAGGTAATTGATTCTGATCACAGGATAAAGATATTATTACACATTGAGAGTAGGGAGAAATATTCTTGGCTCCCAAGTGATCTGTTGAGTGCTTCTTGGTACTCCCCTGCCAAATTTTGACAGTAAAAAAAAAAAAAGACAAAGGAGAAATTTAAGCAGCGAAAAGAGTTAAGTGACCAGGGATGAGGGTTTGGATAATGTCACTTGTAACCTATTAACATCATCAGAGGTAAGTTGAAGATGAAGGGAATCTAGAATGTATAGTGGAAGATGAATATTAGTTGTGGCCACAAGACTAGTTGCAGAGATATGGGCTGGCAGTTATTTTTTTTAATTTTTAAATTTTTATTTATTTATTCTTGGCTGTGCTGGGTCTTCATTACTGCACGAGGGCTTTCTCTAGTTGTGGCAAGTGGTGAATACTCTCTAGTTGCAATGCATGTGCTTCTTATTGTGCTGGCTTCTCTTGTTGTGGAGGATGGGCTCTAGGATTGTGTGCTTCAGCAGTTGCAGCAATGGGCTCAGTAGTTGCGGTGCGTGGATTTAGTTGCCCCATAGCATGTGGGATCTTCTCAGACCAGGGATCAAACCAGTGTCCCCTCCATTGCAAGATGAATTCTCAACCACTGGACCACCAAGGAAGCCCCTGGGCTGGTAATTATCTCCTAAGCTTCCCTCAGTAATACAGATCCAATGGGTCCCAGAGAAACTGCTCCCTGGACATAAATGAAGAAATAGATCCAATCAGAGCAAGGGGTAGATTGTGATGAACACAGAATCATGCTCCCTCTATTTCCCCTTAAAGGAGGGACTTGTTGCCCACTTTGTTGGCATTAACATCAGATAGCATTCGGCTGTCAGTGGTTTCAAGGATAACCTCTGCTGCAGAGAGCTATCTTGCCCATACGTGCACACAAGCTAAGTCGCTTCAGTCATGTCCAACTCTTTGCCCATAGTCATGCCCTTACTATGGCATTCCTCATTGATTGAGGAAGAATATAAAGGCCCAGCCATTTAGGCCTAATATTCGACAAATCTGGGAGGACATTTTAGCTCCATAACTCCATACAGGGTGGGCAAAAGCTATTAGTAGTCCTGCATCATAAGACTAATTTTTTCCTTGTCTCAGTCCTACTTCCTCCTCCATTCTAGAAGTGTTCATCCCTATAGGACTCTGTAATAAGCATCCAGAATACTAAATATAATCTCAGAGATTGCATTCTAGAGACCACCTTGGGACCACCTCCAGCTCTTCTAAATGAGAACCTACATATTTGTCTGCTTTGTTCAATGCTTTATTCCTAAGTATCTAGAATAAGGCTTAGAAGAGAGTAGAACCTCAATGATTACTGATTGAGTGGGAATATAAAATGGTACAAACACATTGAAGAACAGTTTGGACGTTTTTTAAAAGTTAAACTTAGACCTATCATTTAATCTATCCATTTTACCTCTAGATAATTACCCAAGATAAATGATAACATATGTCTATCCAAAGACTTGTACTCCAGTTTCATAACAGCTATATTCATAATATCTCAAAACTAAGAAACAGCTGAAACATATACCAATTAAAGTGAAAGTTGCTCAGTCGTGTCCAACTCTTTGCAACCCCATGGACTATACAGTCCATGGAATTCTCCATGTAGAATAGAGGCCAGAATACTGGAGTGGGTAACCTTTCCCTTCTCCAGGGGATCTTCCCAACCCAGGGATTGAACCCAGGTCTCCCACATTGCAGGCGGATGGATTCTTGACCAGCTGAGCCACAAGGGAAACTCAAGAATACTGGAGTGGTTACCCTATCCCTTCTCCAAGGGATCGTCCCAACCCTGGAATTGAACCAAGCTCTCCTGCACTGCAGGCAATTCTTCACCAACTGAGCTATTAAGAAAGCCCCATACCAATTAATGAATGGAAAAGTAAATTGTGGAGTGCTACTTATCAGCAAAAGGAACAAACTATTGATCCATTTAACAACATGAATGAATCTCAAAACAGTTATGCAAAATCAAAGAATCTGAGAGAAAGTTGGGATGAACTATATTCTTCCATTTATATAAAACTCTAGAATATACAAACTAGTTGTCTGGGCATGGGGGATGGTGATGGGGATGAAGGAGGGAGTGAAGAGGAGTTACAAAGAAGCATGAGAAATTGGGGGGTTAATTAATATGTTCATTATTTTATAGTGGTTATGATATCATAGGTGCATGCATATGTCAAAACTTAAGTTGTAAAATTTAAATATATACAGTTGATTACATGTCAATTATACATTAGAAAATCTGTTAAAATAATTATCAGTTGGATAAAATAATGAATATATAACCCAGGACTGTCATTCCCCAGAAATCTACCTCAAATGCACTTTCTCTGCTCCTTGTTTCACAATGCAGAAACTAGGCCTTTGACTCTCTGGGTCTTAGGAATGGGCTTAAGAAACATGGCTGCACCCTCTACCTTTATCTTTTTTGTGGAAAAACACAGCTCCACCCTAAACCTTAATAAAAATTGATGTGAAATAAAATGCTTTTTAGACAAGCAGCTCTTATTTTGCCAAGACCAGGCAGCAATGAACATCCTTGCTGTTTCATGGACAAAAAAAGAGGGACTTGCTAGAATTGTTGGCTCAAGGCAGGAACCACAGCTGTATAATCTGTTGAAAAGAGACACTGTGGTCCATGACTGAAAATTCTTGTGATGAGGAGGAGCTATATTGGGAGTTATTAGAAAGAAATACAAAAATCAATATGAGAGTGCAAAAAACATTTATTATATAAAACTCTCCCATGTTTAAGAGAGGAGGGATATAAAGAAGAATCCTCAGTATGCTGAACAGGATGATATATGTGAGGATTCCATTGTGAGAAACTGAGAGAGGTAAATGGCTCCACTTAGGACAGATTTGGAGAGAAGGAAATTATTCAAGAAGGGCAGGAGCTAATGCTTGTTCATCTCATTTGGCTGTAGGGAAAGGAGGCAGGGTTGTCTAATGAAAGAAGTTTGATGAGGTTTTGCTGCACAGTGTGCCAGGGTACCTCTTCTTTGTTTCCCTGAAGATGTCAATAAAAGGTACCTTGCATGGTTTCGTGGTTAGATTTATCATTGGTTGCAGGGTGGGCAATGGATTTCAGCATAGAGAAGAGAAAGGAAGGGACAGAGGCAGACCAGCTCATTGCCAATCCCTTCTCTTCCCTTCCCTTCCCCTCAATATAACTTAGAACCTGTGGAAATACACATGGACCTTTCTGTAGGTGGTTTATTTGATTTCTTACAGTCAGCTGTCTGAGTTTCTTTCTTATATATTTCAGAAATTTGAGGAGAACCAAGGCTTCCGTGTGTCTGCTATAGGATACTAGTCATCAACCACATGCTATTCTATGGCCTTGAGGAGATATTTGGAAAGCTGGAGCTGGAATCCTTCCAAGAGGTGAGCCTACATCACTGAATAAGGTTTCACTTCCAGTTCTTTACTTGAGTAGTGGAAATGAGCAACCAAGTTAACCTCATGATGACCCATATTCCCAGGACTTTCAATTTTGACTGCTTTGCCCTATTGAATAAGCTAGATCACCATCAGAAGTTTCATTTGATCTTTAGCTATCTCTCAAACCAACTACATAAGATGCTCAAGGAGTGTGTATAGAAGTTATCTGAAGATACAAATGCCAAGATTTCCAGAATGTCCCTGCAAAGGCTCATCAAGTTAGAGGTAAGTCTAGGCTTCCCTTTTCCAAATTTCTGATGAATCACTTAAAAGCACTGGCTGCGAGGCTAAGGTTCTGGTCTGCCAGGGGCTATTAACTGTTAGAGAAGAAAGATATATGTCTAGAATATAACTTTCATTCATTCATTTACTTATTCATTCATTCACGCACCTCTACATGTCAAGCTTAGTGCCAAAAAGGGAAGATAGGACAATGAAAAAATTCAGACAATGTTCCTTTCTCCCTGAAGGTTAGGAATCTATATAGAGAACTGCAAGGAGCTCTGGTTGCTAAATAGTAATGGAGGTATTTGGTGAGATACTTGGGCCCACAAAAGGTCTAACCCCAGTTCAAAGATTCTACTCTTCCCCTCCTGTATGTTTCATAGGCATGCAGAATGGCATGACCATTCTGTAAATACTAGCTGAGTAACCAACCTTCTAAACCTTGCAAACAGCCCTTATTATATACAAAAATATATGTAAATTTCATTTAATTCTTACAATTGGAGTTATATGACTAATGATCTTGTCTCTGTATCTAATTCAAGAAGCTGAGGTTAAGAAAGGTCAAGTATCTTGGAAAAAAATAGCAGACCTATTAATAATAGGAAAGTGTTAGATTCTAGGTGGTGTACTAGTAACCAGTATGGAATACTAGTTCCCATCCTTTAGGTACAGGCTAAGGTAGTAGCAATGCAAATTTCTCAGTCAGTCGTCTGGGATTCATTGGAAAATAGAGAATTTTATGAACTGAAGAAGCCATAGAATAATGAAAGCCTAACATACCATCTTCCTGCCTGCTCTGCATCATTGTTCCTGCCTCTGCTCTCTTGTCTTCTATGATAATGTCATCTTAACATTAGGTTTTGTTATTGACTGAACTGTGTTCTCCCAAAATTCATATACTGAAGCCTTGATTACATGGGCTTCCCTGATGGCTCACTGGTAAAGAATCTGTTTGCAATGCAGGAGAAGTGGGTTCGATCCCTGGATTGGGAAGATTTCCCTGGAGAAGGGAATGGCAACTGATTCCAGTATTCTTGCCTGGGAAATCCCTTGGACAGAGGAGCCTGGTGGGCTACTGTCCATAGGGTCTCGAAGAGTCAGACACAACTGAAGCAACTTAACACTACCACTCCATGGAAAAATTGAACAACAACAACAGAATGTGACTGGATTTGGAGACAGGGCCTTTAAAGGGTGATTAAGTTAAATTAAGGCTGTGAAGGTATACGTTAATCCAATCTGACCAGTGTCTTTATAAGAAGAGTTTAGAACACACAGAGAGACGGCAGAAGTGTATACACACAGAGAGACAACCATAGGAAAAGCAGCAAGGAGATGGTCATCTTCAAGCCAAGGAGAGAAGCCTTAGGCAAAAACAAACCTATTCCTACCTTGATCTTCTACTTCAAGCCTCCAGAACCGTGAGAAACAAATTTCTGTTGTTAAGCTACTTTGTCTGTGGCATTTTTGTTGTGGCAGTCTGAACAATCTAATATAGGCATTATGAACGTGTTTTAGCCGGCCATGAAACAGGTACAATCGACTGTCAGAAAGGATGAAAATAAAATGATGATTAAAAAAAAATAACCAGTAAACTGACCAATTAAACCTAAAGGTGGTTAATTTGTATTAATATTAGGCAAAATAGACATCAAGCAATTGCAATAAAGAAAGCTATTATCTAATCATAAAATGTATTAAAAAGATAAAAATCCTGAACTTATATTCACCTGATAACATACCTTCAAAAACATATATAGCAGTAATTAATGAAGTTATAAGTTGTTGTTATTATTCAGTCACTAAGTTGTGTCTAACTCTTCGTGACCTCCTGGACTGCAGCACATCAGGCTTCCCTGTCCTTCACTATCTTCCTGAGTTTGCTCAGATTCAAATTCATTAAGTTGGTGATGCTATCTAACAATCTCATCCTCTGCTGCCCTCTTCTTTTGCTTTCAATCTTTCCCAGCATCAGGGTCTTTTCCAATTAGTCCACTCTGCATCAGGTGGCCAAAGTATTGGAGTTTCAGCTTTAGCATCAGTCCTTCCAATGAATATTCAGGGTTGATTTCCTTTAGAATTGACTGGTTTGATCTCCTTGCAGTCCAAGGGACTCTAAAGAATTTTCTCCAAGACCACAGTTCGAAGGCATCAATTCTTTGATGCCCAGCCTTTATGTTCCAACTTTCATATCTGTACATGATTATTGGAAAAACCATAGCTTTGACTAGATGGACCTTTGTTGGCAAAGTGATGTCTTTGCTTTCTAATATGCTGTCTAGGTTTGTCATTGATAGGGCCCACATGGGGTCTCATTGATAAGATGGCTTGTTATGTCGTCGACTATCCTTTCAGAGAATTTTTCATTGGTGAGGTATAAGAAGGACTCCATTAGAAAGAGAGGACGCTAGTTCTCCTTAAGAGCCAGTCACCCTCTCTTTTCCCTCTAATAAATTTCCCTTTTCTTGCCTGACTGCCTGGCTTGATCTCTTTTTCTCTACACTCACCTTACATTCTGGTGCTGAAACCTGGGAGGGAAGATCCACCGCAAGTGGTGGGCTCCTCTCACAGGCCCACCTCTGGTGGTCCCCTCCCTTGGATCTTGCTGAGAAACTGACATGAGATCCAGGACGGGACTCTCCACTTGCCTTGCCGGACTGACATCTACACACCGGCCCACATTTCATTGGTGAGTTACAACGGTGAGTGAAATCCCATTCTCTTGGATCCCCTCTCTCTTGCCTCATTTCCAAGTCCTAGGCTCAAGGATCCCCACACTCCTCGGCCCCAGCCTTGTGCCCCATCTGACTTTGAAATAGGGGACGCCCATTTCAAAGCAGACTATTATTACTCTCTGAGAAAGACCTGAGAATGGGGAGGCCTTTTCTCTTGGACCTTTCTCCTCGCTTTCTCTCGCCCTTGTCTAACCTCCCTATTCAGCCACAATGGGAAATTCTCAATCCCAGCCCTCAAAATCTATCTCTCTAGGATGCCTTCTCCAAAACCTAAACGCTTTGGGCTTCCAAGGGGATATAAGACCAAAAAGACTTATTTACTCTTCTAACACTGTCTGGCCGCAATACAGACTTGATAACAGCTCCTGATGGCCTAAAACGGAACTCTTCTGTTTTTTTTGGAACTCTTGATTATAATACTCTACTGGACCTCGATAACTTCTGCCGCCAAATGGTAAGTGGTTAGAAATCCCTTAAGTTCAGGTTTTCTTCACTCTCTGCTCTTGACCCTCTCTCTGTGAATCCTGTTCTACTTCTCAAATACTCTTAGCCCACTCTGGGCCACAACCTCCTAATACAATGTCTCCTGATCCCTGTTCAGACTTTTCTTCTTCCTTCAACCCTTTCTACCGCAGCCCACCCCCTATCGCTTCCAATCCATTTGCAGCCACCCCAGATACAGTTCCAAAACTTCCACCTTATGTCCCCTCCTCTCTCCCTCCTTCTCAAGCACAGGATGACTCTGAAGCTCCCACCCGCCCCTCCCCAGCCAGTGTCTGAGAGAAGCTCTGAGACCTCAGCCCCACCCTATACCCTGAGGGTCCCAAGGCTTTATCCTGACCTCCCTAGATCCTCACCCCAAACCTGGTCCCAAACAAATTTAAAACAGGAAACTTCACCGCAGACCCCACTCCTTCCCCTGCTCCACTCCTCCCTTTAAGGGAAGTAGATGGAGCAGAAGACATTGTTTGGGTTCCTGTCCCATCCTCCTTCCCTCACCAATCTATCTCAGATTAAAAAGCATCTTGGCTCCTTCTCCTCAGACCTTGATAATTATCTAAAAGAATTCAAGTATATCACCCAGTCTTAGGACTTAACCTGGCATGATATTTACATCATCCTTTCCTCCACTCTTCTCCCAGAAGAGAAGGAACAAGTATGACAAGACTCTCAGGCGCATGCTGATGAGATACACAGGACAGACGAGACTAAGCCTGTAGGGGCTGTCCCCCGAGATGATCCCAACTGGGATTATCAGTCAGGGAGACCTGGATGAGCAGCCCGTAATCATACTATTGCTTGCCTCATTCTGGGCCTTCAAAAGGCAGGGCATAAAGCCATCACCTTTGATAAGCTCCAGGAAATAACTCAAAGACTAGATGAAAACCCCAGCACAATTTCTAGCCCTACAAAACAAAAGCCCTACAAAAATATACAAAAGGCCTAACAGAAGCCCTACAAAAATATATAAAATTAGACCCCACTTCAGCAGAGGGTACTCTTGTCCTTAAAATGCATTTTATCTCCCAGTCATTCCCAGATAGCCGAAAGAAACTAAAAAAGGCAGAAGAAGGCCCTCAAACCCCTCAATGAGACCTTTTAAATTTAACTTTTAAGATTTAAAAAAACCAGGAAGAACAGTCAAAACTAGAGAAGGCCCAATGAGATTAGGCCAAATACCAGCTTTTAGCCACTGACCTACATGGCTCCAAGCCTCTATCAACCAACAAAGAAAGGAAGCTACCTGGGCCCTGCTTCAAACACAGCAAAGAAGGCCACTGGGCCCACTCATGCCTAAAGCGAAGGCCCCCTCGAGGTCCATGTCCCAGCTGTGTTATAAAAGGGACATTGAAAGGTCAACTGACCAAATCCTGCTCTAGGGATCCGGACATCTCCTTCTGGTGTCAAGCAGGAGTCTGCCAACCCAGCTCTGCCCAGCCTTCTGGGACTCGCCACTGAAGACTGAAGGTGCCCAGGGCCCCAGGCCCCAACTCTCATCACCTGTACGGAGCCCAGGATAACTCTTACAGTGGCAGGTAAGCTGATCTCCTTTCTCATTGACACAGGGGCCGTTTACTCTGCTATGTCTGCCTACTCCAAAAAAACCAAGGTCTCTCAGAGAGAGGGTTGACGGTTTTATATCTACATCACGAATAACTGAGCCTCTACCTTGCACATTTCAAGATACCCCATTTTCCTATTCTTTTCTCATACAATTTCTCCCAAAATGCCCCACTCCTATTCTTGGGAGAGACCTTCTCTCAAAATTCAAAGCCTCTGTTACTATCCCAAGCCCAGCCTCTGATCTAGCCTGGCTACTGCTCCTCAACCCCACCTCCTCTTCCCCCACCGCATTGCCCTCCTTGTCCATAAACCCCATAGTTTGGGATACAGATAACCCATCTGTTGCCTCTTACCATGCTCCAATTCGTATCTGTCTCAAAGACCCCTCTAAATTCCCCAATCAACCACAATACCCCATCTCCCAAAAACATTAACAAGGGTTAAAGCCTATCGTCACTAAACTCCTACATCAGGGCCTCTTGTGCCCAACTCTGTCTCCCTATAACACCCCTATCCTACCTGTCAAAAAGCCAATGGTTCCTATCGCCTGGTCCAGGACCTGAGACTTATCATTGCAGCTGTTATCCTCATATACCCAGTAGTTCCAAATCCCTATACTTCTCTCTCTCATTCCCTCTTCCACTATGCACTTCACTGTTCTAGACCTCAGAAATGCCTTCTTTACTATTCCTTTACACCCAGACTCTCAAGACGTCTTTGCCTTTACCTGTACTGATCCAGACAATCATCACTCCCAATAGCTGACATGGACAGTCCTTCCACAAGGCTTTCATGATAGCCCTCATTTATTTGGCCCAGCTCTAGCATCAGACCTAACCTCTCTTGACCTTACTCCAAGTAGTGTCCTCCAATATGTGGATGATCTCCTCCTTTGTAGTCCTTCACTTACACATTCTTAACAACATACTTAGCTTCAGTCGTGTCCGACTCTGTGTGACCCCATAGACGGCAGCCCGCCAGGCTCCCCATCCCTGGGATTCTCCAGCAAGAACACTGGCGTGGGTTGCCATTTCCTTCTCCAATGCATGGAAGTGAAAAGTGAAAGTGAAATCGCTCAGTCATGTCCGACTCTTAGTGACCCCATGGACTGCAGCCCACCAGGCTCCTCCATCCATGGGATTTTCCAGGCAAGAGTACTGGAGTGGGGTGCCATTGCCTTCTCCAAACAACACACTATACAACTTCTCAATTTTCTAACTGATCGAGGCTATCAAGTATCTCCTACCAAGGTTCAGCTCTCTCTTCCTAGAGTGACCTATCTTGGAGTCCTTTTAACATCAACAAAGAGATATATTACTACCAATAGAAAGTTCCTTATATCCACCGTACCACTCCCTACATCAAAAACAGAGATCCAGTCCTTTTTGGGGTCAGCTGAATATCTACACCTCTGGATTCCTAATTTCATCCTCTTGGCACAACCCCTATATCAAGCTACCCAAGGAGATCTTTCAGAACCCCTAGAGCTAAAATCAAATTCCCTTTCAGCCTTTAACACCCTTAAGCCATTCTTAGCCCCATTCTCTCAGCCCCAGCTTTAACACTTCATGACCTTTCTCGCCCCTTTATACTCTACACTACTGAGAGACACAAAATTGCCCTAGGAGTTTTGAGACAAAATCAGGACCCCTCCTTCACCCTTGTCGTTTATCTATCAAAGCAATTAGATACCACAATTCAAGGATGGCCAGCCTGCCTACTTGCTCTGGCAGAAGTTGCCCTCCTCACTCAGAAAAGTAAAAAACTTACTTTTGGAGCACCCACTGTCATTCGTTCACCACATGACTTTATGGACTTTCTCACAGATCCATGGCCCTCTATCTCCTTCACGCATCCAACTAATTCATGTCACCCTTCTTGAATCTCCCAAGTTCTTTTGAACGCTGTCCTACTCTCAACCCTGCCACCCTTATCCCTAATTCTTCTGAGCCCCCCATCCATACTTGCAAAGAGGCTTTAGAAGACCTGATTCCCCATTTATCCCACATTTCCTCAACCCCTTTAAATAATCCTGACTTTACTTGGTATATTGATGGCAGCTCCTCTATAACATCAGAAGGAAAAAAAGTAGCTGGATGTGCAATTGTCTCTGACACCGAAATTATTGAATCCCAGCCTCTCCCCTCAGGAACCTCTTCCCAAAAGGCAGAATTTGTTGCACTAACTACAGCCCTTACCCTCACAGCTAACAAGAGAGCAAATATATACACTGATTCTAAACATACTTTCCACATCATACACTCACATGCTGCCATCTGGAAGGAACAAGGGCTCCTATCTACTAAAGGCTCTCCCATAACTAACGCCCTGCTTATACTCCACCTTTTAAAAGCAGCTAACATGCAAACTGAAGTAGGCATCATACATTGCCGAGGTCACCAGGTGGCCCTCAGACCCCATTTCATGGAGCAATGATGCCACAGACAGAGAAGCAAAACAAGCCTCACTCCAATCACCAGCTCAACAATTTATAGTAATCCCCAACATAAAGCCCCTTTACCTCCCTGAAGAAAAAACACGATTATTACAAGAGGAAGCACAACCACAAAGAAACTGGTTACAAAAACAGGGCCGCTATGTCCTTCACAAATCTCAGGCCACACAGATTCTTACAGGCATTCATCAGGTCCTACACTTAAGTACTAAACCTCTTTATCATCTCTTGGTGGTGGGTTTAGTTGCTAAGTCATGTCCGATTCTTGCGACCCCATGAACTGTAGCCTGCCGGCTCCTCTGTCCTTGGGATTTTCCAGGCAAGAATGCTGGAGTGGATTGTCATTTCCTTCGCCAGGGGATCTTCCTGACCCAGGAACTGAACCCGGGTCTCCTGCATTGCAGGCAGATGACTGAGCTATGAGGGAAGCTCAATCATCTCTTAAGACCTCTTATCACCTATCCTAACCTTCTTTCACTCCTACAACAAATCACTCACTCTTGCATTATCTGTTCCTCAGTCTCAACACAGGGATCCTTAAAGCCTATTCCCTCATTCCCAACACATCAGGCTTGAGGACATATCCCAGAAGAGGACTGGCAAATTGACTTCACTCACATGCTTCCAACACAAAAAATAAAACTCATGTTCACTCTAGTAGACACTTTTGCAGGGTGGATTGAGGCTCTTCCTATGAGATCAGAAACTGCCTCAGAGGTAACACAGTTTCTCATATGAGAAATCATCCCTCACTTTGGCCTCCCACTCTCTCTCCAATCCAATAATGGGCCAGCTTTGATCTCCCAAATCACTCAACAAGTAGCCCAATCCTGTTACAGAAACCAGTACTGGAGAAACCAAGCACCACACTTGGAGAGTAGGAGAACTCAGGTTTATATGTCAGTGGGCCCAGAGGCGTTAACACTCAAAGCTCTGAGCCCTGAACAAAGGGAATATAGAGTTTTTATAAACAGACTATAGTAGGCAGCACTAGCTGTTAATAAGCTGGTTTAAACTAAGCGGCTTCATGAGCATGGGAACAGCAGTCCAAGATGGGGAGGGGGATGCCTGGCCTGGACAGGCATGATTAAGCAGGTTTGCAGGGGCTGGACAATTGCAAAGAGCAGGACAAGGGTGAGTGAGATAAACTCCAGTTCCTAGTATTGCAAGTCCCCACGTTCTGCGAATACGTGACCTACATGATCTATACTTTGCAAGGGGCAAGCTGAGTTACAGAGGCAGAAGGAGAAGGAGATTATGTAAAATTTTAACTTTTCCTCTTCAATCCCTTGGCATAACCTGGAAACTACCCTTATTTCTAACCTTCTACTTACCCTTATTCTAACTTTTGGTCCATGTTTAATGCGTCTTTTTTCAAATTTCTTCAGGATGGTTTACAAGCCTTCACCAACCGAACTATCCAGGAGCTACTTCTAACTCACTCAGATTATCAAAAACTTCGACTCCACACAAATCCCCTTGACCCACATTCCAGCCTTCTCTTATCTCACCCCCACAACACCCTTGTCCTTCAGGAAGAAGTTACAGAAGATTGACCTTCGACCGTTATCCTAAATCAAAAAAGGCTGGAATGATAGGGCCTACATGGAGTCTCATTGATAAGATGGCTCATTATGTCAACCTCACAAACAAAGAATAAAATCACAGAGATCCTTGAGACTGACCAAATTGCCCAAATTGTATCCTGTTTTCTCACTGGTGCCTATCTTCTCAAAGCTGCGAGACCACCAGATTCAAGACCTCTGGCTACATGACCATCCCTTCAGAGAATTTTTCATTGGTGGGGTATAAGAAGGACTCCGTCAGAAAGAGAGGACGCTGGTTCTCCTTAAGAGCCAGTCACCCTCTCTTTTCCCTCTAATAAATTTCCCTTTTCTCGCCTGACTGCCTGGCTTGATCTCTTTTTCTCTGCACTCGCCTTGCAAGGTTCCTTTAAGGTTCCTGTCTGTTATGTATCTCTCCCAGGCTGTTCGGCCTGTCCTGATGCCTTTAAAATATTTTTCTGTCCTTCCTGGTTATAGAGAGATATTTCTTGCAGCTTTGGTTGTGTAGATCTTCCACGAGTTTCCAGTTTGTTTTCTGTGAGAACTGTCTCACTTGTAGGGGTATTTTTAATGTGTTTGTAGGGGAAATGAGTCCCATGTACTCCTACTCCACCATCTTGATTCTCCCTCTATTAAAGAGATTTTTAATTGTATAAAATTATCACATATAAAAACAGATACTCTAGACTAAATTAAAATTTCAGACTCCAGTTATAGTCAACTATTGCAAGTACCTGTTAGATTTTAGAAAGCACAGGATATGCCACATTTTTTTTTAGATTTTGTAGGGAAAAAAGGTAGAGCATCTTGCACATTTGCAATTATAATTGGACCAAAACAGGCTACATGAAGTAGATAATTAACAAATCATCTGGTGATGTTATGGAAATACAAAGTTCATTGACATAATTTAGTTTTCAATCCTAACTTCATTCTAAAGAAAGCTGGCAAAGGTCACTCTTTTACATCATATGTGAACATATCCACTACAGTAAATGAAAGTGTGACATTATAACAAGAAAACAATGTGGCTGTTTATGTAAAAACTTGTCTCATACTATTTCCAAAGACAATAGTTAGAATTATTTTGGGGGTGGGAAAAATAGTTACAATGAGTAGATAACAAGAGTCAAGCAAAGGCCACTTAAATTCTTAATTTCTAATAATTTTTAAAGTCTTGAACCACACATTTATTTTTTAATGGGCTTCATGGGGATGGGATTTTCAAACTGTGAATCATACCATCACAAATGGCATAGTTTATGAACAAAAACCCTGTAAGGAATCCCAGCCTTCTCACTTTTTCCTATCCACTGATCTCAAAAGACATTTTCACTGTGGATGTGATTTCCTATTTCCATAATGGGGAAGTCCCCAAGAATGAGATCATCACCTAGAGCTGTTAAACTTTACTTTGTGTAGGGAGAAGGGAGCATACGGAGTACTTTGACAGGGAGCACTATCTACAATTGATTCTCTTCTTTCCCATTGTTTGACAGTAAAGTCACTTCTAGTTAATTAATAAATTTCTTAAAGGAACAAACAAAAACATGTTTTGATTACAAATCCTATAAAGGTAGAGCCATATCTGATCAATTCTTTTGAATATTATTACCAGATTGTCAATTTTACTTTCTTAAAGTAAATTCACACAGGATTTCTTCTTTAGTTGTACATATTTGTGTTTGAACCAAAAGCATTTGAGTATTTGTGTGTAGTTTGGCAGTATCACAACTGTCTGTTATTCCCCTTTCCCATTTATCTGTGTTAAATAAAGCCACTAGTGTTAAGGAGTCCAAGCTTGCTCTGCTCGCTGCACGACTGGAGGTGTTGAGGCAAGGAAAATGACTTTATTCGAAAGCAGCTGATCAAGAAGATGGCAGGCTAGCACCTCAAAATAACCATCTTATCGGGGTCTGGATGCCAGATTCTTTTTTAGATCAGAGATGGGGGAGGTGAGGAAGCAAAGTAAAAAGGTCATTAATCTTGCAAACATTTCTAGAATGGCAAGCCTCAGGGAGGGGATGTGTTAATTTCTTCCTTCCTGCCATCTATAGGTGGACAAGGTTCTGAACAAAGGCACTTTAGTTTAACAGTCTGGCAGAGGGGCGGGGTCCTTCTAAGCAAGCCATTATGTATGATTATAATAACAAAAACAATGAAAAGCTTGTCAAAGAAATAGTTCCAACATGGAGTCAGAATTAATTTGCTGCTTCTTTGCAACACTAGCACTGACCTCCAAAATATCCACCTCAAAACAGAAATATAAAAGAAGTAAATATTTCCAGTAAATCTTGCCAAATAATATTTAAGAAGAATGGCTTACCAACCTGCCTCATCTAAATAGACACAACATCTGATAAATGCAATGTCTAAACAGCGTAACTCATATAAGCTGTGTTCATGTAGGTGTTTATCCATAGGCTTAGCCTCCCTTCCACAATGTATACTAGAAAGAGCTGATAGGCACCCATCAGTGTAACTAAATATATTTTCTAATCTCAAAAAAAAAAAAAAAAACCACCTGGTAATCATCTCAGAGAAAAAATAAATGGAATGACCATTAGTTTTGACAGGAGAATATCTGACCCTTCCCAAGAAAAGTTATAATTAGAACTCCAGGGTTTGTTTGTTTGTTTTTTTTAATTTAAATTTTATTTTATTTTTAAACTTTACAATATTGTATTAGTTTTGCCAAATATCAAAATGAATCCGCCACAGGTATACCTGTGTTCCCCATCCTGAACCCTCCTCCCTCCTCCCTCCCCATACCCTCCCTCTGGGTCGTCCCAGTGCACCAGCCCCAAGCATCCAGTATCGTGCATCGAACCTGGACTGGCGACTCGTCTCATACATGATATTATACATGTTTCAATGCTATTCTCCCAAATCTCCCCACCCTCTCCCTCTCCCACAGAGTCCATAAGACTGATCTATACATCAGTGTCTCTTTTGCTGACTCGTACACAGGGTTATTGTTACCATCTTTCTAAATTCCATATATATGCATTAGTATACTGTATTGGTGTTTTTCTTTCTGGCTTAGGTTTGTTTTTTGGTAAGAGAAGTTTACCTCAATAGCCATTAGTGGACTTGTCCATCCGTAGGTAATTACAGAAGGGGCTTCCCTGGTAGCTCAGTCAGTAAAGAATCCACTTGCAATGCAGGAGACCCGGATTTGATCCCTGGGTCGGGAAGATCCCCTGGAGAAGGAAATGGCAACCTCCTCCAGTATTCTTGCCTGGAAAATCCCATGGACAGAGGAACCTGACAGGCTACAGTCCATGTGGTCACAAGAGTTGGACATGACTTGGCAACTAAACCACCACACCACCAGTTAATTACAGAAACTAGAGTTGGGACCAACGTCAGGTTGTGATGTCAGATTCCATCCTGTGATTGTATACGGATGCTTCCTACATCCATCTCAAAGTTTCATAATAGGTTCTACTGTTAATATGTGGCTTCATTTTCATACTCTGCATTTACACGTGTTCCATAAATAATCCAAAATTATCTAAGAAACACCAAGTTGCCCATACATAGTCACTCCAAGAAATCATGACTTCCTTCAAAAAGCTTAGAACTACAAACACACAGTCTGCTGTCTTTACTAGTATATTCAGATTTAACCATGGTGCAAACTTTGGTCTGTAGTATTTTCTTCAGATTATTTATATAGCCATGCCACATTGCAGAGTGCTAGCAAAATAATCCCATTGCTTGTACAGCATTAAGTTTGCCTAAGCCAGCAAGCCAGAAAGACGACATCAAATTTATTTGGGATATACGGACAAAGCTTCAGTTTTCCACACAAATCAGCAAAAACAGTGTTTGTAAAACAGCAACTAAAAAAGAAATAAATATATATGGACCTTCTCCTTTCTCTGTTCTTTCTAGGAAGGTGCAAACTAAATGTAAATTCAGATTCCACTCATTTTTAATTTTTGGAATTCCATCAAGAGCTATAAAGACTGTCATATTTCTCTTTATAGTCTTTAAAAATAAAAGAAGGGGGCTTCCCTGGTGACTCAGTGGCCAATGCAGGAAACACAGGTTCGATTCCTGATCTGGGAAGATTCCACATGCCAAAGAGCAACTAAGCCAGGAAACCACAACTACTGAGACCATGGGCCACAGCTATTAAAGTCTGAGCACTCTAGAGCCCGTGCTTCACAACAAGAGAAGGCAACACAAAGAAAGGCCTGTGCACCACAACCAGAATAGCCCCCACTCACCACAACTAGAGAAAAGCCCATGCAGCAATAAAGATCCAGTACAGCCAAAAATAAATAAAATTATTTTTAAAAATAAAAGAAGGAAATGTTTTAACCTATCATCTAGCATTTTATACCACCTTTTATATACACAAATACTTCATGTATTAAGGATGTTTATATTAAAATGAATTAAATGAATATACATTAAAATGAATCTGAAGGACTTCATTGGTTTCAACTTTGATTAGCTCTAATAGTTTTTCCTGTGGTCATGTATGGATGTGAGAGTTGGACTGTGAAGAAGGCTGAGCACCGAAGAATTGATGCTTTTAAACTGTGGTGTTGAAGACTCTTGAGAGTCCCTTGGACTGCAAGGAGATCCAACCAGTCCATTCTGAAGGAGATCAGCCCTGGGATTTCTTTGGAAGGAATGATGCTAAAGCTGAAACTCCAATACTTTGGCCACCTCATGTGAAGAGTTGACTCGTTGGAAAAGACTCTGATGCTGGGAGGGACTGGGGGCAAGAGGAGAAGGGGACGACAGAGGATGAGATGGCTGGATGGCATCACTGACTCAGTGGACATGTCTGAGTGAACTCCGGGGGTTGGTGATGGACAGGGAGGCCTGGCATGCTGTGATTCATGGGGTTGCAAAGAGTTGGACACGACTGAGCAACTGATCTGATCTGATCTGATCTGAATAATAATAATGGTAGTACTTGAAATTATTTAAATGGTATTTTAAAGAGGTCCTCTATGATCTCAACTTTTCGGTAACTGAGGATGGTTTTCCAGTTAGTCGAATAAAGAAGACTGAGTCATTCTTAATTTTCTTTGGAAAATCTTGTGGGTGTTCAAAATACAATGTCTGGAGTCAGAGTGTCTAGGAGTAACCCCCAACTTGGCACCTATAAATTCAGTTACTTTTTAGGCAAATGACTTCACACATCTGGCTTCACCTTTCTCATCTGTGAAAACTGGAATAATAATAGTTCCAGGGGACCTTCCTAATCCAGGGATTGAACCCAGATCTCCCACAATGTACGCAGATTCTTTACCAGCTGAACCACCAGGGAAGCCCAAGAATACTGGAGTGGGTGAAAAGAAAGTGAAAGTGAAGTAACTCAGTTGTGTCCCACTCTTTGCGACCCCATGGACTGTAGCCTACCAGGCTCCTCAGTCCATGGAATTTTCCAGGCAAGAGTACTGGAGTGGGTAACCTATCCTTTCTCCAGGGGATCTTGCAGACCCAGGAACTGAACCCTGGTCTCCTGCATTGCAGGCGAATTCTTTACTAACTGAGCTGTCTGGGAAGCTGTTTATAGAATTACCACTATTAAATGAGTTAACATAATGTTTTAAAGTGCTTGATACACACATACACAAATAAAATGCTTGACACATTATAATCATTTACACACTTTTTTTTTTCAAATTAACAACTGAAATTCACTTACTGGGTTTGCTTTAATTTTTCTTAGACTTGCATGAAATTAAGTCAACAGAACTTACCTATATCCACCACTTAGGTTTTTTAAGAAGTCCTTACAATATGGCAACAGTTTTGGTTTTAGGGAAGACCATGTAAAGAGTAGGACGTGGCTCAGTAACTGAGCATGCAGCATGCACAGTTCATTGTTATGCGTTAATTTATGTATTAAATTTCATGTGTTATTAGGAAAAACAAAATTAGCACATTAAAGAAATTTACTAGCACATTAAAGGGGTTGGATTAACCAAGGCTTGTGTGCTCAAGAAGATCACCCACAGACACCACCGTCAATGAGAAAACCAGGAATGTGAGCAATCTCAGATCTCCATGTCTCAAGAAGAGAACGGTTTCCTGAAACACGCAGCCACGAGAACCCTACTGTCACCATCACTCAGGAAGCTGATCCAGTTTGTGAGCATCCTGGGTACCTAAGGCTGTGGTTACTTGGATGCTGCCATCTTGTGGGCACTATAGATGCATGGCAGGCCCAGACCTGCAGATCATGTTAGCTGCTACTGCTGCTGCTGCGTCACATCAGTCGTGTCCGACTCTGTGCGACCCCATAGATGGCAGCCCACCAGGCTCCTCTGTCCCTGGGATCCTCCAGGCAAGAACACTGGAGTGGGTTGCCATTTCCTTCTCCAATGCATGAAAGTGAAAAGTGAAAGTGAAGTCGCTCAGTCGTGTCTGACTCGTAGCCACCCCATGGACTGTAGCCTATCAGGCTCCTCCGTCCATGGGGTTCTCCAGGCAAGAGTACTGGAGTATGTTGCCATTAGCATGAGATCTTAAATCCTGAGCTCACGTAGTCTCTCTGGACCGATTGCCATTATGATCATGTCAGAGGTCCAGCTTTTCAAATCACTAAAGTACAGCGGACTCGTAAACCTTGCACATCATGTGGATTCATCCTGTCACGCGGCCCATACTAGCTAGTAACATGTGGAAACCTCAGCCCTCCAAGTCACAAAGATGACCTGCTTCTTAGAATCATATGGATGCTATGGCCCCCCTTGGTCACATAAAAGGCTCAGCCATCTCTATCTTGTAAAGATTGTTGGCTACCCAATCAAGATCCCTGCATCAACAGTGACATGGCTCCTACCATCACATGGCAAGCAAACTGCTTGCAGTCATATGAACAACTGCACCTATCCAGTGGCTCTTGGTCATGTATATTCATTCTATGGTCCATGTGACATGCTGTGGTCACTTGATGGTTAATTTTCAGTTACATGAGGATTGAACGCTCCTGAACCCTGAGGTGACTTGGATCTTTTTATTACGTGGTCCACGTGCGTCAAACCCCGGAAGTTCTGGGTGGGGGGGCGTGGCGCGCCCCACGGTGGCGCGCCCCACGGGAGACGGTGGCGCGCCCCACGGTGGCACGCCCCATGGTGGATGGTGGCGCGCGCCCCACGGTGGCGCGCCCCATGGTGGACGGTGGCGCGCCCCACGGTGGACGGTGGCACGCCCCACGGTGGATGGTGGCGCACGCCCCATGGTGGCGCGCCCCACGGTGGACGGTGGCACGCCCCACAGTGGCACGCCCCACGGTGGATGGTGGCGCACGCCCCACGGTGGCGCGCCCCACGGTGGACGGTAGCACGCCCCATGGTGGCACGCCCCACGGTGGATGGTGGCGCACGCCCCACGGTGGCGTGCCCCACGGTGGACGGTGGCACGCCCCACGGTGGCACGCCCCACGGTGGATGGTGGCGCGCGCCCCACGGTGGCGCGCCCCGTGGTGGACGGTGGCGCGCCCCACGGTGGACGGTGGCACGCCCCACGGTGGATGGTGGCGCACGCCCCATGGTGGCGCGCCCCACGGTGGACGGTGGCACGCCCCACAGTGGCACGCCCCACGGTGGATGGTGGCGCACGCCCCACGGTGGCGCGCCCCACGGTGGACGGTAGCACGCCCCACGGTGGCACGCCCCACGGTGGATGGTGGCGCACGCCCCACGGTGGCGTGCCCCACGGTGGACGGTGGCACGCCCCACGGTGGCACGCCCCACGGTGGATGGTGGCGCGCGCCCCACGGTGGCGCGCCCCACGGTGGACGGTGGCACGCCCCACGGTGGCACGCCCCACGGTGGATGGTGGCGCGCGCCCCACGGTGGCGCGCCCCACGGTGGACGGTAGCACGCCCCACGGTGGCACGCCCCACGGTGGATGGTGGCGCACGCCCCACGGTGGCGCGCCCCACGGTGGACGGTAGCACGCCCCATGGTGGCACGCCCCACGGTGGATGGTGGCGCACGCCCCATGGTGGCACGCCCCACGGTGGATGGTGGCGCACGCCCCACAGTGGCACGCCCCACGGTGGATGGTGGCGCACGCCCCACGGTGGCGCGCCCCACGGTGGACGGTAGCACGCCCCATGGTGGCACGCCCCATGGTGGATGGTGGCGCACGCCCCACGGTGGCGTGCCCCACGGTGGACGGTGGCACGCCCCACGGTGGCACGCCCCACGGTGGATGGTGGCGCGCGCCCCACGGTGGCGCGCCCCACGGTGGACGGTAGCACGCCCCACGGTGGCACGCCCCACGGTGGATGGTGGCGCGCGCCCCACGGTGGCGCGCCCCACGGTGGACGGTAGCACGCCCCCTGGTGGCACGCCCCACGGTGGATGGTGGCGCGCGCCCCACGGTGGCGCGCCCCACGGTGGACGGTGGCACGCCCCACAGTGGCACGCCCCACGGTGGATGGTGGCGCGCGCCCCACGGTGGCGCGCCCCATGGTGGACGGTGGCGCACCCCACGGTGGACGGTGGCACGCCCCACAGTGGCATGCCCCATGGTGGATGGTGGCGCGCGCCCCACGGTGGCGCGCCCCACGGTGGACGGTGGCACGCCCCACAGTGGCACGCCCCACGGTGGATGGTGGCGCGCGCCCCACGGTGGCGCGCCCCACGGTGGACGGTGGCACGCCCCACGGTGGATGGTGGCGCGCGCCCCACGGTGGCGCGCCCCATGGTGGACGGTGGCGCGCCCCATGGTGGCACGCCCCATGGTGGCGCCACTATGCGAATCTCGCAGTCACGTGACGCTCCATGTTCGCGCGATAAGGGGGCACCGTTTAAACGGTCGGAGAGCCTTCTGAATGGCTCTCGGTAGGTCGGCTTAGTTTTCTGGGGAGTCGGACCACTCCGTGAGGAAAGCCTTAGAATTAAGGTATGTGTCCTGACTCGGGAAACTTTGAGGAGACTCTGGCTCGGATTCCAACTTTTCCACTAACTTTTATATCCAGCTGCGGGAGGTTTTAGTTGGGTAGGATGGACGCCCACCGGTACCAGGTTTACTCAGAACTGGTGGAGCAGCAGGTGGCGCAGAGACAGGGATTGAGGGACTTCTTTCAGCGTCCCTTGGGAAAAGACAGGGACTTTTCTCAAATCTGAGGGACTTCTCAGGCTTGGGAAACTGGGTTGACTTCCCCTGCTTCTCTTTCTTCTTGCCTACTGCTACTGCTAAGTCACTTCAGTCGTGTCCGACTCTGTGCGACCCCATAGACGGCAGCCCACCAGGCTCCCCCGTCCCTGGGATTCTCCAGGCAAGAACACTGGAGTAGGTTGCCTTTTCCTTCTCCAGTGCATGAAAGTGAAAAGTGAAAGTGCCCCCATATTAAAGCCGTACTTTTTGCTTATCTCCACTCGGTATTCACTTTCTGCCACGTGGTGGTGTCCGTTGCACTCCTCTGACCACGTTTTTATCAATACCCGAGAACTAGATGCCAATTTATATAGATAATTTTAGATCTGATCTTAATTTCTGTCTCTTAATTGGTTCCATATATCGATAGGGGACTATTTTTTAAGAATTTGATATTTTTTCAATAAAAGTGTGAAACTAGCCATTACATGAAGATTCAGAATTTGTTTTTTGTATTTGCTTTGCCGATCAGTAGTTTTTCAAAGTGTGTGGGGGATGGAGGAGCCTGGCAGGCTTCCTTCAATCTGTAGGGTCTTGAAGAGTTGGACACAACTGAAGCAACTTAGCATGTACTCATGGGGGATGGGATGCCATAGTCTTTTTCTGCTTGGAACCTCTAAATGGCTTAGGGAAAATCCCATGGATGGAGGAGCCTGGTAGGCTGCAGTCCATGGAGTCACTAAGAGTGGGACACAACTGAGCGACTTCACTTTCACTTTTCACTTTCTTGCATTGGAGAAGGAAATTGGAAACCCACTCCAGCGTTCTTGCCTGGAGAATCCCAGGGACGGGGGAGCCTGGTGGGCTGCCGTCTATGGGGTCACAGAGTCGGACACGACTGAAGCGACTTAGCAGCATTAGCAGCAACCAGACACTGCTAGCTTCTGATTCTCCTCACCATTGCTTATTCCACTTCTTGAAAACTACCCCATTCCGTCATGTGGAAAAAATAGTGAATTTATTTAAGGAAAACATATTAAGTAAAATTATAGGTGATGCATTTCATAAGAATCACATAGATGGTACTTAAGGAGTAAAATTCAGCAAATAAGAGATTGTGTTTACCTTTGTGAGGGATTTAAATATTGTTTGAGAGATGTTTATAGGGGTGGTATTTTTATTATATAATAGCTGTTTTTTCTCTCGTTTCAGCACTTTAAGATTTGTTCTACAGAACACTATGTCTGAGAGAAAGCACCAACGAAAAAATACTCATCCAACAAAGAACAATGGGACATACAAAAATGAAGGTAAAAGGATTCTTATAATGTCTTACTTTAAAGATAAAGTATGCTAGTATGCAACTTGACTATCAGAGAAAGGGGTAGTGACTTAATTTGTTCAGGCTGCTATGTAGAACACTGTGGACTGGGTGGCTTATAAACAACAGAAATTTATTTTTCACAGTTCTGGAAGTTGTGAAGTCCAAAATCAAGACACCAGCAGGTTCAGTGTCTGGTGAGATCTGCTACCTGCTTCATAAAGGGCTGTCTTCATGTTGTATTTTCACAGGGCAGGAAGGGCAAGGGAGCTCTCTGGGTTCTTTATAAGGGCACAAATCCCATTCATGAGGGAACCTCTTTCATGACCTAATCACCTTTCAAAGACTCTACCTCCAAGTACCCTCACCTTGGAGATTAGGTTGGAACATAAACATTCAGTCTGTAGCAGTTAATTTCCTCAATTGCTATGGGAATGGAACATTTTCCCACAGACCATTTGAAGTACCAGTGTTCTTCAGAAAACATTTTGGGAGAACCTGTTCAAACTAAATCTCTTCTAACATGTTAATACCTTGTACCTTTGTTTACTACGAACAATGTATGTTTACTGATAATTATAATCTATTCTCATTAAGAAACTACTTATTGCTTATTCATTTTATCTTATTTCATTAGTGATTCTTTTACTTAGCCTTTCCATTTTTTCATTTTTTATATATAACCTCAATTTATGTTTCTGATATCATGATGGCAAGAAATAAGTGCATAAGTGCTAGTCATTAGGAAATCTTATAAGCAAAATAAAATGCCCCACTCTGGAGAAGATGATGCAACTTAATTGTAAGGATGAGCAGATGAACTGTCTCACATTTTATATCAATTTCCACACTTTCTCAAAACTAATTAGTTATTATTTAATAATTAGAGCTGCCATTTTTGGGGGGGTCATCCCAGTGCACCAACTCAGAGCACCCTGTATCATGCATCAAACCTAGACTGGCGATTCATTTCACATATGATAATTTACACGTTTCAATGCCATTCTCCCATATCATTCCGCCCTTGCCCTCTCCCACAGAGTCCAAGAGACTGTTCTATACATCTGTGTCTCTTTTGCTGTCTCGCATACAGGGTTATTGTTACCATCTTTCTAAATTCCATATATATGTGTTAGTATACTGTACTGGTGTTTTTCTTTCTGGCTTACTTCACTTTGTATAATAGGCTCCAGTTTCATCCACCTTATTAGACTGATTCAAATGTATTCCTTTTAATGCTGAGTAGTATTCCATTGTGTATATGTATCACAGCTTTCTTATCCATTCTTCTGCTCATGGACATTTAGGTTGCTTCCATGTCCTGGCTATTATAAACAGTGCTGTGATGAACATTGGGGTACATGTGTCTCTTTCAATTCTGGTTTCCTCAGTGTGTATGCCCAGCAGTGGAATTGCTGGGTCATATGGCAGTTCTATTTCCAGTTTTTTAAGGAATCTCCACACTGTTCTCCATAGTGGCTGTACTAGTTTGCATTCCCACCAACAGTGTAAGAGGGTTCCCCTTTCTCCACACTCTCTCTAGCATTTATTGTTTGTGGACTTTTGGATAGCAGCCATTCTGACTGGCATGAAATGGTACCGCATTGTGGTTTTGATTTGCATTTCTCTGTTAGTGAATGATGCTGAGCATCTTTTCATGTGTTTGTTAGCCATCTATATGTCTTCTTTGCAGAAATGTCTGTTTAGTTCTTTGGCCCACTTTTTGAATGGGTCGTTTATTTTCCTGGAATTGAGCTGCAGGAGTTGCTTGTATATTTTTGAGATTAATTCTTTGTCAGTTGTTTTGTTTGCTATTATTTTCTCCCATTCTGAAGGCTGTCTTTTCACCTTGCTTATAGTTTCCTTTGTTGTGCAGAAGCTTTTAATTTTAATTAGGTACCATTTGTTTATTTTTGCTTTTATTTCCAATATATTCCAATATCAACTGGTTTGATCTCTTTGCAGTCCAAGGGACTCTCAAGAGCCTTCTCCAACACCACAGTTCGAAAGCATCAATTCTTAGACACTCAGCCTTCTTTATGGTCCAGCTCTCACATCTGTACATGACTACTGGAAAAACCATAGCTTTGACTATACGAACCCTTGTTGGCAAAGTAATGTCTCTGCTTTTTAATACACTGTCTAGGTTTGTCAGAGCTTTTCTTCCAAGGAGAAGAGCTGGCTTGGTGGTGGTGAATTCTCTCAGCTTTTGCTTGTCTGTAAAGCTTTGCTTTCTCCTTCAAATCTTAATGAGATCCTTATTGGGTAGAGTAATCTTGGTTGTAGGTTTTTCCCTTTCATCACTTTAAGTATATCCTGCCATTCCCTTCTGGCCTGAAGAGTTACTTTTGAAAAATCAGCTGTTATCCTTATAGCGATCCTCTTGTATGTTATTTGTTTCTTTTCCCTTGCTGCTTTTGATATTTGTTCTTTGTGTTTAGTTTTTGTTAGTTTGATTAATATCTGTCTTGGTGTGTTTCACCTTGAGTTTATCCTATATAGGACTCTCTGGGCTTCTTGGACTTGGGTGGATATTTCCTTCCCCATTTTAGGAAAGTTTTCAACTTTTATCTCCTCAAATATTTTCTCATGCCCTTTCCTTTTGTTTCCTTCTTCTGGGACACCTATGTTCAAATGTTGGAGCGTTTAACATTGTCCCAGAAGTCTCTGAGGCTGTCCTCCTTTATTTTTATTCTTTTTTCCACTCTGCTTCATTTATTTCCACTATTCTATCTTCTAGCTCACTTGTCCTCTCTTCTGTCTCAGTTCCTCTACTGTTGGTTCACTGCAGAGTGTTTTAAATCTCACATATTGCATTGTTCATTACTAATTGACTATTTATTTCTTCTAGTTCCTTCTTAAACATTTCTTGCATTTTCTCAACCCGTGTCTCTAATCTATATATCCATAACTCTATTTTGTTTTCAAGATTTTGCATTATCTTTACTATCATTATTCTGAATTCTTTTTCAGGTAGACTCCCTATCTCCTCCTCTTTGGTTTGGTTTGGTAGGTTCTTATCATATTCCTTCACCTGCTGGATATTTCTTTGCCTTTTCATTTTGTTTAGTTTGCTGTGTTTGGTGTCTCCCTTCTGCAGGCTGGAAGGTCATAGTCCCTCTTAACTGTGAAGTCTGTTCCCTGTGGGTGGGGTTGAATCACTGCCTTGTGAGGGTTTCTTGATTGGGGGGATTTGTGTCTGTGTTCTGGTGGATGGAGCTGGCTCTCATCTCTCTGGAGGGTAATGCAGTGTCTAGTAATGAGTTTGGGGGTGTCTCTGGATTTGGTATGACTTCAGGAAGCCTGTTTTTAATGTTCAAGATTGTGTTCCTATTTTGCTGGAGGATTAGCATGGGGTGTCTTGCACTGGAACTTGCTGGCTCTTGGGTGGAGTTTGATTTCAGTGTAGATATGAAGGCTTTTGGGTGGGCTTTTATCTATTAATGTTCCCTGGGGTTAGGAGTTCTATGATTGTCCAAAGTTCTGAAGGTGAGCCTTCTGCCTTAGGGTTTTTGTCCCCCTTTTAGACTAACATCAAGACTCATTTCGAAGAGATTGGTTTGCCTTTCTGGATATCTGGGGTCCTCCACCAGCGTTTAGAAGTTGTTGTGTGGAAGTTGCTCCACATGCAGGTTATCTTTTGATGTATTTGTAGGGGAGAAAGTGGTCTCCCCATCCTATTCCTCTGCCATCTTGGGACTGACCTGCACTATTGTTTCTTGACTGCTTTCCCTTTGTTTCTGCATTCCCTCACCTCCCTAATTAGTAACTGCTTGAGTCTGTTCTTTGGAACTCAGGGAAGACTGAGGGGCCCAAAGCCTTTTTCTACAAACAAGAAACAGGGAAGACAGAGGGGCTTTTGTCCTCAGGAGGGCCCTGCATGTTTCTATTCAGTTTCAAACCCCCCTTTTCTGGTATACTTCTCAGTCCTGAGGAGATCATGAGTGGGACAAGAGAGGGAATGAAGTTTTGGATAGAGAAGTTAGTCATAAACTTGACAAATGAATTTTGATTTTAGAGGGACTCAGGTTCAAGAGTTTTGGAGAAGGCAATGGCACCCCACTCCAGTACTCTTGCCTCGAAAATCCCATGGGTGGAGGAGCCTGGTGGGCTGCAGTCCATGGGGTCGCTAAGAGTCAGACACGACTGAGCGACTTCACTTTCACTTTTTCACTGTCATGCATTGGAGAATGAAATGGCAACCCACTCCAGTGTTCTTGCCTGTAGAATCCCAGGAACGGGGGAGCCTGGTGGGCTGATGTCTATGGGGTCACACAGAGTCGGACACGACTGAAGTGACTTAGCAGCAGCAGCAGCAGCAGGCTCAAGAGTTATCACCTGAAATCACTTGAATTGAAATACCTTTGAAATCAATGTGTCAGTGGACCAAGCACCTGCTATTTGGAACTCAGAGGTCAATCCTTTCCCCATAGCATTGAGAAACATATTAGTGAGGGGGGCATCTTCATCTTTGAAGTGTTCTGAAGTAGCTGACTTGTGTAATACACAGATGAGATGGTAGACCCTGCCATTGACATGGTCACCCTCATTTCAGTGGGTATGATGGGGTCCTGGAATTGTAGGCCCAGGAGGAGCACTTAACTGCCTGCCTCAAGGTGAGTGCAGTTCATCTGATAAACAGCAAGACTGGAAGGGGAGTCACATTGGTTTGACCACCAGATAGTTCAGTTGGTAAAGAATCCGCCTACAATGCAGGAGACCCCAGTTCAATTCTTGGTTTGGGAAGATCTGCTGGAGAAGGGATAGGCTACTCACTCTAGTATTCTTGGGCTTCCCTTGTGGCTCAGGTGGTAAAGAATCCGCCCACAATGCAGGAGACCTGGGTTTGATCCCTGGGTTGGGAAGATCCCCTAGAGAAGGGAAAGGCTACCAACTCCAGTATTCTGGCCTAGAGAATTCCATGGACTATACCCATGGGGTCACATAGAGTCAGACATGACTGAGCGACTTTCACTTTCAGTCTCTAAATGTAGCTAAGTGATCAATAGATCCCTTGGATCTTGAAATATCTCAACATACCCTTAAGTTGCATTTGATCCATGTATAAATAAATAAAATTTGAATAAATATTTATTTATAATAAGATATAGAATAACATAAAAATAAGTAAATCAAGCTCTAGATCTGGTGATTTGAGCTGTCTTGTTGGTGAATGGTAATCCCTTACTCAGTTCTCACATTTACCCAGAATACCATGAATGAGTGAACTACTGAGGAAGGGACCCTACAGTGAAGTCACAAGGAACCATAGTAAATCTTTTTCCCAGGCTTAGCCAAAGGGATCATCAGCCATTTACCACAGTTATTGTGCATTTGCTTTAAAGACACTCGCTCTGAGCCAGAGCTCAGCAAACTTTTCCTGGAAAGGGCCAGATCACAAATATTTGAGGCCTTGAGGACCATTTTATCTGTTTTGTAACTATTTAACTCTGCTGTTGTAGGGTGGAAGCCTCCAGAGACAAGTATGGCTATGTTCCAATAAAACCTTGTATATGGACATTGATGTGTGGATTTCAAATAATTTTTGCATGTCAAGAATTATTACTTTTTTAACCATTCAAATATGTAAAAACAATTCTTAGCTTGCAGGCCCTAGAAGAACAGGCCAAAGATCAGGTTTGGCCTATGGATTATAGTTTCTCAATCTCTTATTTAAGCTAATGGAATCACCAGGTCCCTAAAACAACAGAGTGGAAAGCTAGCAAAATGAGGTGGCATCCATTTCTAGGATCTCTGGCAAATATGTTGTGTCCAACTCTTTGTGACCTCATGGACTGTAGCCCACCAGACTCCTCTGTCCATGGAATTTTCCAGGCAAACATACTGGAATGGGTTGCCAGTGCCTTCTCCAGGGGATCTTCTTGACCCAAGGATTGAACCTGTGTCTCTGCATTGCATGCAGATTCTTTATAGTCTGAGCCACTAGGAAAGACCATAAGCCCAAAGCTGATACTTTTAACACAGTGACTTTTAACTGTGGTTATACACTGCAGTCACATGGAGAATTTAGAAAATGTGGGTGCCTTTAATTATTTTGAGTATAGCTTGGTGCTGGTGATATTCTCAATCTCCCCAAGTACCTCTACTGTGTAAACAAGGTTGAGAGCTACAACCCATACAGTGGGGTATTACACAGCAATGAAAAAGGAAAGACCATAACTGGATTTCAGAAACATTATGCTGAATTTAAAAAGCCAGATGGAAAGGTATACAGTATGTATGATTCCATTTACAAGAAATTCTACTTCTAGGATTTTTGGCAAGCAAAACTACTATATAGAAACTGTGAGCAGATAAAGGTTTATATGGAGCTGGGAGATGAAAAGATTAACTGGGAACAATTTGGAGTGTAGTATATGCTTTATATCTTGATTGTGGTGGTATTTAGCTTTAATCCTTGACTTTTACATATTATAAGTAATTTGAGATCAGGAGAAGTTTCGTGAATTGTCCAAAGTAATGTAGTTTAAGAATCAGAGAGAAGACAGGTGGATCTAATTATCAATAATTGTTTCTATTATGTTAGGTAACGAGTCAATAGTAATAGTGCTTCCCCTCAAGAACCTGGTAAAACTCTGACCTAACTTTTTTATACAAGTAAAGCATGGACATGAAAGTATAACTATTGTGTATTCCAAACACCTGCATTCCAAACCTCTCCTCTTCCTCATCCTGCTTCTCCTCGATTTCTCCCATGATAGTGCCATCTCTCAGATAATGCTTCCCTGAGGGCTCAGCAGATAAAGAAACTGCCTGCAATGCAGGAGACACAGGTTTGATCTCTGGGTCAGGAAGATCCACTGGAGGAGGAAGTGGCATCCGTTTCAGTATTCTTACCTGAGAAATCCCATGGACAGAGGAGCCTGGTGGGCTGCTAGGTCATAAAGAGTCAGACAGGACTGAGGGACTGAGTATGTGTCTGAACTGACAGAAGAGTTTCCTTTTGGGGTGTGTGGGATTGAACCCTTAGGCCAGGTTGGCATTTTGCTTGCCTGTTAGCCTAAGACATTGTACATGGTGAGTAGGCCACTGATGTGTGTTCAAACTTGTATTTTTGTTCCACTTTTCAGAATACAGAGGTGGTGATAGTTCACCTGAAGGAAGAAATGAAGGTTGGAGTTCTTTCCAAGATGATTTTGACAAGAGGAGCCCTCGTTATGAAGATAATGAATATGAGACTCAGCCTTCACACCACTCTGATGATGATGGAAGTATGGTGATGAGGAATGTCCATGAGGGCCCCAAAGAAAGACAGTAAGTGACCAGGCAGCAGGGTTTGCACACAGCAGCCCCTGGGACAGTCCAGCTCTCCCTGTGGACTTCTTTTCCTTCTCTCACTGTAAAACTGAAGTATGCTAGAAGTGGAATAATGGTTGTGCAACCCTAATTGAGTTTTCCCTGGTGATCAGTGGTAAAGAATCCACCTGCCAATGCAGGAGATGAGGGTAAAATCACTGGGTCAGGAAGATCCCCTGGAGAAGGAAATGACAACCCACTCCGTTATTCTTCCCTGGGAAATCCCATGAACAGAGGAGCCTGGTGGGCTACAGTCCATGGGGTTGCAAAGAGTGAGACACAACTTAGTGACTAAACAATGATCCAAACTGTAGTGCTGGTGTCAAAGAGACGAGTGTGTACAGAAGACTCTCTTAGCACTTATGGCCACTCACTCTTCTTCTCTCCATGTCAGCTTTCCCTATTCCTTCCGAGGCAACGGGAGGAGAGTGAGATGGCGCAGAGAAGGCAATATCTGTGTTACTGTGTGGGGAAATGGAAAACCTGTGATGAGAAAAATGAGGGAGAACACACAAGATGGTGCCCAAGGGAGCTGGTTTAAGGTCACAGTGAGTATCCTGAAAAAAGTATGGAATGCGAAGGAGAGAAAAATCAGGAGGAGTTATGTTGTTCTCATGTTGAGATGCTAGTTTATTCTGCTGGGGACAGTTTGTAATCTGACCATTTTATTGCTTAGTTAACAGTCTTGTTCATCTAAGGAAAAATTCAGAGAAGCAATATAAAGGGAACAGACCGACTGTAAGGAGAACATTGGAGACTATCTCAAGGCAAAGACATAAACTACTGATTAGGATATGGAGCAGCTCTGCACTAGAGATCTCAGTTTGGCTAGCTGAGTGTGGGACATGGGGGGCCGAGTCTCTGGAGACCTTGTCTGAGGGGCAAGCAGTATCTGCACTAGGTAGGATCTCCTGGAACTTTATTAAAGAAAGATCATCTCTAACACCTTGATTAATTGGCAGAGAGCTTTGACTGGAGAGGAGTATTTTGGAAATCCATATTATGCACAAACATAAGAAATCATACCAGTGGTCCCTTCTTTAGATGCCCTTTCAAGCTCAGTAGAAGATTGGAAAAGAATAGGAAAAGGTTTGTTCTCCAGGCTAAATTCCCTGTCATCTGTCCTCTGTCCTAACCCCTCTTTTCATCCTTAGATTCCTCATGGGAAAAAGTATGACAAGATGTGGCTAATGAACTCAATCCAGAGCCTTTGCAGTGTCTGCTTTACTCCAGTGGATGTAAGAGAGGATGCTGAAGCCAGATGAGTGGGCACAGGGAAGGGGGAGAGATCTGGTATAGCAGGGTCTGTTGGCCTCTGGATACTATTGCTGTTGCATTTAATCCCTATAGTTCCACTATGTGAAAAATGGGGCTCGATTCTTCGTGCAGAAAGCTAGCACTGCCTCCGCCTTGATGGATGTAAGCTACAAGATCTATGATGAAGAGAACCAAAAGGTGTGTGTCCAGATCATTGCCTATAATGCATCCTGGGACAGGAGGACAGGCCTGGGGCTAGTCGTCTTCTTGAACTAGAGTTGCTGCTTACCCCACCTCTTCTTCCTGCAGATACCTATCTTTGTCAACCCCTCTGCTGTTCCCTACTCTGTGCGTAATAAGTTGAGACCAGAAAAAATGGAGAAGTTAAAGGTAATGCCAACTCAAGGCATCCTGTATGCCAACACTCACCTCTGTCTCTTCTTCCCCCAGCCCCCCATCCCTCTCACCCCCGATTTCCCTGCCACCACCACAGTCTCAGAGTGGCTCTCTCCCTCTCTCTGTCTCTGCAGCTGGCCTTTAACAAACGATTTGATGTCTCCCAGCAATCTCTTGACCTCCAGAAGCTCCGCTTTGACCCAAGTATGGCTGACAGTAGTAATTTGAGGGTGGGTGTGGGCAGAGGGGGTCTTCCTAGAGGGAGTCTTGGGGATGGTAATGTGGTGAGGGGCTGATTATGGGCCTGGACCCCACTTGGTGTTCTGATTCCCTCCCCTCTCCTTCCTGAAGACTTGATGGGCCATGATATTGAGATAATTCTGAATCGAAGAAACTGTATGGCTGCTGCCCTCCAGATCATCAAGAAGAACTTCCCTGAGGTGAGGCTGAAGGCCCAGCTCTGATATTATGGTAGGGGGTGGAAGAGATGGGGTGGAGGACAGATTTGTCTCCAAGATCCAGAATAGTAACCTTCACTCTAACTCTTCTTCACCCAAAGCTATTGTCCTTGAACCTGAGCTGCAACAAACTGTACCACCTGGACGGCCTGTCTGACATTGTGCACATGGTCCCCACAATCAAGATACTGAACCTCTCCAACAATGAGGTAAGAAGAGGGAGTCAGATCAAAGTTGGGATGAGAGTAGGGGGGTTGGTTGTGGTCATCAGAGTGATGACAGGAGGCAGATGAGGGCACCTGAGGGGTGAGTGGGGTGGAGGCTGGGCTGCAGGGGCCTGGTTGTTTCTCTTGCCCTGGGATTCCTTTTCCAATTTCTTCTCCATATTTCTCAGCTGAACTCTATGTGGGAGTTGAACAAGATGAAGGGGCTGAAGCTTGAAGAGCTGTGGCTGCGAGGGAACCCACTGTGTGACAGATTTCCAGACCAGTCCACCTACTTAAGGTTTGTGTGAGACCATCCTGTCACCCTTCTTGGTGACCTTTACCCATGGAGGCCTAAACTATTACTGACAGTACCTCTTTGCCAAAGGTGGCAGCCATGATCTTCTGGGAGGATCATAGGCTCTGCCTTCTCTTTTCTGTGTTCCTTCAGTTCAGTTCAGTTCAGTTCAGTCACTCAGTTGTGTCCGACTCTTTGCAACCCCATGGACTGCAGCACGCCAGGCCTCCCTGTCCATCACCAACTCCCAGAGTTTACTCAAACTCATGTCCATTGAGTCGCTGATGCCATCCAACCTCTGTCATCCCCTTCTGATGCCTCATCCTCTGTCATCCCCTTCTCCTCTCGCCTTCACTCTTTCCCAGCATCAGGGTCTTTTCAAATGAGTCAGCTCTTCGCATCAGGTGATCAAAGTATTGGAGTTTCAGTTTCAGCATCAGTCCTTCCAGTGAATATTCAGGACTCATCTCCTTTAGGATGGACTGGTTGGATCTCCTTGCAGTCCAAGAGACTCTCAAGAGTCTTCTCCAACATCACAGTTCAAAAGCATCAATTCTTCGGTGCTCAGCTTTCTTCACAGTCCAACTCTCACATCCACACATGACTATTGGAAAAACCATAGCCTTGACTAGATGGACCTTTGTTAGCAAAGTAATGTCTCTGCTTTTTAACATGCTGTCAAGGTTGGTCATAACTTTTCTTTCAAGGAGTAAGCCTATTTTTATTTCATGGCTGCAGTCACCATCTGCAGTGATTTTGGAGCCCCCCCAAATAAAGTCTGCCCCTGTTTCCACTGTTTCCCCATCTATTTGCCATGAAGTGATGGGACCGGATGCCATGATCTTAGTTTTCTGAATGTTGAGCTTTAAGCCAATTTTTTCACTCTACTCTTTCACTTCCATCAAGAGGCTCTTTAGTTCTCCTTCACTTTCTGCCATAAGGGTGGTGTCATCTGCATATCTGAGGTTATTGTGTCCCTTACCCGTGAGGAATTTCCTTCCTCTGACCTGCTTACCTCTTCAGGTCTCAGAAATCTGCTTCTGGTTCTCTGCCCCTAGCATTCTCCACCAGGGCCTCCCAAGAGCATGGTTCAGGAATCAGGGCTCCTCTCCCTCACCGAGACCAGGAGTGACCAGACTTGACCCTACTGCTGGGCCTTGGACTGAGAAGGGTCCTCCAAGTCCGGGCCTCATGCTGAGATGGGCCTTCCTTCTCCATGCTGAGATGGGGCTTCCTTCCTCCATTCAGAGAGGGTCCTTCTCCCTCTACCTCCAAAAGTGTTCCCCTCCTCTTCCATGTTTACACAGGGGCTTTCCTGCCCAGTGCTGGGGGCTGAGGTCCTGGGTGGCTGCTGTCATGACATCCATTCCCTTGGCCCAAAGCCAGGGGCTGGATCCTTCTTAGGAAAAAGCAGGGTTCCTTGAGTCAAGGGGCCAGAAGTTGGCCACTGCCAGTGTGCAGAGAGCTTCCTGCGGCAGGACAGGAAGGCAGGGGGCAGAGGAGTTAGAGGAGACTGCAGGACAGGCCTCTCGGGGGACACCGCCTCTCCCTCCCTGCACACGTCACATCATCCTGCCTGTCCTCCAGAGGAACCCCCGGTAGCCTGAGACACGTGTGATTCCTCAGAGAAAGATCCAACTCAGACAGGTGCAGAGGCCATCAGGACAGAAAGTGGTGATCATGAGGGCGGGCCAAAGACCCTCAGCTCCACACTGAACCGGGACCTGGCCCTTTAAGATCTACCCCCATGGCTACTCTGTTTCCCATGCCCAGGTCTGACCGAGCTCACACAGGTGTCAAAGCTTCAAGAAGCATCTAGTGGCTGGCCCCCAGCCCAACATGTGCATAGTTTCCATTCCTACCTGGGGTGCCTGGGGTGTTCCAGGGCAGGGGAAGGAGAGGGCTGCAGCAGGGGCACTACTTCCTCTTTCTTCTGTCTTCTCCCCTGAGCCCCACCATGGTAGAGTTTCCTTCCCTTCCCTTCCCTTTGCTTTCTCTCTCTCCCTTGTCTCTGAGCCCCTATGTCTCCCTTGTTTCTCCCCTCCTCCCTCCACTCTCCTTCTGTCTTCATCCTTCCTGAGCCCCACCTCACTCACCTCCCTGCCACAGCCTCCTGGGCCATCCCTAAGGTGTGACCTGACTTGGCAGAGTGCTGGATGCCCAGTGAGGTAGCAAAGCCCCAGGCTCCCATCCTCCCATTCCCTCTTCTCTCCACAGCCTTCACTGGGCCCTAGAGGAAGGAAGGCAGGGAGGAGAGGAAGGCCTGCAGACTGGATTTGAAGTGCTCGTCCTTGAGGCACAGGAGAAGGGAGTCAGGACAGTCTAGGTGGGAGCTACCCAGGGGAAAGGAGCGGGAGAATGAGAGGAGGAAGGAATATTAAACTTAAGGTACTCAGAGAGATGAGGAGATGGTGCCTTTCAGTCAGATGAGAGATACTCAGTGTTCAACAGGGAAGTCAACCCAAAACCCTCAAAATCAGAAGTTGAGGTGGGTACAAGGGGCTGCTGAATGGGCAAGAACACCCCAATCTGTGTTTATCATGTTAATGTTTTAATTCAAATTAGGCATTACAACCTTGAACTATCAATCATCTCTTCTCTATTTTTGGTTTTGGACAGTGCTGTCATAGAATGTTTCCCAAAGTTACTGCGCCTGGTAAGTTCTTATGTAAATCATTGTATCTTACTAACATTTCAGACCTCCTACACTCAAGCCCTTTGGGTCTTGCCTAGATTATG